>NC_136814.1:77752465-77754099 GCF_951394365.1 Tetrao urogallus | reverse complement strand
AATCTCCTGAAGGCTGGAGTTACTACCAGCCTCCTCCTCCTGCTGAAAGTCTGGGTCATGAGGAAAGAGGGGATGGAAAAAAAAAGACATAGGGAAGTCTCAAGATGTGTGCATCCAGAACATCCACCCACAAATGCTCTGAACTTATTACCCTTGGGAGGCAGAATGATTTTATTAAGATTAAAAAGCATAATTGCTAGCAACTTGTATAAGAACTCACTTTTCCTTCTCCTTCTCCTTCTCCTTCTCCTTCTCCTTCTCCTTCTCCTTCTCCTTCTCCTTCTCCTCTTTCTCCTTTTCCTCCTCCTTTTCCTTTCCTTTTCCTTTTTTTCTTTTTCTTTCTGTTGGAATGATATTTTTTCCTTAAATTATTAAGAAAGTAGTTCAGGATTGATGAGATTAGAAAGAAAAAAGAGAATGTGGTATAAAAGCTGAAAAGACAGGTCTTTTTTTTTTTTTAATCTAAGGCTTTTAATGTATGTTATATCAGAAAGAGTTCATATGTAAGTCCTAAAGTGTACTGAGATATGCATATATTCTCAAAGAAAGCTGTTTTCCTGTACAAGTACTATAATTACTAAGCTAAATCTAAATGGTGTTTTGCATCTTCACTTTCCTCCTTCAGAAGCTTTACTGCGAATGAAGAAAAGGTCCCCTTTATTTTTTGTGCATTACATATCATATGAGGCCCGACATGCACAAAAGCCCAGCTTGTGTTTGAAAACAGACTATTTAATGAGGTAAGGGCTAAGCTCACACTTAGACAGATCTGAGTGTGGGTAGGGGAGATGTATTCCTTCATAAAGGGAAGGGTAGCTTTCAAGCTTATGCATCTGCATAACTTGTGTTAGAGGGTAGTTAAGTAAAATTTCTACCTGAGCTACAAAACTGTAGGGTTGTGGTTTGGGATTCAGGCCACTAAATACTGTCCAGGTCTTGCTTTTGGGCACTTTTAGAAATCTTATCATTTTGCTGTTGTTGTCAAATCATATGTCTACTTATATATTTCCAGTGGATATTATACAACTTAATTTATTATTTGGAGGTGCAGGAAGGCTGAAATAGGAATACGATCTCAAAAAATACAGTATAGTTTCAAATACTTGTAGAACAAAACTAGATTGTTTAGATTCGCATGTAGATCTGGTAACAAGCTCATCATACAGAACTGGTGAGGTGGGATTAATACTGTGTAATACATGCATTCAAAGGGATGAGAATCTCTTGAAGAGACAAGAAATGGTCAGCTCTTTCCAAGACTTTACAATATCTATTCTAGGCAATAGAAACTTGCATTTCTGGAGGCTGTTTCTGCAGATCATGACAAATTTTAAATAATCATTTCACAGCCAAGTGAATATCTTGAAATCTAGTGTTTTGAACAACTGTACTAGTTAATACAACAAACATAGTGAAGAAAATTACTAAAGCCACTCATTAATAGTTGACACACAGTTATTCAAAGACTTAAATGAGGAAATAAGCAGGTTCATACTGAATCAGATTAAATGTACAGGTAGCCATGTATATATCTCCTAATGCAGACTCCAGCAAGGCAAGGAGATTAAGAATAGCACAGAATCTCCTAGGCTATAACTATTATCAGTTCAGGGAATTTCCTGAGTTATATGTGT
>NC_136814.1:77562465-77747465 GCF_951394365.1 Tetrao urogallus | reverse complement strand
CTCTGTAAGAAGAAAAGGACACAGGTCTTCAGCTATTCAAGAATGCAAATATAACTCATCATTGCAAGAAGAAAAATAATAGCATGTTTTTTTGATGACTTGCAAGAAATATCTTGCTTCTCTCAACAGTTAACAATTTTTTGCTGAAATAAGTTTGCCAGACTTTCTAAATAAGTTGCTGAAAAGATCTTTTGGAAAAGTTAATCTGATTTGCAGCATGTTCATAGCTTTTCCAGCCAGATGAGCTCAGAAAAGTACAGATAGGAGAATTAAGACCTAGCTATAACTGTAGCTGATCTGGTGAAATACATTTTAATACTCTCATCTATGACCATATTTGGTAATTAATCTGTTTATTTCAGGTGTCGGGAGATGCTTGTGAATAGGAGTCAATCATTTCATAAATGTCAGGTTATGAGATCTCCATTAAAGAAGGAATATCATTATTTACCTCTGTCAGATCTTATATAACACTTTTTGAAGAAATGTCTGATACAATTAAATGCAATGATTGTCAATTCAATTCCATTTTCCATAAAAAGAATAATTTTTGACCTACTGGTCCTAATGATGCTAGCATTGGTCATATGTTGATCATACATTGTCTGGACATGAACCAGAGCATGGGAAACTATGATTGCTTTGATTTTAGTACAGTGGAATGGGTAAAAGTGGCAGCAGTAAAAGAAAGGAGGTTCTATTCTAGACACAGTTTATGTCATGTGTTTGAAAATATTTCCTTGGAATCTGAAGGGATGCTTTGTAATCTTGGTAGCATACTGTAATCAAATTCCTCCTCTGATGATAAAACCACAGATCTGATAAAGAAACTTAGACATTTTTTGAGACTAAAATACATGTATATGGAATGAAAGAGGTTCTCAATTTTAAATAAAAAATAAATTCATTCATAGAATCTTGAATCTCATGTTACTCTTCTCAAAGACATATGTATCAACTGCTTTCTTGACAGCATTTTTTTCCCTTATTTTTGCTTGCCAATGTGTAGTGCCATTGTATAGGAAAGCCTGAAAAAACTAAGAGCAAGGATTGTTTTTTATTATTATAAAATTATTCCAATGAATTTGCTCAATTAAGAATGAAAGAGTCCTGAAGCTCATTGATAACTGCATTGTTGAGTACAGTGATTATTATACAGACATCTGCAGGGATGCTCAATAAAATTATTGTGAACCATTTTTATACTGATGACAAACTCAGGATGCGAAATCTAGAATAAGAAATTTGGTTCATCTGTGATTTTTATTTTTAACCCACTACATTTTATCTATTGTGGAAGATTCAGTATGTCTTCTATATTTAATATTTAATATTTAAATTTTTAAATTTTGAATTAAATTTAATTAATGTTTAATATTTCTGTACTGGTAATCACTGTGAACTTGTTATGATGACTATGGTGTTTAGCAGTAGTGCAAAGAAAATCAGCATTCATATATCCCAGTCAGAATAAGTACCTACACAGATCAAGTGATAAGATAGTCTAGAAGAAAAATGAATCTTCACTATTTGGTACAGTTTCCAACAGGGCTTCTATTAATTTGGGTTTGATGGTGTTTACATAACAATAATTTTTATAATTTTCAAGTTGGTTTTTTTCATGCATTAGAATTTACAGAAATTATGGCTAATATGCATGGCAAGATATTTTTACTTACAACTTTTCATAGTTAATTACTGCACTTTTAATTTTAAGAATAACTGAAATGTCCTCTTTCCAAAATCTAAAAACCTGAAAATAGCATTAGAAGTTTAATGCAATCTTGGCAATTAGAGGAGCAACTCAAAAGAAGTTATCTATTCACGGAAACTAATTTCTATCCTCCTCTGTTTTAGTAAACATATCCTCAGCCTTTTCCAACCCCCTTTCAAAACAGATGTTTTTTGTAGCAGCTCTGGAAGGGGCCCAGATTCAGACTACTTTGGACCAAGAGAAGAAATAATCTCCAAGTCTTGGAGAGCTCACAGATAAAATTTTGCCAGATTTTTGTCCTCCTTTGTACAGCATGATCAATCTCAAGTATCCTGCTGACCAAATTGGCACAGGGATAGGATTCCCCCCTGGAGAAAGTCAGTGCTTGCAATTTAAGGCCATGTGTGTCATAAACAACATCCTTAAACCAATTGGGCTATATAAAACAGAGCACCCTCTTTGCTTGATACAAGCTGAAAACGTATTGGATATATTTATGGGTCAAAACTACACTTGATAAAATCAGCAAAGAGACACTATTTGACATGAACCAAGATGATTTCGACGAAGTAATTATCTCACCCCAAACTTCCTGATTCAAAATTTATAATGTGAAACTTTGAAGTGAAGCTTCTTCCTTCCTTCCTCTCTTCCCTTCTTTCCCCTCTTTTCCTCTTTTCAATGAGAGTAGGAAAAATCACTCTTGAGGAAAATAATTTTAAAAAATTTCACTTTGGATTAAGGTTGAGAATATTTGTCACCTCTGTTTTTTTTTTTCAGGTGGCCATAGTGAGGAATGTCTGTGGTAAACACTTTTTTTTTTTTTTTTCTTATAAGCTATGGTCTTGAATCATCTTATCAAGTCTAGGGCATGCAGTTTCATTAAAAAAAAAAAAAAGAAGTTTCTATTTACTGCATTGCTAAGAATAGATAAAAGGCTCGTCAAATGTATAGATGTTAAACTAATTGTTTCATTTATTCAGCTTGCTTGTTTTGAAATGACCATACTACATAGGTGGCCTAAAAGACAGGAAAACATTGTCAGCTTCCTTTCCCTTTTCTAGATTACTAAGTATTCACAAAGAATTTAAGGAAGAAGAAAATTTATTATTATTTCTACATAGTACTGGGTCACTCATTCTATTTTGCACCAGACTTTGGGACACTCTTTTGACTGAATGCCATTAAGGTAATTTGGAGCAGACACTGTAGTTCCTGCCAATGGAACAAATATGGTATTTTATTAGAAATGCTGAGATCTGTTTAGTGTATTTCTAATTGATATTTCCAGATCTTTCCATAAAAGCTGTGTCTATGTTGTTAGAGGTTGCCTGTGGAAAAGAACACTTCACATCCAGAAGACTAACAAACTAGGCCATTTCAGGTTACCTTATAATCATTTTTGTCAAACTTTCTTGGCAGTATCACTAATGCATTAAAACTCTGCTAATGGAAAAGGGAAAAGTTGACATCTGGGACAAGATTCTTCCAAGCCAAACACGTAATTAATTAAAACCAAACAAGCAAGTCAAGAACTAGATATCAAATACTTAGCTTTGGAAGGTAAAGATGACATGTTTGTCTTACTAATTATCTGATACAAATAAATAAACTAACTATAGTATGATTATTTTTTTCCTGTCTTTCTTTCTTTCTGACAACACAGAAGTCAGTATATATCTGGACCACGAGCTTTCCTGACTGGGAAGTCTATCTGATGGATATTCTCATTTCTTTGGACTTATTTTTGCTGCAAAGCTGTAAAACTAGCAAAAATATTTAAACACAGTAAAAACTGACTGAAATTATAAATAATAGTTTACTCATGAAAATCCAGTAGACCTTTGAATTAGAATGGACTGTCCTGTGCTGGTGACTTGCTAAGTTTCTAAACACCAACAGAGACACCAATTTCTGTTCTAATGTGGTCTGGGCAATTTCTTTGAAAGTGTTGATGCTGCATTGCTTATGTCAGCACATTCATTGGCTGTGTCATGCAAAGGTACTCAGATTGAAAGATCATATCCATGTAACCAAGACAGGTCTCCACAGCACACATTGTAAAGTTTTCTAGGAAGCATTTTCCTATATTTTAAATCAAAATCAGTTTGTGACTGAAACAGAAGTTTAGCACAAATAGTTGCACTGGTTCAATTAGTGTTTAGTGTGTTGGAAAGTATATAAATATATAAACTTACATAAGAGTAAGGTAAATCAACATGTTTCTTTTATCCTGATAAAGTAATATGGTATTTGTCACCTGAACAAATCCATATAGTACCTGCAGTTAGAGTCAGAGTGCGCTCTGCAGTAGCATAGTAAATAACATTGTAAAAATCAAAATCATCTGAAGTGAAGGTCAGTGTTTCCTGTTAGTCCTGTCAGAAAAGCTTGGCTTTTCTTTGATGGAATTAGGATTTGGCTATTCATTGTAAAACAAGTTTTATGTTCTGTAAGCCAACAGGAGAAAAAAGAAAATAAGGGAAATCCAGCTCCTTCAGTAGCTGTACTTCTTGAGCCTAAGCCTGAAACATCTTTCATTTGTGTGGCTTTCAGTTATGTTCATTTGTGTGCAGGAAAACTATAGATGTTAATAAGAAACATTAAAGAATCTCTGCTTAAAAGCTTTTTCTGAATTTGCAAAAAAAAAAAGAAAAAAAAGGTGTTAGTGGGTGATTCATTAAGACAAATAAAAGTATAAGTAAGTGTATTTGTAAGTGTTCCCAGGATGCTATAAACTATCATAGTCAAGAGGGCCTACCTCTTTTCCAAACTACAGACAGGATAATATTTCTGGCAGTTGCCTGTGGGTCCTGTGAGAGTGACTCACATATTCCCTGCAGATACAGTGGTAATGTGTGAAGTCCCAAAATTGTCTCCCTACACCTGATGTAGCCTGCAAGCAACTCAGGAGCCCTGCTTCCTTCATCTCTCTTTGCAAGGTGTCATCCTTACTTCTGTATGTTTCTAAACTCTGCTAATTTGTGGAAAGAAAATGTGCATATCAAGACAAAGAGGTATTTTTGTACAACAAAAATAGCTCTGGTAATGTGAAAGGAATTCACGCATCCACTAACGTCTTGTGGATAAAGCAAGCTACACTATATGCAGTAGAATTATGCTGTCAAATTATGACTCACTGCAGAATAGTGGCAGATGTTCATGCATCTCAGAAAAAAAAAAAAAGTCCCTTTACATTTCTGATTTTCTCCCCACTTCATTACAAATGCTCACTTTAATTCTTCAAGTGAATAACTCCATACAATATGAATGAATGTAGGCAAATACAAGTAATAAGTGAGAATCAAGTACTCAGATTGAGTCAAGAAGTTGGAGACTTTCTCCAGGAAATTAAAGATTTATATTTTAGATACATTACTCCATGTAATGCTGGGTCAGATATAACTGGTATAATTTTTTGACATATTAAAAAGATAATAGAAATACCTATGGTAGACTGCTCTTTCATAGAAACACTACATCAGTAAGATGCTGCCAGTCTTGTTTGGATGGCCAAGCTTGTTGAAGGATGTGGAACACTGCAGAATTCAGGAAATATAAAGCAATCTAGTCTGGGGAGAAAACTCTCCTGCTGTTGATCTTAAGTAATTTAGGATTGCTCTTCTTTTTTTAATCAAAGATAATATTGAGATGCAAGTCAATCACTCTACACTGTCACTGGCAACTAGAAAGCAAATCTTACAGCTT
The DNA here is from genome assembly GCF_951394365.1 of Tetrao urogallus. NCBI lineage: Eukaryota > Metazoa > Chordata > Aves > Galliformes > Phasianidae > Tetrao > Tetrao urogallus. The sequence continues at coordinate 77,742,043 of NC_136814.1, read as the reverse complement.
GCCAGTCTACTTTGGAAAACATTTCATGATTCAGTGTGTATGAAAACTGGTTTTTGACAAGTTCATCGTAAGAATAATACAAAATTTTCTCCTGATAAAGGCAGGAAAACTTTCAGTTTCTTGATGATGGTGCAAGTTGATGGTGGAAGGACACTGTTCGGAGTTTTAGATCTAAATTTGATCTCTCTTAACATCGCTTAACATCTGCTTTAACACAGGCAATATCTAAATGGCTGTGGTCATTTCTGTTGACCTCATTTCTGTTGATCTCAGTTTTCCTTGCCTGTTCTTAATACTCAAACCACGCCCAATATTAATATTAATGTTAACATTAATATTAATTAAATGTTGCTTTTTTACTTCACGGGTTCATATTTCAAAATAGATGTTTTTCTTGATGAACAACTGAGAAATAAACAGTGTGAGTATCTTTCTGTTTTCCTTCTGATAGCTTCCACACTGGAAACTCATGGTATATGTACTGGCTGGAAGTCAGAAAGTTATTGTGCTTTAGTCACATCCCTCATCAAATTGGATAATGGTCTTTACTGGTGTTTAGGCTTGCCTAGCAAACCAATCAGTTTGTCCAGTGACTGGCTTTCTGCCTACATCATATTTTGTAGCTGTAGTGGAGCTGTTCACAAGCTTAGCACTTTTTTTCTGCTGTACTACAGAAAGTGAAAATGAATCGTGGATTATTTCTGTGGTGAGCTGACTTTGGCTAGTAGCCAGACCCTCCCATCAAGAAACACACTCTCCTTCATCAACAGGAGAGAGGGAGAAAATAGGAAAACAGCCTGCAGGTCAAAATAAAGACAGGGAGACTACTCACCACTTAATGTCAAAGGCAAAACAGACTCAACGTGGGGAAAATTAGTTTAGTTTACTGCCAATTACATATACAGTAGGACAGTGAGAAAAAAAGACAAAGCTAAAACCTTTCCTTTGCCTTTTCCCAGCCCCTTTTTCCATGCCAACCTCCAAGCAGCTCAGAGAATGGGAAATAAAGATCATGTTGTGGTGAACCAATAAATAATGTTTTGTCCCTGCTGTTCCTTCCTCCTTACATTTCTCCCTTGCTCCTACCTAGGGAGCAATCTTGGATTGCTACCACGGGCGAAATCTTTTATTTCCCCATCATTAAAAAAATATGTGACAACATGCAATTAATTTTATACTAGCGAGTGCCAGCAGCTACTTTAATTGTTACTAATTTACATTGCACTCAGAATGGGTTATGGAGAAAAAAGAACCCTGCCACAGAGCTATTTCATGTCAGATATCAGTCTATACTGGTGAAATAATGCCATAATGGCCTGTGTGTAAAGATGATAAAATTAATGCTTTCAAATCATCTGTAATATACTTACAGTATAGTCAAGTGCTAAATCCTAAAGTCCTCCCCCAGCCACATAGTCCAGTGTGAACTGAAGACATTCTACATCTAAACATTAAAGCTGTTTTCATTATATCTTATATGCTTATTGTCCCAAACAGCCCCATGTGTTAAAGTAGGTCTGCAGCATTATTGTACCTCATATCTCCTTCTCATTGCTGTCTCAGGGCTAAAACCAGGAGCTAGTTAATGAAATCAAGTTATTTATTATTGAAATATATACTGATAAACTGAACAGGAATGGGAGAAGTAACAGCTCAAGAACACTTTGGAAGTAAGAATGAGTGAAGGAGAGTCACAAAAATAACTGCTTTGATATATTCATGCTCACCTATTGCAGCCAGTATTTTTAAAGAAATGAATAGGAGAAGACAGAAAAAAGAATTTAAGAATGAAAAGTATTTGGAGTTTGTAGAATTTATGGTTAAATATTTTGCGGAGGACAGAAGTACACAAAATAACAACAACAACAACAACAACAACAACAACAACAACAACAAAAAAAAAAGAGCGAGAGAGAGAAGAGAGAGAGAGAGTGGGGAAATTAACTCTTTTGTCAACATTTACCTGAGGAGGATCCTAACATATGGAAGATCCAAGGCTGGGGAAAGAATGACAAGATGAGTGATATCATGGGTCAGGCTCTCTTCTGCATAACCCATTCCCATATTCTCTTAGCATTTCTTATTGGCACTGCTTAGTCCTGAGCCTCTGAGCTGCTAGAACCCTCCTCAGAACCCTGTGACAGATTTTCTCCCATGCATATGTTCCTCAAGCACTACAGTCTGGAAGCAGGTTGGGTGAAGAGTTTCTGAGAGTTATGAGAGGGCCAGCTGGTCACTAAAATCCTTCAGCATATATTCCGTCTACTCTGACAGAGTTGATTGATATCAAGAATGTGAAAATTTAAGCAAAAAAGAAGAGATTTTACTACATATAATTCCAGGAATTTCAGTATTTTTGGGGGGGCAGGGGAAGTGTGGAAGAGGGGATGAAGGGGCGGGGAGCCACTGGTGTATGACATTATTGTTTGCTTATTCATATGCAAACACACCATATTTTTGTTCCCTAGTGTCAATATATGGCTTGAGATAATTCCTCTAGTCATGCAGGCTGCAGCAGAGAACATATGTTTCTAGAATTATCCTCTTTAAAGTTAAATGTCCTGAGAAGACATCCTAGCCTAGTGATGGTTCTTTCTCTCTCCTAACTATAAAGGGAGTGTAAAGAAAAAATTTCAGATACAAACTTTTGCATTCTGAAGATGTTTAATAGTAGGGCAGTATTAAGAAACTGCTAATAATCCTTAATCTTAGCTCAGAGCTATTGGCATCTACCAGATAATGAGATGTTATTTTAATTGAGATCATCAGCATTCACTGAAATTCCAGTTAGAAGATCATTTAGGTTAGACTTAGATTAATTAGAATTGTTCCTTTTTGTTAGAATGAAATGATGTAACTTTCAAAATAACTTTTAGTTTATGGTTTTGTTTCTTCATGTTTATATACAGAACACAAACAAAGTAAAATGTCTCAGTAGCAAGAAAAAAGTAATCATTTTATTTACATATTTAAAAAAAATTATAAGAAATTTAGAATTTTTTTTCATCTTAGAGTGGTGTATCAGAGAAACAACAAACAGTGCTAATAAAACCCAAATCCCCCAGAACTAAACTGCACATCTTCAGAGAATTTATCCTTCCTTCCTTTTCTTCCCACCTTTTACTTTATAAGTGATACGGACAAAAACAAACAAAACTCCAAACTTGCTGAGGTTTTACATCTGATGAGGAAGTTCTTGGAAGCTTATTTGTCTGAGATGGGTTTTTTTTCTTTTTTCTTTATGGTGGGGAGAGGATAAATAATCTTCTAGTATTGCTGCTTGAGTGCAAACCACTCCAATAAAAAGAACAGATGAACAATCTGTTAGCTCCTTCTTTGACTATGCTGAAAGCACTGAAAATTAAGTAGAAAAGGGAAAATGAATAAGTACATGGTTCATTTACTGAAAGGTCACAGGCTACAATCTTAAAGAGTACACTGAAGTGACTAATTTAAGAAGTAGTTAAAATGACTTAAATAACTATTGCTTGAGAGGAATTCACATGCTAAAAATGAAACACATTTTCTTTAATTAGGTAAATAGTACTGAAGTAGATGAATAACTCACCAGAAGTACTGTTTTTTATGGTGATGCTTAAATAGGTGTGCCCAAGGGAAACTATAAAAAATTAAGCTTTGGAATTTTCTAGTCAATATATTTGCAAATTCACATGAAAATACACATTTCTTCCTACTTCATCATCTCTAAAGTGGGTGTCTCCTTCAATAGAAATAGCTAATTAACAGAATAGACAGGTTCCCCTTTAAACAAACAAACAAAAAAAATGTTATTTTTGCTGCTTACAGGAACACTGAATGAAATCACCTTTATTTTTAAATGTTTTTTGTCTAAAATTTGGTTTTATTTCAGATTTTGTATATGGAAGGCCTACTTTGGAAAGCAGTTGAAGAAAATTAGTTCTGAGTTTTATGCAGCCCTGGAAATACTTCCTGGTAATTCAAAGCATTTGACCACCATTGCTACTTAAAATACTTTTACTGAAATGTGGAGGATTTGCTGCACCCTATGTTGTCTGTATGTGGATAATAGTTACACTGCATGGCAGAAACTTCAATTTTGCTGCAGAGGCTGTGTGGAGTCACTTTGCACGTGGGCAAATCAATTAATGGTGCATATTCTGTAAGTCCAACATAGTTGGTGTTTGTTTGAGAAATTGTTGCTAAGTTCTGAAGATCTTGACAGAAGTCAGGGTACACCATGTATGATTAAAAAGGTTCTGCAAAACAGGAATGGGATCCCTGTTATCTCTATGCTTTCTCATTTCCCAAAAGTTTTCCAAGGAGAGAAAACCTTTTAGACCCTATGTACCATAAATCATCGAACAGTTGCCATAGCCAGCTGGAGTCTGAGCCATTATCAGAATGCTGATTGTAGAAGTGATTAAAATTAAGGAGAATTAGAAGAAATCAAGTCAATTAAAGAAGAGGAATAGCTAAATGGAGACATTCTCATTTGTATATGAATTGTTTTTTCTTTTTTTTCTTTTTTTTGTTAAAGCCTTTCATTTCAGTTTATATATAGGTAGAGGAGCAATTGGAGCAGGCAGAGTTTTGCTCAAAAAAAACTGGAAGAAATTTTGAAATGTAACTTTAGGAAATATCAAAACATACTCTGGTTTCTGACATGGTGCTGCTGGAGGTTACTGCCTTTGACGTCAATGGAATGGTTCATGTTTCCAGCAGAAACACCCATCCCACTAGACCAATGTTTGCACCATATACATCACAGTGGAGATAAAGGAAAACGGAGAGAGCTTTATCTATTTACCTAAGATAAAAAGCTGTGTTTTTATGGGTGATTGCCATAAACCTCCCCGTTGAGTGCATGTGCATGAATAAAAGGATACTTTGTTTGCCATAGTCTGTTGGATTATCAGAGCTGATTGGCTGTTTGTCACAAACATAGCTGGTTTTGTACTTCAACCAGAATCAGTTCAGAATCATTTAGAATCATAGAATCATAGAATTTCTCAGGTTGGAAAAGATCTTTAAGATCATCAAGTCCAACAGTTTCATTCAGATTGGATGAACATATATGTATGTGTATACATATATTTTGTGTATGCACTGGCCAAAGAATCTTTAGCTGAGTATTTCTTGTTAGTCATAATCTAGGATGTTGGGATTTGAGATGGTAGCAAGATTTACATTGACAGGTTTTATATCATTAATGAACGAAGACAGCCTACGTCTATGTGGCTATGATTCTACACATCCCTATGACTCACTTACTACTCCTGTGTCAGTAAAGAGCTCAGTGTTTGATGTTCTTTCCTAATTTATCTCCAGTATTCCTATACTTAGGACGAATAAATTAAATGGAGTGGCTAAAGAGATTTGGGAGCCTTTCAGATGGAAAATCTATTCAAATAAAAATATCCATTCTAAGTATTTCTGTAGTATATAACTTCCTTGACTTCTGTACTTCTGTTTCTTCTCCCTTCTTCACCTCAGGAATTAACTACATGTACCATTTCTGCAACTGTAGAAGTTGATACCACTTTTCTTTCTGAACCTCCTCTCCAGTGTCCACTTCTTCATCTTTTTTCTATCCTTTGTGCTCAGTCCATGCAGACTTCTGCCTGAGTGGTCTCTTGTTTCTTCCTATGACTTCTATTCTCTGCAAACTCAGTCATCTTAGTTGCTTTTCCTGTGTCACCAGGAACCTCTTGTCAGACAACAGAACCTCTTGTTTGCTCTTGTTTTCCTCTTCCATAATTTCTATTTACTTCTATAAATCTGTTTTCCACACTGATTCAGATCTCTCTGAGCTGATTTTTTTCTTTGAATAAACAAATTAATGATAAGAAATGTGTTATACTGCCTATTGACATGCTGACTTGCATGCTCTACTTGCTGCCTATATAACAATACCTACACTCTTGCAACTTGAAGAAGGAAGTTTAACAGTGACAAGAAAGTATCTCTTCTCTAGGTCTGTTGACTATTCTTGTCATATTACCGCCCTGATTTTCACAGCTGCTGCCATTCATCTTGTTTACAACAGCTTCTAGCTCCTTTTCTATAGGACAGTTCTCCAGCGTCAGTCCCCAGTCCTTACAGATACACAGAGTTATTCCTCTTCAGGTGGAGGATTACTCCTTTTTTTTGAACTTTGCTGTCAGTTGATACCTCAGCATACGAAACTTGTTGTTGTCAGTAAAATTATGAAGGAAGAATTCTACCTTATCACACAGGTTATTAATGAAAATCTTAAACAGTATTGTTCCCTGAGGTTTGCCACTTGTGATCACTCTCACTGTGTATATATTCATCTTTGTGGTGTCAGACCCAATGTACCTTGGGTTTTGATGCAGATGTTTTTATCCAGTGAGCTATGTTTTTAAAATCGATGAAGATATTTAATTTGTGGTTGTTTCAATAAATCAGAATCATCTTTTAATTTACAGTTTTTCAGTAGAATGCCTGACTGTTCTAAATGACACTGGTCTTGGATATCAAACACGGGCTTTGGTCAGAATTTGTTTTCACTAGAGAGAACATGAAGTTTTTAATATAACCAAATCTAGTGAAAGGGAATTATTTTAAAATATCATCTTTCCCATCTAGAGCACATATTTACATTGTGGTCTTCTGACCACTTAAGCACATTAAGAACTTTTTCCAGGTTCTAGGGCTGCTCATTCCAGTAAGATCTTTTTCCATTGAACAGTATGAAGAAAAAAAAAATGTTTTTCTTTTATTCAAATCTTAGCATACTGGCAAAAATACCTTTTTCTTCATATACAATTCCTTCTGGAATCTCTCTGAAATTCTATGCACTACATGTAGATGTTGTATAAATAGTTTTGAGTCTATAATGTTCACATGGCACTAACACATTGCACTATTGCACTCATCTCCCTTCCAGCACAAAAGGCTGGTTTCCACATCCCTCAAAAGTACCTAACTATATATAGGGCATATCTCTTTTTCCTTGCTAACAGAATCTGATGACACACAAGTCCTCTCTTTTGAGAGGACTGTTGTTATTTTTTTCTCTCTCTTTTAAATAAGAAACAGATACTCTGGGAGTGTTTCGTGGCACATTTTCTGTTTGTTTTCAGCAAATGGAGAATGTTTATAAATGATACTGCTTCCTGACAAAGCTCAGTGGATATAGTGATATTACAGGACTAAATAAATTAATTGCTATACTCTCCTTTTGCCAACAGACTAAAGAACTTGTAAATTGATCTCTTTTAATTTCAAATAAACTGTTTTCTGCTTACTTCAGTCTCTCATGTTTCCCAGACTACCAGAGCAAATTATGTCACACACATATTTTAGTTTCTGAAAATTGTCTCCTGTTATCTGGGAATTAAATGGGAATGGGATGGGGAAAAGCAGAGGAAAAAGAGTAAGAATGGGATGATGTTATTTTGTTTTTACTTCTTCACAGATTTGATGCAATTAAATGCTTTCTCTCCTATCATATCTTACAGCTGGACTGTTTCTCCTTTACATATCATTGGGCAGAGTCCTAACACTGGAGCATACATAATGTTTGTTAAGGGTGTCATCAGTATTGTTTTTTACCCTTTGTTAGGTAAAAGCAAATGATGCCTGTGGAAAAGATGTTGGTTCTTCATTTTATTTTTTGGTGAAGAATCTGATATAATTTTCTCCAGCACTTTAATTTCCAGACAAGAAATCTCTTCAGTTCTCTTCTTATTATTGTGATTTTCTGTTTTGAGATCAAATACAAGGTCAAAAAACAATGTTTCTATTTTGATTAATTCTTAATTCTTCCTCTTAGGTAGCTGTAATTTCATTTTCAAAGGGCATTCTGTTACTTTATCAGTGCTGCAAACAATTGATAGGACACATGAAACATTCCGTTATTTTTTTCATGTTTTTATGCCTCAAATTTTCATATTTTTATTTCTGTGTGGGAGGTTGATGCTATGTGTGATGCAGTTCTAAATGAGAAGTCAAAAGTGCCTGACAAATCACCCCTCATCAACTACATATCTAGAATACAAATTGATGAATTAAGGTAGGAGATTTCTGCTGCTGAAGAGCAATATCAAGCATTTCTTGACAAGGAGAAAAAGTACAAGATTATGCCTCTGAAAGTTTTTGAAGTAAATCTTGTTCCTAAGTATTAATTCTACAGTTTTCATCTAAACCTCAAAAAATATTTCAAGCTAGTTTAGGATACATATTTCATATGAATAACTGAATAATTACTAGCCAAAGAAGCAACAAATGGCTGTTTTTGAAAATGTCCCCTTAGAAGGAAAATTAAAAAAAAACAGTGTTTTCCTTTCCTCTGTCTGGAAGAAGTGTGTATAACACAATTCTCTTTAGCCATAAAACACAGGAAGATTCTTTTGTGAAAGAAGATACTGAAATGGAATGGATTTATTACATGTCTGACCTTTACCTGACATTTCTATAGTTGATAACAGCAGGATCTACCAACAGAAATATCTGGATTCTCCATAGGAGAGGTTTTTTTTTCAGGCTCTGCTTATATCCTGATATATTTTTCAGCTTTTGTTCAGGCTTTGTTTTTTGTTTTTTGTTTTTTTTTTTCCCCTGTATGTTATCTTTTATAGAATTATTGCTATGTGAGAACCGTCCTTTCAAGACTGACACTACATTTTCCTCACTGGTGTTTTGGCGTCTAGTAGCTGGACTTCAGTAAAACTGGAGTTCTTCCTTTCCAATATTACCTGTTAGATCCAATGCCTGTGTATGGCAGTGTGATGAGATTTCACATGGTTTGCACATGTATTTTGAAGTCATAAGCATAACTGGTTAATATAAATTGCCTGTTTCATCAATCTACAATATGCGGTCTATTTTAACAATTCAGCTTAACTTATTGCACATCAAGAAACAGACACATTCAAATGATCTGAACTCCACTGAAGATGGAGCTAGAGTAAAGGCAATTCCAATTACATTTCATCTCATGCAAATGACCTAGGAGGACAAACATTCCTGGGCTTGTCCTGTACTTGGATAAGAGAACATCTGGAAGTCCCAGATGCAATAGGCACAAGCCAAGACATCGTGGCTGAGCACTAGACCACAGAAAGTGAATAAACTAGAAGACTACGTTCTCCCCTTCATCACTGGTGGGTGAATCAGAAAGCTTAAATTTACCAGCACTGTTTTCATTCCTTCAATGAGAACCACCTCACAAGAATACTATAAAATAAAAACATTAAAATTAGAAAGTGAAGTTATATGAAACTTAAGCCCCACAGGAGCCTTTAGACAGGGTTAAACAATTCTACCCTCTACTGTTGCTACATCTTTGAGAAATTTTACAGACTTACAAAAACGTGTCAGCAATTCCACACTGGGTGCCAACAGAAGGCAAAAAAATTGTTGCTCTGGTACTGCTGCTCTTGCATACCTGGATGGGATGACTGGCATGTGGAATTTTCTTTGTCCACTTGTCTTTTCACAGAATTGAAGAACTTTTTTTTTTTTTTTTTTTTTTTGGTCCCAATTTTAGCATAGAAACTGAAAAGTCTGCATATGAAAAAAACTGTTGGTGATCATTCAATTAATATTATGAAAGGGAAGGCACTGAGCATTAAGGGAATTAACCTTTATTTTTGGAAGCAGAAACCTTGAGAGGTAAATTCAGTAGGGGAAAGAAGACTCCTGTTCATTTGTGGGAAGAGAACTGGGGAATGGAGCACTTAGAGAATGCAGAAGGATGGGGAAAAGGAAGAAAAGGAAAGGGAAAGTAGATAGTGAGCATGTAGAAAAATTTCCATAGAGGGGAGGAAGAAAAACCAGAAGACAGGATAAACAACTGGCAATTCCTTTTGGGCTACAATTTCAGTTCCTTTTTTGCAGTGAAACAACACTATCAAATGATAATATCCTGATCATCTATGTCAAAAACACTAGCTCCAATTTAAAAGAGAATTTAAACACATTCAGAATTTGAGAAGAAGTTTCATATTTGGCCTGATAATAACAAGGCTTAAATAGACTTATTCTTACAGTGAACTAGAAGATGTGCAGCTTTTAAGACAGAGAGCTGAATCATATAAAATCAGAAGAATGAAATCCAAATGAAAACTACCTCGGACATTAACCACAATTCTTCCCACCATCCAAATTTTGAATATGGACGTTACCCAGGATGGTGTTGCTGGATTTCTTTTCACTGAGTAACTCTTTTCATGCTTTCGTTCCCTCCTCCTTTTCTGGCAGTGAAGCACATTCCTTTCTCCTGTAGCATAATTATACACAAGCTAACAAATTTAACCATATTGCCACAATCTAGTATCACCCACAACCTGGCAGATGCCACTGACGGAAAACACAGCTCTGCTTCTCTGCTTTAAAGTAAGTCCTACAGATGCACTGTTTCTATATTTAAAAACACAGTTTCCATGGCATGACAACACTGTCTGTACATGCTGGGTACTGACACCAAAGCTTCTTTGTGTGGTGATTTGGTTTTCAGCTGTCAGGAACAAAGTTTATAGAGAACAGATATTTCACGGAATGATTTTTATTTAAAGAGATTCAGTATTTTTAAATGCTTTTCAAATTACAATAATAGTTACTTTAATATCATTGAAGTAACGTAAAACTCTGCCTTATAAACCACATTAATGATGTGTCCTGCATCCTCGTTATTATTCTACATTTTAGCAAAGGTTTAAAAACAGAGAAAACCCTCACCCACTGAAGCCTAAAACCTTTCAAAGGTAGAAAGCTGCATGTTGGAATACTTTTTAGCTAGATGCTAGATGCTGCTAAGAAGAAATTAACCGTGTTCCTGCAAATATGCTACATATATAACTTCTTTTTTTCCCCATATGTAGATGAATAGGAATTAAGGAAAATGGGAGACCATTTCAGGATTGAAAAAAAAAAAAAAAAAAAAAAAAAAAAGAAAGTAGTTGTGATGTTGCATAATCGAAGGGGTGAAATATGACTTATTAACATCTTATATGGAAAAAGTAGAAATTCATACTGTAAAAATTATTTTAATACTAAATAACATAAATATGAAAAAAATGGAGAGTACTTATCAATCTTTTCAATCTCATTTTTATAGATGTCTCTAGACAGAGCTTCTTAGAGAATCTTCATGATGCACCTTTTGAATGGGAATAAAGGAGCTTATTACAAAATTGGTAATGGTTTCTAAAAGCACTGTCAAGAATGAAAACAATTTCTAGGTAAGGTAATCTCATTTAATGAGTGATGAATCCTGTTTTCTTTGTAACACAATTACTCACAGTAACTTATAAATAAGAAAACATAAAATAATTAACTATTTTTTTTTCCTGAAACTTAATACTGCAATCAGATTTCCATGTAAACTTTTCATTCACAGATTGCTTGGGTCGAGCCAATGAAGGTCAAGAACATTTAAACTGGAATAGAACCTTTTCCTTTCCCCTCCCCCATGCAAAAATTTAGTCACTCTTACACCAATGCAGACACTAGACAGTTTTGGGGAAAAAAACAAAAAACAAAAAAAGTAACATTACACTTTCATTCCAATAACTCATTAAAAATTGCCCAAAACATTATTCCTTCCAAAAATGTTTCAGTTTTGTTTTGATGTCCTTTCAAAACCTTTTCAAAAGCCCTGAGACAAGATAATCTGTACTAGAAAGTAACTTCAGCTTGGAAATATGCTGCATCTTCATTCATTCCTCTCTCTCCCTAATGTGCTGGTTGCTACTTGCTCCCAGAAATTAATAGGATAGGCTGCAGTTAGTGTTCTGAAGTCAGGGATGTGAGCCAAGCGGCTACTAGAAGTGCTTTTCAAAGCCATTCATTCAGTGACTTCATTGAAAGTGGGAAATGAATTTCTCAGTGAAGGAAAACATTTGGGCTTCAACTTAAATGCTCTTTTACTCTCACACCATAAGGAATGTGGATGTTATAGGAAACACAAAAACTGAGATGGCACAGCACAGTCTCTATGAATGTCATTATGTAATTTCATTCTGTGTCGCTATAAGTTGTTAAAACATAAAGCATTTTGAGTCTGCTGCTCTGTCAAAATATTGTGAAGCAATAAGAACAAGTTTCAGTTTTGCCTCTTGATGATTACATAGGAACAGAAGGAAGTACTTTCTACCATTAAGCCACAGATGACAAGAAATATCTGTCTTGTAGAAAAGACTGTCGTTATGAATCACCTCAAAATTAGCACATTTACATCCCCTTGAATGTCTGTCACCCATGGCTTATTCATAAGCCCTGAATTGTCAACTTGTTGGGATGATTTTCAACCAACAGAACACACTCACAGTTTCTGTGTTTTGGAAAATTTGTTGTATTTTTTTTTTCTCCACAAAAACAATCCATTGCTCTTCGAACAGCAAAGAAGATCCTGCAGGATTGGGTACAATCAGACATGGTTTCTTCAGCCCAGGATGAAGAAAATTGAAGGAAGTCAGGTTGATGTCTGGGACAACAAAGGTGGCACCCACATTAACAGTATGCGGTCTGATATGGAAACCCAATATACACTGCAGGTACATTGCTTGGAATTGATGGGAAGAACTTGTGTTGTAGTTCTTGCTTTCATTCTTCATTCCTATCAGGAAATGGTCAAAGCAAATCCCTGGACCAAACACTGGAGCATAATGACTGTAGGGGTAGCCAATGCTGAGTGGAAGCTAATTAAAAAGGAAACAGGTATTATGAACATATGAAAAGGATCTGTCAGTGTAAGATGAAAATGCATAATTTCAGGGACTACTTAGTGAGTTCTGGCACATGGTATGGTAACAAGATTGGGAGAAAGGATTGGTAACATAAAATGTCCTGGGCTGATTGCATTGCAGAACACAAAGAGAAGTAAGAGATGTGGCACTATTAAGCCTCTACAGTGGTTAAGACCTTTGTAGTTGGAGCATAGGAAATTGGAAATAAGTTGTTGCAAACAATAGGAATGAGAATATAGGTGCTTATCTTCTGCAAATAGACTTTACCAGTTATCTCTTTGGTCTTACTCCTTCTATTAGGAGAGATTATCTTGGTGGAACTCACCTGATAAGATTGGTGTATGAACAGCTGTAAAAACTGAATGATTACTGCTCCTGAGTAACTTTTCTTCGCTGATTGACAGGCCAGTATTCCTAATCTAATTTGCCCTGATCTGATGTTTTGAACTTGTATCTTGATGCAGAAATGTCTCAGCACTGGGACAGTGTGAAATCTTGCTCTATCAACAAACAATATAGAAAGTTTTATTCAACCTCTGAAAATCAACTAACTCAAAACAAGAAAAACAACAAAAACAAACTAACAGCCCCTCTCCCCCCAAAAAGAAAAACAAAAACAAAAACAAAAAAACAACACCACAAACTAGTTCAGGGAAACAATCTGAATTAAAATAATAAAAAGAACAAGGAAAGAAGACAATTCATCTGGCATATTTGTGTGTTAATTTCAGTGGTTATAACCCTTATTTTGCTGGATGGAAGGCAATCGACATAAGGAAGGTGAATGGGAGGCTCTAGATACATATAGGTTTGTGCTAGAACAATATTCCATGACCAATATGTTTAATTAAAACTGAACAGCTATTTAATTCAAAATATAAAACAGTCACAGTGTACTTTTTTTCAGCTGGTTGAAGATGATTTCAAGTTCATATTCAGTTAATAATTTACACTGGGAACAGTTAAACATTTACAAGGTCTTCAGAGAGGATTTATGAACACTAACAGGGTTCTATTTGAGTAAAAGTTTCCTCAATTAATTTTTTTTGCTAATACATCTTAGCTGTTTTGGAGATAATAATTGCTGCACAGATGGACTCAGCCATAGAAGAAACTCCACTAGAAGTAAGACAATATTTGTGCCATGGCCTAGACACAATAGATAGCCCATTTTATTTAGATCTAATTCAAGCTTGAAATATGACCTCAATATTACCTGTGAGTATAAGTAGCAACTTTGACCATCAAGAATAAAGATAAAAAAAAACCAATTGTCTTGGCTTTAACAGACTATTCTGAGATTCACTGAAAGACATACATCAGTTATATATATGGATTAGTTAGGACTGTGTAATGAATTAGTTTCTGTTTTATTTATTTATTTATATAATGCATTGTTATTGTTCAAATCAAATAAATATAGAAATTCTACATCATGCAGAAAGGTGCATCATCCTTCTCTCTATGAATAGCTCTTTTTCACCTGGCTCATATAAATTGTTAAAAATGGACCAATGCTTAGCCAGCAGTTCAAGCTCTGAACTCCACTTTTTCTTCCACCATGGAAGGCCCTGGGAAAAATACAATATTTCTACTTTCTGTCTGGTTACACAGAAACAGGATCTGTTTCATTTTTCGTACAAAAATTTCTGGTGCTTATTTCTATCTTTTAGGAACCACAGTTCAAGTATTCAAAAATTAATTTGGCTTTCCCTCAAATTCAGAAGAGTTATTTTTTCCACAAGAAGGTACTCAACAAAACCTTTGCACACTATTACAGTATATTGGCATTAAAACAATAATCTCAAATTAGCACTGTTGGAAGTTGATCGTGTTTAATATCGGTGAAGTGAAAAATGGAATGTTGATTAACTACAGTATACTATTGAGAAAATCTCTCAGCAAAGATGAATAAAAAGCTGTAATGGCAGTCATGAGAAATTATCAGAAGCTATGCAGGAATCAGCAGGAAAATTAGTATGAATTATTTCCTCATTAGTGTGCATTATTTCCTCAGAACACTCACAGAGTGTTCTGAAAAATGAACTAGCAAGAGAGAGATACAAATGAGTTTGCTATGAAAGTACTCAAGAAAATTCTTAGTGAAAACCTTCACACAAAGTAGAGGCAGTAGGTGTGTAAACAAGATCAACAAGTCAGCCTTTGTAGTGGCAAGATACTGCAGAGGAAGAAAGACAATACTTTCTCAGTTCTAAGGAAGTCTTCTGCATTTTGAGCTGCTGTGGCTGGTAAGATTTTTGGGAAAATTAAAACTGGTAAAAACATACATACATGGAAATAAACCATCCTGTTAAGCATTGTTACTTATCTTCCTATATTAGTTTCCTTGTTTTGGAAGCATATAACACAAGGGAAATATTGGGTTAGCCACTAGTAATTCACACTGCTAGTTCCTAATTCAGATGGCATCCAAATTTTATGCTGATAGATCGACAATCACTCATTTCAGATCTGCTTTGTTAATGAAGATGCTTCATCATGAAGATCCAAACTTTCATTTCTCTAGCTTTACTTTACCTGTTTGTTATGATATTGCAGAATTGTATGTCAAATGAATCTAAGATAAATTTCAGTTATGCACGGTATACCTGACCTAGTTCTACTGAATTCCTAATTTGAAGTGAAGCGAATGTTCAAACACACTGTAAAAACAAAACAGCACTTTGTGCTCTAATTTATTTACCTCTGTAGATTGCAAGAGATATTAAAAAGATTAATTTACACTTGTTCATTTGCAAGATTTATGCATAAAAGATGTGCTTTTAGTACTTGCATGTTATTTGTCTAAAGTTACCTAGAGTGCTCAGTTCTGTGGTAGTACTCTTTCAGGAATCTTAGTTTTGATGTTACCAAACAGAGTATGGTATGTTACCAAACAATGTATGACAAAATGCAAGCATGTACATACACACACAGTACGTGTATTTATTGCAAGCATGTACATACACACACACAGTATGCGTACTTATATATGTTCCTAATACAAAAGTGTTGGAGAACTGAGAAATTCTCCAATAAATAGGTAGCTAAGAGGTGTGCAAAGACCCCTTTTTCTATGTATCACTTTAATCTATTGCAAAATTCCCTTTGTTGCTTTTATTAGGAGTTTATTTAATTCATCAAAAATTTCATTTTATACAGCCAGGAGACAGCAGGCAGAAGAATATAGCCTGTAATTAATAAGGTACTAAGAGAAAGTAGACTTTCCAAACTCAGCAAATGTATCTTTATAGTATTATGTGAGCTTCATGAAGAAATGGAAAGTTATAAAATATTTTGTTTTAAAGAGAGTCATTACAAAAGAAATTTCATTGATGCATTAATTGCATAAATCAAAACCACACATTTTGCTCCTTGATCTACTAGGCTCATTTTTATTTATTATTCTTTTCCAGTACAGTCCCTCCTTGCAAGATGTACACGTAGCTGGCAGTGCTGCTCTGAAAGCATACTGGCATCTGTAAGGAGAGGCAGGAGCTCTACAGCACTGCTGAGGCCCCTGTAACACTGCTCTCTCTTGTGCCACTCCTGTCCAAAGAGTACCAGTATTAGTGGGCGCCTTTTGACAACATACAAGGTAAAAATGCTTGGGAAGCAAATGGATTGGTGGCCACACCAGCTAAGGTTGGGAACAATAGAATCATAAAATTATAGAGTCATAAAGGTTGGAAATATTACTAAGATCGTCTAGTCCAACCTTCATGCCACTACCACCATGTGCACTAAACCACATCCTAAACCACCTTTCCCTAGAACAATTCCAGCGATGGTGAGTCCACTACCTCCCTGCGCAGCCTGTTCCAATGCATTACCACTTCTTGTGAGAAAGCAGTTTTTCCGAATATCCAATCTGAACCTCCCCTTTTCGGTGTAACATTGATAGGACAAGCGGTAACTGTTACCTGGGAGAAGCTGATCCTCAGCTTGCCACAACCTCCTTTCAGGCACTTGTAGAAAGCAGCGAGGTCAACCCTGAGCCTCCTTTCCTCAGCTTTTGTGCTCCAGAAACTACTTTTGTAGAAGAGGCAGCAGATTTCAGGAAACTTGATTTAGCTAAGCTTTTGTTACCGTTTTATATAACAGTCAGGCTCACTGAAGCACAGGCTATATCCTCAGAAAACAATAAATTTGAAAGGAAAATTTGATAAAGGTGTGCACAGAACTTCTAGGAAAAGTTTATTCATGTGACAACTGCTAGTGGTGTATTGCCAAACAAGAAGGTGCTGGCTGAGATTCCATAACTGCTCAGACAGCAGTTGTGCTCAGAAGTACCTCTAGTGATCTGAGTAACAGACTGAAGAATATACTTTTTATATTAATAAGTATCGTGTCTTGGGAGTAGATGCATGGCTGCTGCATGACAGATAGAATTAAAGCTCACAATGATTTTAACAAGTTGGAGAAATTATCTGAAAAAAAAAAAATAATGATGAAATACTATAAGAAGGAATGAAATGATCCATATTTAGGAGGACAAAAATGAAGAAAGAGATACAGTAGGCCTGAGTGCTTATAGAATATGACAAACTAAACAAAATTCAGCAGCTTCATGCAACAAAGAGACAATCATTATCCCAAGACATATAAAGAAAACTCAAGAGATATATAAAGAAAAGTCTCAATTGCCAGGAAGATGAAATTTTCCTACCATTCTTTTCAACATTTGTGAGGCCTCTGCTGGAACAGTCTCTAGTTTTCATCACTTACAAAGCCCAAAGGTTACTTCCAGAAATCAGTGTGAAGAACTTACTCTTTGACCCCAGCTCATGCTGACTAAATCCTGTTCTCTGTCAATGACCTGAGATTTCCATACTGTGCATTCTTGCCAGGGCTGGCTTGAGCTCTTGGATTGTATCCTGAGTTCATTTATAAGAGAAAAAACAGCCCCTCACTTTTTCCTGCCTTCCTCTTCCAAGACCTTCATCCCACTCCAATTGTAAAGTGTATCACAAGCTTGAAGAGAAGTCTAGAAATAATGACATAGAAATAATGACCTGTGAACATGGCTTAGAAGCAACTGCATAATCTAAAAAATAATGACTGAAGAGAAAAATAATGGCAATCTTCGTTTATAAATCACTTGTAAAGAGAATGGGGTCTGTTCTTCAGATCACTCTTGAACAGGATGGGAGGAGATTAAATCACAGCAGGAAAATTCAGCTTGAATATCATACAGACTTTCTAAGGGTTTGATTAAGTACTAGCTCATGGTCTCAGAAGCTGGTGAAGTTCTCACCACCAAAGATTTTTAAAAGCAGTTTGCATAAAGGTTTGAGGATTTTTATTCGACAAATCCTGTCTGGATAAGATGACCACCTGCTTCTCTTTCTCAGCATTATTTTCTGTACTTCTCTAACACAATATTAAAGGCACAAATACTGCAATGATTTTCCTTTGGAAAAGGGAAAAATTTAGCATGGGTGGATTAAATAGTGCAATTTAAACAGTGCCATGTTATTCAAACCAAATTCAAAATAAGAAATATTTAGAATTCAAAACTATTCTTTCCTTACTCGAGCCAATTAAAGATGTTTCTCTTACTTTTGGCAAGTACCAAAAAGAAGAGAAATATGCTCCTGCAGGCAAAAATTCCTGTGCCAGCTCCTCTGGATTTTGATTTTGCAAGGATTATACAGTGCCAGCAAACCCAGACACATGTTAAAAAGTGACATTAATCACATATAAAAAGAAATTTTCACAGAGAGCTGCTAAAATGAAAAAAAAAAAACAAAAAACCCTCACTGAAATATGTATGAGAACATCCGTTTCAGCATAGGAAGCACAGAAAGTACAGTCAACATTGAAAAAATTATTCAAGAATATTTCTTTAGCAAGAGATTCTGTTTCAAAGTTGCAATGATCTTTCCTAAACCAGCTTGGGATTGCAGGATGAGCATTCCAATTCTGTTAGGGAATATTAAGACCAGTTTTTGGCCATTTGTTGTATGTTTCCGAAGGTTTACTTTGGACTACTTTTACAAAGAGGTAAAACAGCACGTCCTTTCTTTGCATAAGCAAATGCTATAGATAAGGGTAGAGGAGCCTGAATATTCTTGCAGGCTGGAGATTTTACAATCCAGCCTACAGATTCCTGAAGTCAGCATTAACTCTTTGTAATCCTGCAAATTTTGAACAAAGGGTTTAGTCTGAGATCCAGAAAAGCAAGGCACCTCTAGGTAAGGTCTTGCAAAGCACAGTTTTCTGTCTCCGTAGAAAGTAAAGAAATAACTGGTGCAGCTTGCCCAGTTTTCTTATATAGCCTTTGGGAAATATCTACAGATATCTACAAAATGTAACCAATAGCATAGAAAGCCATTAACAAAGGCAACATTTGTGAATTCTTCTGAGCTCTCTGCTCCCTCTCCAGAGGTAAAGTTGAGCAACATATATTGTGGGGACACAGAACTACTTCTTAGCAAGTCTCTTTTCATTGGGGTGTCTGAACTCCTTGGCCTGCCATGCTAATATGCTGAGCCTGCCTATTGATGGGCTGTCTTCTGCTCATAGAAAGCATGTGGAAACTCTGGAAACTCTGGAAATGGGGAATTTCTGCACGAACATGGCATTCAAATAATTTTTCAAAACCTGGCTAAAAAGGAAAGGGAAATTCCATTGCATTTCTTTCGTATAGGCAAAGGCAACAACTGTACTTTGAAATTGCTAGCAACAACAACAAAATGCTGAATTGAGGATATTGATTTGTTTAATGAGCATCTGAGTAGAGGGAATGGAAAGATCTTGATTAAATTGCTATCTGGGGCTGTTGTTCCAGATATTTAGTAGCACAACAGACGACTCTTTAATCCCATGTGGGTATTTTACTTAACTTTATCTTTAACCTTTTTTTATATCTTTTTTTTATTTTTTAATTTTTTTTAATTATTTTTTAATCTTTTTTTTTTTATATCTTTACTTTATAGCTGAAACCTGGCCCAGCTATTAAAATTGGTGTTGGGTAATTCATATGACTAAAGCTCACATGGATTATATTGTACTAACTAGTACAGTATTTAGATACTTCAACAGCGCAGTTTAAACTCATTGCAATTAGAGGCATTAAGAACAAAGATTAAGAGAATCTGAACTAGTTTTCAGGTTTTGAAAGCAAATTTTTGTAAATATTATAAAATAAAACCTGGAATTAATTGTATTTATGGACCAGAGAAAGTGCCATCCTTGAGAAAGTGCCATCCTTTCTGACAAGTCTCTAAACAAGTAAAGTTCTGCATCAAAATTTTTATTAATATGGTAAGATTCCCTCTTATAGAAGTAGTCGTATTTGTTCACATTTGCTTTATTAAAAGAGACACTAGCATAGACAAGACTGTTGGTTCTACATCAATTCTATTCTAAAAGATTTTGCTGAAATATAACAAGTCTTTCTGAGGTTAAGTAGAGGGAAGAGTCTATACATATTCTTTCTGTAAATCATTTCCATATCCAATGACGCATGCTAATAGAAAGTGAAAAATAAGTGCAGGAAACTTAGGACAGCTCTCTGTGTTAAATTCAAAATTAACCAAATCTTTAATCTGTTCTATTCTCTGCAGATGTTCCCACTGATTTAAATACAGTGGCTGAAAATACAAGAGAATGCATGAGACAAACAGAAAACTCCTCTAGAATTTTCCAAATCTTGGCCCTTGGTCCAGCCTTAGGTGTGAGGATGGCCACAGGAAGATCATATTGTTCAGACATTCTCCATGTTTCTGGGTCTGGTACTGTACATCACACAGGCAGTTCAGGTGCCCAAATCATGTAGTGTAAGATGATCATGATTTGCTATTCTCTTTGATAGTTCCCCTTGAGAGTTTAATTACCAAAATTATCTTTAAGACCCCAATGCATGAGGTGTCTCAGTCCCATGATCACAATCATTAAGGGCTGCTCCACTGGCTGCTCCTGCTTTTCTCCTCTCAGTGTTGTATTCCAATGTTTCAGCTGGATAACTAGGGACCTTTTATCCTAGAGTTTGTAGCCACAGTTTTGCCACCGCATTGCATTTTGTTTATTTGGTAGCTATTACTGAAACACTTCACAGAGGTTATAAAAGCACAGAGTATCAAAATGACAGATTTGTGTTTAGAAGAATATGCAATGAAGGCCAAAGACAACTGGCAACAAAGAAAATAGAACAAACTAACCTGACCTTAAGAATAAACAACAGTAGATAATATGCAAAAGGTTAACTGGAATTTCAGGTACTGCGATTAAAGAGATAGTGACATTGTTTTAGTAATGCTCTGAAAAGGTTAAGTTATAGGCGTGTTATTTATAAGTTCAACAGTTGAAGAAATCAGTTGTTTTGCCCTTCTGTTCTTAAGGCACCTTACTAAAATTTTTTGCTTAAACCAGAGTTTGAAATCACAGAAATATTACATCACTGAAAACAATAGCACTTCGATGTTCTATAGAAAACAAATCATAAAAGGCTCTTATGATAAACTTTATGAGAAAAAAAAACAGAATTCAGTTGGTGAAACTCATCTGAAAAATATGCAAAAAAAAAAAAAAAAGAAAAAAAAAAGAAAAAAAAAAAAAGAATCTTTATCTGAATCTAATTCATTGTAACTTTCCTAACATCATATCAAAGAATGGCTTAGTTCCACCTAGTTCCAACCCCTCTGCATGGGCAAGGTTGCCAGCCACTAGACCACACTGCACATACCTTGCGCAGGTCTTGAATGCCCTCAGGGATGGGGCATCAACAGCCTCTCTAGGCAGCTGTGCCAGTGCCTCACTACCTTTTGAGTGAAGAAATTTTCATAATCTCTAATCTAAATCTCTTCTCTTTCAGTTTAAATTCCTTTGCCCTTGCCTCTCCTACCCACATAAAATGTCACTCCCCCTCCTGCTTGTAAGTATTTCAAGTATTGGAAGTTTAAGACTTGTTAGAAAATTTATTGATTCCAGAGCATGGAAGATCTGCAGTCTGTGGTTTGTACTTTCTCTTCTGAAATCTATAAATGAATGACAAAATATTTACTTACCCATCTGTCCAAAATCTCACTTTTTCTGAAAATAGTGGGAAAGTATACACTAGTTTCACTACAGCTAGTTAACTGATACAATATTTCTATACATATACACTGGAAGATCTTCAATCTTTTCTTAAATCAGCTGGTTTTACCCTTGAACCTTGAACCTTTTGAAAAACAAAGGAAAACAACATAAGCAAGGGTTAAATCATTGAGTTGAGGATAAATGAACATAAGTTCAAATGAATTTTACAGACGCAATTTGCTTAACTGTTGGCAACTTTTCTAATAAACCAAACATTTAGGTTTCACATTTTCTTATTTCATCCAGAATGATTCATTCAATTGTACTGTGGGAAAAGAATTATCTGCAACAATATGAGATTGAGAAATAATGTTACTTCAAAACATAGTGAAGCATTACGTCCTTATGGTTATTATATTATTCTCTCTGTTGTTTAAGAATAATTTGTTAGGAAACTACTTGGCATTAGGAAATAGATGAAAAGAAGAACAGATGAGAAAAGAAATTAGTTCATCAAAAACACCTACTTTTATTGTCCAGTCAAACAATATAAAACCGTACCTGGGTCTTAAGCTTCCCTTACATTATTTCCTGGAAAAGGATGCTCAGATACCTCCTTGCCAGAAAGCTGTAGGATGAAATGCAGAGTAAAGGGGTGAATGCAGAGTAAAAACCTAATGTGGAGTGACAAAGAAAAGCTGGACAGATTCCTGACATCATTCTGTTTGAACTCTCAGCTCTGAAAATACCTTTGGAAATAAAAGAAAAAAGATGATTATACTGAATGGTAGATAGGACTATGGCATGAGGACTGAGGTCTAATTTCTTGCTTGAGGAAGTGTTTGAATCTACGTTCCTCAAATCAATATGGAAAATACTTTGAGTTTTGGGTCCTGCTTGTGAACATCAGTATTTTCTGAGACTGATAATTATGCTTGGAACATGGATGAAACATGGTTTCCCATCAGTTCAGCGTTTTTTTTCTGTTCCCAATGGCTATACAACTTGCATGTATTTATCTATGGGAATTTAGATATCTAAAGAGTTTAGTGATTATGCTGTAGTTCTGCAATTGCCATTGGCACTAAATTGGAAGACTTGAACATCCAAGATCCACAGAGAATAAAATGCCTAAGCCCTAAGCTTGTTTCTCAAAGCTCTTGTACAGTTCATTGCAAAAGATTATGTATAAAACATATCTTTCCACTTGAAGACCATCCTCTAAACCTGGCACATTATTGCGAGTTTCTTTTTTTCTCTCTTCACTGGCTCATGAAACCCTGATAGAAATGTAGGAAAAAAGCTCAAAACTTTTGTCAAAAAGCTCCCATAAGTGTTTAGCTGTTGTTAAAGGGTGTATAGGACAGGAATTGAGCAAACAACTGTCACTTCTCAGGGTAACTCTTGGCACATTTAGCCAAGCAGAAATAGTGAAAGACCGAACTGCAATATTAATGCAAATGTTCAATCTATTTGGCTGGAATAATGTCGGAGAGCTATTTTAGAATTTTTAAAGTCCAGCAGTTACCAATATGCAGGTAATTTTTACTATACAGTTTTCTAAATGCTTTTGCTGAAAATAAGAGCTGGACAAATCATTTTCCAGATAGATATTTAAAAATATTAAATATTTAGATTTTAGATATTTTTACGGCTAGATATGCTTTACTTACTGCTGCATTTTATCTTTTCCACCACTGGGGTTTTCCCAGGACTGACTGTGGAAAAAGGCAAATCAGAAAACTTGAATTCTTATCACTCAGGCAGAGTTAATCAATATTTGTATTCACAGCCATTCATTTGGGATTGTCACTTCAGAAATTTATGAAATACTTCTTTATTTCTTAGAAAATGCACCCTGAAATAACCCCAAATACAAAGCTGTTCACAGTTAATATAATTTGTTATTGTCTTATAAAATTTGTGGACAACAAATAATTTGCTGGTGTTCATTTACTGGGGTCAAACGATTTTCCTCTTTCTACTCACCCTGGTTTTAGATTGCAATCCACATAGGCCATAAAATTATTCATTTTCTATTTGCTCACATTAAAAAAAAAAATAAAGAAAGCTCTCACAATCACCAAGTTTCACCAAATCTCGTGAAAATCCAAAATTTTTCTGCGGTGTCCATTTGAAACCACAAACTAGGACAGCTTTCAATGAAGCTATGTTTTGTAATACAAAAACGCCTGTGAAGTTCAACAAAGCTTTCAAAGAACCCAGGCTGAGTTTTGAATTTTAGTAAAATTAAAAAACAGATGTTTCATCTGATCTGGAGTTTCACAGTGCAATCTCTGCCCAGTTCTCATTCAGTGTTAAATGAGAGACATTTACTAAGACAACAGCATTTTATGAAGCTACTTTTTTTCCATTTCTCTCAACAAGGTGCATTTTGAAGATTCAATTTGAGAAAACTGATTTTTCTCATCCCTTAAAATGGAGAGAAAATGATAGGCATTGTCTGCTCTCATGTAATACCAATCTTATGCAACTCTGAATGCATTTTGTGTTAGAGGTGGAATAGAAAATTGCAGTGGAGATTTGAGCTGCTATCCAGCAATTTACAGATGCTTTTTTAGCCTCCTATCTAAGACCTGACTGACCACATTCCATTTCACTTTTTAGCTTTTTTTTTTTAAGTCACAAATTGCTCCTTTGCATTCCTTTCAAATATATGATTTACAAATTCTGATATCATATAAAGCTTATGCAACAAAAACTGTGGCTGTCTGAATGGAACAGACAATGATTTTTACTTAGCTGACCTGTATTCTTTAAACACTGCTAAGCTCTTATTAGACCAATTATTCACAGACAGTGCTTGGCACTACTGACTTGGAACACTTCCCACAATATAAACTGCTACATGGGGAGTTCCTCAGCATATCTGTAGGGCTGTGTTGTGTTAAAGGAAGCAATCAAGAAAATTTCCAAAAGGGTGTATCATATTATTGAAGAGGATTTTACTTTTTCTTGAATGCTTGTAGAGTTGAATGGGTTGAGAACTGATACGCATGTGAGGTATCCTCTACAGAAATATAAGGCAAAGACATTTATTTCATCATACAATTTCTTTGAACAAAATTAAACTACAACATGTGAAAAGTAAATTTCAGTCTTCCTCAGAATTTGTTACCTGGTTACCATTGCGTGGGGATCAGTATCATATATGTATCCACAGAGACTGCAAATATTTTTTTCCTCATGTTGAGTCCTAGGCCAGGCAAGATGGTTAAAAAAAAGGCACACAACTTATATTTCCTGTCATTCTTGGTGTTACTGATTATTCAATTTGGTGTGGAATTCAAGTGCAGATTAAGATGTCTATACTCAAATGTTTATGTGCCAGGTGTCTAAGTTCTGCTATATAGATCTGATCATGCAATCAGCAGTCTAGGGAAAAGTTCAGCTCATTCCCAGATAGGCTTGTGCTGAATTTCTCCTGGATGACAATACAGAGCAGTTCCATATTAATAATTTCAATGGGAACACAGACAATTCTTTTCCACAATCGTAGTAATACTGTGCAGCTGTGATTATGGTGATGTCTTAAACCACACCTCTGAATGTACTGATTCCCAAAGCATATGCTGCTCAGATTAACGAAAATAAAAGCAAAGTGCAAACTGATTTATACCAGACATGGAAGGTGCTACTAGTATGCAACTTTGAACTGCTCTACTGATCTGTGTCATTTTTGCAACTCAGCAAGTTCTAGCTGACTTTGAACATAAATTCTGATTTATGTTGCATACATGAGAGACTTGTAAGCATTTACTCATGTGTAACAATTCTGAGTTTGATCACTGGGGAGCTGATATGCTTGTGTTTCTGTCTTTACCTCATACTCTTATTGCTCGAAATAGGGCACCTGGAGTTCCAATAGGTACTTACTGTTTATAGCCAGTTATAGATTTAATGGCCCATATGACATCATGTCCTCTACCAAGGAGTTTGTGCTGAGTCAAAAGATTTTAACCAAATGCAGAAAATTACCAAAATAACTGTTACAATTTGGTTGCGTATGGCTAGCAGTACAACTCACAGTACAGCTAGCACAGAAAGTGCATCATCATGATAACTTGGCAAGCTTCTTTGAAGTAATTTTCTAATCAATGTGCTCTTTTGTTTGGTGAAAACTTCTTAGAAGCATATCCCTAATGAGACATTCCAAAGAGCAAAATTAAGGTAAAAGTGGAAAATGTGGAGGTAACAATGCTTTAGTATTAAAATGAGTTAATTATACCATAAGATCAACTTCTTGAAGTAGACGTGGCAGGTGTAGATAAACACCAAGAGAACATCCATGATAGATTTAAAATGGAATAGAAAAACTAAAAGGAAATGAGGGAGGGAGACAAGGAAACTAAGTCCTCTGAGAGTTCTGGGGAAAGTAAAGCTTAACTACTTTAACTACTTAAAGATGTGTGCTGGGTGAGAGGTCCTCCAGAATTATTCTATGATTCTGTGAAGAGTTAAATTTCTGAAGGGAATTTAACAAAGATTTAAAGAACAGCCTGAAGCTCTGAGAAGCCCCAGCAGCCTGTTCGTCTGCACCCTTTTTTGACATTGGTAATAAGTTCAAGCGTATCCGAGAGGAAAAATACTGGTTTGGATGGAAACAGCAAACCAAAGAACTTACATGCGCTTATCAGGTGGCACAAAGGAACTTGATTTCAACCAGGAAAGAGTTTCCCACAAATGATATTTAAATGACAAAATAAATAAAGAGAATTAAAGAAATATCAGACCTTTGAGAGGGCCAGTGATAGTCCTGAAATGCTGCACCTGGTCTGATACCCTTTGACAAGAAAAGTTCTTTATATGCAGACTTGCACTCAGATAAATGCCAGACATCCTTTTAGCCAAGTTCAACTCTGAATACACTGATCCTTCCAATGCAATGAAAAAAAAAAAAAAAAGATATTTTATGGCATTGCCTAACTAAGTTGAATAGTTATGAAAGGTACACAGAACTCCCATGATCTCATAGTAAAGTAATATATTCCTTATGCTGGGCAGTGGAGTTATGTGAAAAACACCTGCCAGCCAACTTCAGTCTACCAGCCATTTATGCCAGTGCTTTGCAGGAAAGAAAAAGTTAAAAACAAAATAAAACAGAAAGCAAAACGTACAAAATTAAGCAATTAAAACTAAATATGAGCAGTTAAAGCTAGAAGCCTTTTAAAACAAATCTCTATCAACAGCTAAGCGAGCTCACCCAAATGGCTTTGATCTAAAACCAAATTTTGTCATCTGACCTAAAAGGAAAATAACTTATTGGCAAATCTTTTAAAAATGGATACCTCTGCTAATGCCCTTACAGTTTAAAAGAAAAAAGAAAGGAGGATTTGGTAATAGCTGCAGTCCTACTTTCCTATAAGGTGACTTTTAAGTACTTTTCCTGTTTTTGAAATAAACATTTTAAAATATAATACTGGATTTCAGCTATAATCAATATACTGACTATAAGGCAGTTCTTATTATCTGAAAGCACTTTCTTCACAATAAATGTTCTTTTTTAAGTTCATTTGTTGTTGTTTGTTTGTTTGTTTGTTTTTCAGAAAACTATATATATACACATGTTTGTCTATAGGGTGAGAAAAGGGAAAAACAAATGTTGATTTGAAAAATGTAATTTTCTAAAGAATCTTAAATGAGGTCTTCCTAATTACACATTATATGGTGTTCTGTTGTCTACTTTCCTGGTCTTACTAATTTCCCTCCTTTTTGTTCATATTTGGCTAACTTCTTGTATGTCTACTTTTGAGTGTTTTCCCTTTAAGTGCTTAGGGATGCCTAGAGTTACAAGCTGAGTATCAAGAACCAAGATACAAGAAACAAGTTGAATGTTGGGAGCCAAATTGATGTGGGGAGATTAATTTCAGTGGTGAGCTACAATGCAAAAAGGAGTAATGGGCAGAAATGGGAACGCAGGAACTTCTATATTAATACAAAGAAAAACTTTTTCACTGTCACAGTGGTGGAGCACTGGGACAGGCAGCCCAGAGATATGAAGTAGACCCCTTTTCTGAGGATATTCAAAACCAACCTGGCTGCCTTCCTATGTGACCTACTGTAGGGAACCTTCTTCAGCAGGGGATTGGACTACAGGATCTCCAAAGCTCCCTTCCAACCCCTGCAATTCTGTGACTCTATGATACCAACATGAAAAGATGAATAATATAGTCATCAAGAAAATGCCTCTGAAGGTGGAAGATTGTATTTCACAAACTTGCTTTCTTTTAAAAACAGAAAAAAATATTTATAATGATCCTACTGTTGCTGTAGAATATGTCTGTGGGGTCTGTATGTTGAGTTTATTCACTTTCTCCCTCAGAAATGCATGTTATATAATTTTGAACTTATTATCAGGTTTAAGCAGGAATTTACCAAAAAACTTTTGAAAGGGATTGGAGTCCAAACTCACAGAGCTGCATTGTTCCTTACTCTACAATTTAGATTTTGCAGTGGTGGCCTAAAACAATACAGATATAAACTTAATCTCTTTTGCCTGAATGGATCTGAACTCCCGGTTCATTCAAGAATGGCACAGAATCCAGCCAAGTGGAGGTGTATACCTGCACTCCTCACTTTGTTTAGATAAGGAAATGCTCTTTGGACCAGAAATTTGAAGCCAGGTCACACACCTCCCTGGCAATGTCCCAGTCTTGTCAACATCCTCTTACAGACAACTAACTACTCCATTACCAAATGGACCAGCTCCAAGTGGAGAACCTGGAGATACGAAAGTTTACTGAAAAGAACAGTCATCCTAGGTGCTTTTTTTCCCCTCAAAATAATGTCATTGATCTTAAAACATCTTTTAATGTCCCTGTGCCTTTACTTAAATCATTTCATTTTGTGTGCAACAATGAAACATTCTCTGAATCACATAATAGAGAACTGAAGAATTGGCAAGTTGAGTGCTCAAGAAATTGCATACCAGGACACTATGCATCACTACTATTAGTGGAAAGGAACAAAGAGATCTCCACTCCAGAATTTTAAGATATTTTAAGGATTTTATGAAAGCAGACATACATTTCCAGAAAAAAAAATATCAAATCAGAGTATGTATCAAGGTAGACCAGAAACAAATGACTCCAGAAATTGAGGTTCTTGCAGCTGTTCAAATTACATGCCTGTAATACTTCATCATTGACAAATATCACAATTGGTTTCCTCAGGATTTCACAATCCATTCCTGGTACTGATTGAATCTCAAGGCTGTGGGAACATCCTGACAGCTTTTGTAGTGGAGTGTTTGCATGAGGCCAGAGATTGAAAACACACTGAGCCAGGTCCTCTTCCCCATGGCATGGCTAGGTAACAACATTGCTGACACTTGCTGTGTAAGTAGCCTGTACCATTATTATTGTTGTTGTTGTTTAGAAGAAGAAAATGCCATTTCTGTTATATACAGACTTTTGTGTGACTGGATTTTATTTCATTTTAATTAGAAATTAAATTGTATCAATTTAGTTATTTGTTCCCTCCCCTACTCTTTCTTTGTGATTACCACTGAGGTGAATAGGAGTTCTATGAGCTAATGTGTATGCTAAAGATAAGAACTTCAGTAGGACTAGAATTGAAAACCAGGTAAGAGGTGCTTAAAAATATATGACATTTGAAATACAAAATCACTTTCAGCATCTTACAAAAAAACTTGCATCACAATATTTTTGCATTAGATCAGGAAGATTCCAGGGAAACATGACAATGTGTCAAAACTGAAAAATTATACTCATACTGTTCATAAATTCATCAATAATATAGGAGCTATACTTCTCTAACATTATCTCAGCCTTCTGCCTCTGGGATTTTGGGAGGTGGCAACAGTTCGGTGTTTTCTGTTGGTGGGAAATGTTTGGTATGGAGACCGATCTCAGTAAAAAATATACAAAAATATGTTTTTTTAACTTAATTACAATATGAAATATGAAGTCAAGTAAAGAGAAGAACACGTGAGGGGTTAGTGTTTTCAAAATTATATCCAGATTGCTTTTGAAAGTGTAGCAATCTGATGAAATGAAGAGTGATAACAAAAGTGTGTGGCACAGATGGAGGGAGGCACATAAGCTTAGGGCAAAGTTTATATGCCCTGGCTCTGAGTATAGATGTCATAGTCTGAGGAAGTCATGTGTGTAGCCACTGAGTTAATGGAGAGAAGCAGGCCCTTCCAGATTGTGATTCACCTAATCCTTATATCAAGGTTTTAGATGGCATAGTGGCTTATCCTCTGGAACTGGCTGTGTTTTTCCCTTGAGCACAGGGGACAATTTAACTGTCAAAATTTTGGCAGTAAAAGTGAAGAAGATAAGCTGAGCTATACTATTGTGAGGAAAGAAGATTTTAAAATACATAACCTGGAGCTTTTCTGGCAATTATTCTAAGGATCTACTTAAGCAGAGCTTAAGGACTTTCAACACATCCCCCACAGTACACAAGGAAGTGCTCCACAAAAGGGCACTGTATTATCCTTCTTAAATCTTCATTGCTTGCAACAGAGAATTATTTCCCCTTTGAAACTAAATATTTCAGATTTTAGAACAGCAGGCATTCAAACTGCTGCTCTAATCAGAAGCTACGTTTTATGCCACATAAAAAAAAAAGTAATGGTGCCTGTAACATGTAGATTGCATACACACAATCAGTTCAAATTAAAGAATGGTTTATATGGAAAATTGGGAATTTTATGATATTATCACAAATTTAGGGGGCCTCAAGATTAGGGGGCCTGCAAAATTGATGTCTTTTGTTTTAATGGATTGCAGTGTCTCATAAAATCGCTGGAATCACAGACTATTGACTTTATCTATCTAAACTCTATTGACTTTAAGTGGATGTCAGTTATACAGGTTGTTTTGAAAATAGCTTGTGTATTCTTATTTTAGGTAATAACCTACATTTAGACTATAACTTTCAAATGCTCTGATCTAAAAAATGTTATGGAAGATTCCCTTCGGATAAAAACATCAGTAAGAATGAGACAGAAAATGAGCTCAGGAAGTGAACCTATGTTTTCTCCTGTTTGGAATACCCTTCTTTCCTCCAGCTCTGTGTGACTGCTTGAATTTAGATGAGCAGATCCCGGCATTTGTATGTTAGTAGTCTGGAGAAGATGGAAAGCCCAAAATCTCTTCTTTCCTTCCTTTTTTAAATTTAATCTATCATTTTGTTTAGAATTTTTCAAATATTTAAGAGAAGTTAGCCTACCAAATGACAAATTTAGAGTGTAGTAATTTTTCTGTAATATCTCAGGATAAAGAAATGCACTTAAAACTTTACTTAAGCTTTCTTGATAATAGGTAGCTAGACAAGGGTGGAAGATCCTTTTATAGCTCTTTGATTACCCAGCATTTTGTTCAGTTTTACCACATAAGCCTTGTATTTAATATAGAAAAGTGACTGGCTTTGGCAATTTAAGAAAACATCCCAATGTTTTTTTTAGCTATCACACAGAGAATTCTTTAGTTTTCCTGAATAATTTCAATGTAATTGCCTTGGCTATACGAATATTTTTTCAGATGTGTTCTGAATAATTTGGCTGTTGTCAGTTTCACTCAATAGAGGTATTTTTTCCTCTCCAGGAAATACATATTTTTACAGCCCCCAAATAAAAGGTATTGAAGTTGTTCCACAGAGTTATCTTTTTTCACCTTTTTCTTTTGTGGAAAATGTTAGCGCTGGCATCTTTTCATTGGGGAAGTAATTTCATACTAACAAGATTTTCTATCTTTAATATGTCAATTAGTCTCAGCAATGATGTAAGCAAACGTGATTGCAAAGGTATTTCTTTAATCTTTTTTTTTTTTTCAACAAATTAATCATCATCATATTATCTCCTACTTCAGTAGTCAATTTGTTCTCCTGTACACTTACTGATAAAAGAAATATGATTTTAGGTGGCCTTTAATACAGTTGGTTGAAATGCTCGTCTTTCGGCAGACTGCAAGGTGTATTCAGCAACTTTAATGACATGAGTGGGGACTAATAAAGGATGTTGAAGAAATGGCAGACCTTTAAGGACATTCCTCCAGGAACACAAGAGCTCTCCATCCCCCAACATAAGAAACCATGCAGAGGGTGCAGGAAGCTGACTTAGAAAAGATAAGAAGGAAATGTACAGGTGGTAGGGATATACTGGTAGGAATATGTTGCCTGGGAAGAATACAGGAATGCCATCCAGATTTGCTGAGGTGGTATCAGGAACATCAAAGGGTAAATGGAGCTGAACTTGGTGAGTAGAGTGAAAAATAACAAGGGATTATGTAGGTACACAGGCCAGAAGAGACTAACAAAGGAGAGTGTACCTTCTCTGATAAACAAGAAAGGAGAACTGACTACAACAGACATGGGGAAGGCTGAGGTACTCAGTGAGTTCTTTGTCTCAGCCTTATAAGCTGGAGGAAGACAGGAATAGGTAGTGAAAAGACAAGGGGGAATGGATTTGAACTAAAATATGGAAAATTTAGGCTAGACATCAGGAAGAAATTCATTACTCAGAGGGCAGTGAAGGTCTGGCACAAGTGGCCCAGGGAAGCTGTGGATGCCCTGTCCCTTGAGGAGCTCAAGGACAGTTGGATGGGGTCCTGGGTAGCCTGAGCTGGTGGTTGTCAGCTCTACACATGGCAAAGGATCAGAAAAAGATGATATTAAAAATTTCTTCCAACCCAAATCATTCTGAAGATCTTTCCTTCTGGAGACTTTTAAAGAATTTTAAGAGCTGGTGTTTTATCTTACTGTGACAGTTTCTTTAACAAATGAAAAAATAAAAAATAGAGTGTTTGTTTGTATGTTTTAATGGAAATACAGCTTTTTAAGACTCAGAGTATCCTGTCACCCCAGAAATGTACATCCCTTGAAATGTTAATTCAGCATTTTTCTCAGCATCTAGAATTTACAAAGGTGTGTATGTTACTGGCTATGTGGAATTTCATGCACTCAGAGCTAATAAATATTCCTGTTGAATCTTTTTTTTTTTTAACGTATTTAAAATCAATTTTTTATTGAAAAACTAAGAAGAAAATGTCTCAGGTTATTTCTTCACTTGTAAAAGAAGGAAAGACAATTGATAAAAATATTTTTATCATAACTTCAACTTTTGCATTCATCACATTTATAATTTTGTTCTATCTGCCTTAGTTTTCAAACAAGTAAAGAGAGGGTAAAGTAAAGGAACATATAGATCTGGAAATCCTGTCTTCAAGAATTCAACGTCTAAGAGTCCCTGTTCTTTAAGCATTAGGTGTAAAATTCAAGGGGAGTTACAATAACTAGAAATTAGCCCTGTCATCCTCCTCCAGTGCTTTCAGTCTTCACACACTGTCAGAAATGATATGGTGCTGTTTTGAATTAACTTTCAAGACCTAGAAATTAGAAACTAATACTTAAAATTATAATTTTTCCAATCTTTGTAGAATAGTAATACTTCCTTTTGTTTGTTTCTTAATTTCCATGGTAGCTTTTTACAAATGCCCAAGCCAGTTGTTGAACAAATTATAATAAACTACTGTTTTTATATCCACTGTTTTATAATACACCCCCAAAATTATAGTGAATTAAAGAGGTGAATTTATTTTCATTACAGGCAGTGTTCCTCAGTCTCCACCCTCATTTGTTGAAGTAAATAGAATTTTTACTTCTGATCAGCAAAAGTAAATTATTGGTCTCTACTCATATATGATTAACGTTTGTATACGCATTCATTGAAGGTATATATATTCACTGAAGACCAAATCCAAGAAGAAAATGCAGCCTGCTAATAGCTGTATTTTACGAGCTGGGTACCTGCAGAAGAATCCAGAATCTTTATGTGATCATGACATGGAGTTCATGGTCAAACTTATATACTCATAAAAAAGCGAAGATACCTGAGCAGCTTCTACCCACTTTGTCATTTTCTATAATTCACTTGTTATAACCTAGTTACAGTGCATTTGATGCACAGGCTTTTCTATCTGCTCTAGAGACATAGCTGTTTTCCTGCCTAAAATTACTGATCCACAGAAGTTTGGGTACAGGTTGCTACATGGAAGCCAGCTTTTATTTGAATAATAGGTTGCAAAAATAAGCAGTGTCAAACTTAGTTGGCAACTCATGTCTCTATGAGTATATCGAAATCACCAGCCTGCTCTATGGGATGAACATATCTCCTCTTAGCGTCATTGAAATCAACCAACGTAAATAACAAAAGTTAAGATTTAACAGACGAGAGAGAATGTGTGGTGTTTTTTTTGCTTAACAGTGAAGATTCCTGGAAGGAAAGGAAAAGATTTTAATTCCTATTTCCAGGACCACTTCCTATGTGAACCAATGTAGGAAACCAGGTGTCAATTTTGTTCTCATCTCTGATATGTATGCATAAGTATGCTAATTTGGAGAGTAGGATTCTGAATGGTTTGGAAGCTCAGGAAATCTGAAAATCTAACCCACTTGCCATGGCTGTGTATTCATTGTAGTGGCACCTGCAAAGGAAGACACTAGTGGATTAAGCTATGTTAGGCACATAGTTCCTTTACTGAGTTTGTTCCTGTAACATTATTGACTTCTGCATACAGCTATGAGAGGTTCTCCGAAAGTAATACCTCCTATTTTATTATGTTTGCCCACAACTTCAGAGGCAGATGTTGGTGCTATGGCAGTAGAGGGTGAATTTTCCGTTACATTTTGTTGTGAAATAGATGGCAGCAGATTGGCAGTCTGACAACATGGAGTCTGACATGGAAGTGCATATGAATCAAAGGTGTGTCATTAGATTCCTGTATTCGGAGAAAATGGCACCCACTGACATCCATTGATGCTTGCTGAACAGTTATGGAGACCAAATAGTGGATTTGAGCACAGTGAGGCAGTGACTGGTGTGTTTCAGCAGTGATGACAGTAACAGTGGGTCACCTTTGCTGGTGCAGATTTTTATGAGTGCAGCATGTAGGCTTCTCTTGTCTGCTGGTGAAAATACACAGGTAATAGTGGTGACTATGCTGAAAAATCATGTTTTGTAGCTGACAATTTGCTCTATCAAATAGGGCTATTGTGCTCTTTGTAGCTGTTTGTAGCTGTTGCAATTTCAATGGATACAAATAGGAGGCATTCCTTTCAGAGCAGTACAGGTACTACAAAAGCAAAGACTGAAAAAGTGCATCTGAGCTGTTTTACAGTTTATAGTTTTTTTCTAAGACAATACTGGCCAGAAATTATTACAAATAGCAGTACAGTTAAGGGTTTTTATAGATTTTCTTACCCTATTTATTCCTGTTGCATTGCATATGAAGCGATGCAACTTCAGATTTATTATGGAAAGCATGAATCAGAGCTTTCTAATTAAGTATTATAGAAGCTTAATAAGATCAACGTGTCACAAGTATGTTTCTACAACAAGCTAAACTTTGGAACCTCCACAATTTCATACAAGCTTTGGCTTTATTAGTTTACAGATTTATTTTTTTTAAAGTACCAGCAGATGTTCATTGTTCTCTCTAAGTGTATAAAATTCACAAAGCCATATGCATTTTTCTATAGCTGGCAAAACTCTATGCTACCTATACACAAGCCAAAGAATAAAAAGATACTGTTACTGAGAGTCCTATTTCTTTTTCTCTCTAAGATTGTTATTTCTCACAAAGAAAACGTGAAGTAATGATTAACTAGAATAACCTAGACCCACTCTCGTTTTTCACAAAAACCTGATGTATGTAGCAGAAACTCAAAGTGTTAGCATAATGGATGTAGCAAACAGATGAGAATGCTCCCAAAACAGGACAATGCAATGAACTACAAATTAGAGATAAAATTATTCTCTGAATTAATACAGATCTTTTTGGTGTACTAAAAAGTAAGAAGGCATTGAAATAAAGATTGAGGTGAGAGATCAAAATTTAGCCATACAAAGAAAAAAAAAAGTACATGTAAATATGAAGAGAATATTTTTGGGTTTTATATCTTTCTTTGTTTTCACATCATTCTCAGAAAATATCAAGGATTGTGAAAAGCATCTGCATCTGAGCAAACATATCTCAATCCAGTACTTTGTGACTTCTTGCTTGTTTTTCACTTTTCCTTGTTTCTTTGAAAATGTTTCAGGCTGGCTATTGATGTAAAGGAGATATTTCTCAAAATCAAATATCCCTCTACAGCTTGAATGCTGTAAAGTATCTGATAATGCTCAGTCTTATTTTGTCTCAGCAACCAACCAGATGGAACCCAGTAGATAGGCTGTACTTGCAGTCTATCATGACGTTATTTCTTATTTTAGTAATTTAGCATGATAAAATGAAATATCTCAATTGAATCTTCAAATACATATAAAATAGTTTGTAAAATGGAAAGTTTTGCTGAACAATAACTGTGGAAGACATAGTTGATACCCCAGAATCACAGAAGTTGGAGATATTCTGCAGATGTATGAATGTGTCTGGATGCAGGTGCGTGGTCCCCTGAAACACGAAAGCAGTGCACAAATCATATTTTAATGTGCAGAAATTCTACTTTGAAAGAAAACTTCCTTGCAGATTGCATTCTGAACTCCCTGCCTATCACAGTGTTTCATCACATTATTTCTGTGGGTTCCTTCAGTTTAATTCCCCTACCTCCCTTACTGTAAATTTTCTTATGCGGTTTTCAGATTAGGAAGTATTTATTTGATGTTCAAGCACCTCCTAAATAAACAAAGTACTTAACGATTTCATTGGTCCAAATAATCAATAATAATTAAAACAGATTAATTTTCAAAATGTTTTATTTATTTGGCTGTTGATCTTCCATTTAACTTAGGTAGAAATTCCTCAAGGTGAAGATTACCTGATTTTTGTATCATGCTCAATATTATACTAGAAAGAACCTCTGTTTTTCTAAAGTTCAGAGAAATAACCAGCAAATTAAGGAAATGAATTGTGTTTTGGATCAAAAGAGATTCACGAAACATTTCACAGATCAGAAAACCCTGCCCTGACACTTTGCAGACTCATAATTACATGAGCCAGTTTCAGCTCTTCTAAGGCTAGATGATTGCACTGCAAATGACAGTTATTCATAGAAGACTCTCATTGTGCTCAGCAGGGAGGATGCAGGCACTCCAGAATGCAACTCATCTGAACCTAGTTTAGATGTTTACTTCCACATGGGATGACAAATTTGTCAGAAACACCCATGTCTTCCCAATGTCCATGCATCTTATGTGGATAATTAACCCAATGCGCATGCCTCAGCAGCTATGCCAAGCACCTGCATGTTGGTTGAAGTGACTTTCACACACCATATCTCAAATGAGAGGTGGGCTTTTCACTCCGATTCTTACTGAGAAGACTTTCTAAAAAAATCACATTTCCTTGGACTGTTGGTAAAATTTTCAGAGAGGTGGCAGCTGCGTAAATGCAGTACGAGACTGAGAAGGTGAGTGAGGTCCCAGTCACTCATCCTCATTTTTGGGACTGGTGTTTACTCCCAGGCAGCAGAAGATCCAGTAGGCAACACCAGCCCACGGACTGGCTGATTGATGGGTTGGACTAGATGATCTTAGAGGTCTTTTCCATTCCTAATGATTCTATGTTTTTATGAAGGCAAACTTATGATTGCACCATGTCTCATTCCACGCTCCAGCGACCATATGCTTGCCCCAGAGCATCTCATCCTCAACAGTGAGTGCATAGAGCCTGTTTCAGCAGTTTGAAGCCAAAATGATATCACTGATTTAAAGAGTCTTCATTCACGTTATAGTGGGATATCTGATGCATGTGTATGAATATTTTTAACAAAATGTTGTTAAGAGTTTGGAAAGCTTACAAATTAGTTACAACATTCATAATGCTGTATCCACATCATGTGGATTGTTTGCTTTAGGCTTCATAACTAAGACAGTTAGAACTGCTTAAGCTGCCTTATCTCTGCTTTTTCATACTTGCAGAAGCCTGGGGGAGGTAGAAAGAGTAACCCTAACCTTGAATTTCCTGCTGCCTACCATTTGGTCTTCCTCAGATCTGCTGCACAACACACTTTTGTGAATCTTCCCTTAGGCTTCTTGCAATTTTCACTTCCTCACTTACGTATTTGCCTGGAAAAATTACAGATTTTTAATCTGTCAGTGATTTTATCCCTGGAGGAGAGAGAAGCTTTCAGGCAGGCTGCAATGTGCAGAATTCTGTGTTTGTTCTCACAAGTAATTTGACCAAAGTACTGCAGAATTCAAGCTGTTGTCTTTTACAGCAGTAGCCAAGCATTTCTTTAATGTGTTGAAATCAACCTTTTCATTTGGGTGGCATCAAATCTCTTTTCCTGTAACATAGCAACCCAGCCTCCATTTGATTGTATAGTTAGGTGCTGTGTTTCATCTGTGGTAAAGCTGTGGGGTTTTTTTGGGTACCTGGAGGAGAAAGCACCTGGCTGATACTGGTAAGTGCTTTATTTAAACAGTTAGATGCTGTGCTATATTTGCAAATAAGAAACCTGTTTTGAGAAGTCTGAAATGGATTTGGCCACCTGGGAGAGAATGAGAAACTGGAGAATATATCTGACTACATGTCCCCAGTTCCCATTCTTAGGAGTTTTTGTTACTTACAGAAGACAAAGGAGTGAATACTTCCTGGAAGCAATTATTCCTTAAGGGAATAATAGGTATGTGTTTAGGAGGGTAGTGCAGACATATCTAAGCTTCTGTCCAGAAGTGAGCTAGCAGTACCCTTGTTCACATGCTATAAATTGTCCCCAAAATTTTCTGTATTTGTACTTTCATAATTCCTCACTAACTAGCATGGAGACAGGGGTTACCTTTATTTTAGGTGACAGGGAAATGAAATGGAACATGTTAAATAGCACTCACTGATCTCCTGTTATTGAAATTAGTTGTTCATGGCTTCAGCTTGTGGCTGTTTGTGAATCCCAGATCATGCTGTCATGCTTTCCTCTGTCTGAAGCTCAGATGCAACCTGTAGAACAACAACTGAATGCAAGGATATCAGCCATCTTCATCTTCTGCACTATCGCTTCCAGGCCATAATGCAGTTAGAAGGAAGAAAAGATTAAAGAATGAAAAAATGTGAAGAATAAATAAATACTTCAGATAGAGATAAAACATCTCAGAACACATCTTGTTTTCAAAAAGATACCAAAAAGGGTGTGCTGTGTTACTGTGGATATCACCACAGAGCTTATTTTTAGGGTGAGGAAAATTTGCAATTTTCATAAAGAGATTTAGATATCTATGTTAATCCCTCTAGGATTTCACGTGAAAACATTCATTTTTAAAAAATATTGCTTTAATAATTTTCATTTCCTTCACTTTTTGTTTCTACTTTATAAACTCTTCATTACATGGACTTTGTTCTGGAACTAGCATTACTCTATGGATATTATTGACTTAAAAATAACTTGGCCTCAGGAAGAGCTGTGCTAAAATAACTCGTAATTTGAATCTCAGTACTGTAACATAGTTAAGCATGTGCTTAAATTGAAATGAAGCACTGCGGTACATGGATGCTAAACTACTTAAAAGGAGCTTGCTGCTAACAGTGTTGAAAATAAGGAAAAGATCATTGTGCTCTTGCTGAAGGCAGGCTGTTTTATGAAAATAAGAATTTTAAAAGGCTCTTGCAGAATGAAACAGTTCTGTTGTTTCAACATATAAAAGTTTGGCTCGGGGAAAATAAAAAATTAATAACCAGATATATCAACATATATTTATTCATTTCCAGAAGGGTTATTAATGTGTGGGAACACAGGCGAAGATACTGAATTTCACAAGTTGGAACCTAGACCTGACTTGCACTGTTGGTTATAGTTGAAGGCAAGTTACGCTTTGAGATCAGAGCAAGACAAGTAGAAAATACAAAATAAAACAAAATTATGGTTAGAGAAAGGAGCAAACACTACAGGTATATTCCTAAGCAAGTTAAATGCCCACTTTCCTAAAGCATTTATGAAGCAGGTGCTGAACTCTGAAGAGTAATATTTTCAACATTAATAAACTCCATTTCTACTTATAGTTTATGTCAAGAATATATTAGCAGGCTCAAGGAAATAAATCTCCTCAATTTTCCTAGACTGACCTCCATAACCATGAGAAAATATACGCATTAATAACAGAGTTCTGTTAATTTTTGACAGGAATAGCAGCATTTATTCTCGGAGAAATTCGTCCAAGTGTGACTGCCTTGAATGAAAGAATTTTTGCCTTGTAAACACTATCAGGCTATTCTCAGACATTACTTCTTTTGGGCTTCTAACGCTGGCCCAATGCCTGCTCCAAAGAGCAAACAGATATTTTAGACTGAGACAAAATAAAGCCTAAACTTATATGTAAATCCTTGGTAGATGTTTCTTCACTACAGAAGTCAAAGTTTTTGTTTTAAATGGGAAACAAAGTAAATATAGAAAAAGCCATCAACAGCAGGGAATAAATGCGTGGCTATCTACAGTTTCAGGTGCCCTAAACCTGCCAGTTCCAGGATGGGATAATGGGCAGTCTCTGAGAGGCACACTGCTTTTTTCTGACTGAAGGTTTGTTCTTTAATTATTACTACCACGTTGTCTTTGTCTTCTTTCATAATCAACACAGATTTGAAGTAGAATTGTTTTACATTTATCATGGCGTAATGCGTTTTCTAAAGACTAGCACTGATATTTTTCTTCCGTTTACATATGATTCTAATATACTACATGGTGATGTTTTTTTTTTTTGCGAGCTCTTGAAAAATGAAAAGATCTCCTGTGACATTCACAGACATTGTTTTCTCAGTGCTGACTGACTCTTTGAGCAGTGTTTTGCTGGTACTATCTACACTGCTGAGGAAATATAACCTCTGAGGATGCTTCAGAGGTTTGCTCATAGTACTCATAAAAAGGTGATCTGAACTGATTTGTAAAGCAGCAGGAAAAACAGCAGATACAATTTTTCTAAGAGAGCAGGCTGGCCACTTTGGCATCTCTGACAGTGTCTAAATAAGGTGTTACCACAGTTTTTATTGTAAAATAATTTCAAATGCATGTTTTGGCTCCTGACTGGAATCTATAAAGAAAAAACATATCCTTTCCAACTTAGTTTTGGAAAGTATCAGCTAGATTTGTTACTGAGAATTAATATTAAAAACATAACCTTTTCTCTCTCTAATGTCCTGCATACTACCTTACTCACTAGGGACTTCACCTTTCATTGCTGGAGCTATCTGCCCACAGCAAGGGGCCGATCTCTCCTGACTCTTTCAATTTGCAATTGTGAGCTCCTTGGTGTTCACACAGTTTTAGTAATACGGAATGAGCCTGCTTCATGCTTGAGACCCCTCCTACATACTTCTAGAACCTTGCACCTAGCATCTTCTCTGTTGCTCAGAGAAGAAAAGGAAATGTCCAGTGTTAGCGAGGATAACTTCTTGAAGAGATGAATAGAAAGAATTCACTGAGGAACTCGAGAAAATTCCTGATAATTGTCAGACTAAAACTATGCTTGATATGTAGTTTTTAATCCTCCTGACATTACAATACTGCCAAATGTTTGACTCAGGTTTGACTGTTTTGTTTGAAGATAAAAGAAAGCTAACATTTATGTTGCCCATAGTGCTTTCTCAGAACTGATGCTGGCAAAGAAGCAATGAAAGAAATCGGATTTCCAAGATACAGGAAATCAGTACAGATGGCAAACTATTGCTCAGACTGTTATGCAAACCAGTGAAGTTTTGCATAATCAACAGATATGAGACAGAGAAATATATCAAAATGTGAGAGGGGGAAAGGAGGAAGATGATATTGTTGCCTTTTTTCTTCTTCACAACTTACTTTTCTCCGTGAAGAGCAAAGTATTAAATTATCTTATTTCTTGCTTTTTAAAATAAATTAATGATAACACTGAAGAACAAATTTAACATAACATATGAAAACTAAGAACAACGTTAAATTAAATCTAATTCTGAGATATCAGTTCTTGCATTACCACTTTTCATTTTCTGACCAGTTTTAACAGTTCAGTTCTCATGATTTTGTGATTATTTTTAGTTCTAAGAAAAAACATATTTTAGTGGGAGGGAGATAATATGTTTAAAATAATGTTTTCTATCACTGACCACATTCTTTTTAATTTATTCAAGGCATAATCTTACTCTTGATGATGTTCATTACAGTTCTTGTAAACAATAAAATCAAATGAAATGTACAAAACACAGGTGTTTTTTTTTTTTATGAAAACACGTAAGATGTAATCTCAGAACCTTTTTCTAAGTCCTACTTAATTCCATCCCTCATATCAGTGTTCTTTCAATTTCTCTTAAAAATTAGTGCAACTGATGTTTGTTTTCATCATATTAACTTGTGCGAAAGGAGATCCTACACCAGAATCTTTCAGATTCAATTCAGAAATCAGCAAATGAATGAGAGAATAAAGAAATTTCTTGTTCTGGCTATTAACCAAGTGACAACTTGATGCTATTTGAACTTAACTAACTCAAGATTTTTTTGTTTCAATATTCCCTGTTATTTCCATCAGTGATAGTTTGAATGCTATTTAGTCCCAGAGCCTTGGAAGTCTGAGATGATATCCCATGTCGCAACACTTAATTCTCTATGGCCTGATGCCTGTTAGTCTTTTTAACCCTGAGTCAAATGTTCATTTCTTCACTAGAGAGAAGAGCACTTCAGTGGTAGGCCAACAGTGCAGGAATCACCTGTGAGAATCCTTCTTAGTTTTTTTTGGCTCAAAGCTTGCTTCCTGAGGTTTTTCTTGTGATGAGACTCTGAGTGACTTGTCAAGGAGGCAACTGATGGGTGCTAACTGTGTGACAATCGATATCGCTTTGGGAACATTTGCAAGCCCCTTCCCCCAGAGCTGCTTGCTCTGTAGAAGAGCGGAAGAGAGTGCTCAGGAGTTTTCACTGGCGGAAGATCTGGCCTGTGGCCAAACCGCTCCAGCTAAGTATGGAAGGCTGGGGGATGATACCATTGTATCTTGCGAAGGCAAGATGCAAGTTGGTGCCTCCCTGCTTCCTCTTATCTGCTGGCAAGGCCAGAAAGATAAGAACAAAGGAGGTTCCTGCTGAGATCCCAGAGCCAGAAGCTGCCACCGCAAGGAGAACTGACTCAACCACCTTGGGTTTGAGCTGTCACTCAAAGGAGAGCTGATTCGACCACTTTGGATTTGAGCTGTCACTCCAAAAACAGCTGACTCAACCACCTTGAAGCATTGAAAAAGGGCCATCATCACTATGGTCGTTGTGGTCGTCATTGGCAACAGGACAACTCTGCCTGACGACCCACCGCTACTGAAGATCAAAGACTGAACTACGAACCTCGCTGGATCCATGGTGGTGACTATCTCCCTCTTGCTGCCTATAAAGACCCCTTGCTTCTCCTTTTCTATCTTTTCTATCGCCCTCCTTCCCTTCCCCCATTACCCTAATTCATAATAGTGTCCGTTCTCCCCTTCCCCATTTCCCCTGATTAAGATTTATAATAAACTGGTTGGACCAACATTTGAACCGTTGCTTCTTAATCTCACGCCGGGTATATAGATAATAAAAGAACCTCCTCTCCCTCCTGTAAATTGGAGTGAGACATCACCTAAATCATTCTGAAGGGAAAATCCACAGGGCAGAAATGAAAGAAAGCAGTGCAGCATAGACAGCTTTAGTAGAGATCAGATGCCTGTGTATAATAAAGAAATGTGAAGATAAAATGTGCTTCCAAATTTTCATGTTTATCTACCGACTTCAGATGACAAAGCATTAAGTTTAGTCAGACTAAAAGTGGATCTGAACTTTCTTGTTTCCATCAAGATAAGTTAAAACTAAGTTGCTTCAAGAAAGATTGTGGTCAAGGGTCATTCGTCTCATATTTAACAATCCAAGTCAGGGATAAATTCATTATTATTTTTATGACAACATTCAGTGCATTAACAGAATGATTCTTTTGCAGTGTCTAGTTGCTGAGCCCTGGAGGATTAGCAGACAACAGTTGAAGTAGACATTTTAATAGAGTATGGTAAACAATTTATATGCTATACCTGCAGACTGATGTCTCATTTTTCTTTCCTTCCCCTTCTCCACGTCAGTTGAGATACTCACACTGAGAAAATGCTTATGTTGCAATGGATTGTGCTTATGTATTCACTGAAATAATTTTTAAGTAGAATTGTACTTGCCTGGAAATATTCTCAATGAGAAACCAGAAGAATTCCCTCCTGTGGCTGAACTTCTGCAACTGGACCTACCAGGAGACCATCAGAGTTAGATTTTCCATCCACTTTTGAGATATACATAGGTCACTTTGAAAGTAATGCCTCCTATTTATTTTCATGGAAATACAGACACAAAGAACACAACAACACTGTTTGATATAGCAAATTCTCAGCTATAAAACACTATTTTTCAGCATAGTCACCACCATCAGCTCTGCATCTTTGCCAGTGATGATTTTTGCCTGCATGCTACAATCATAAAAATCTGCACCAACAGATGTGACCCAGCATTTTTACAACAGCATGCTACAATGGTGTTGTTGCTTGAGCATGTGGAAATCAGGAGGGGACAAATCTGAACTTTTCAATGGATGTGATAGGATAGTCCAGCCATGATTAGCAATGTGCTCCATGGTCTTCAAACTGATAAGAGGGCAGGCATAATTGTGTTGCAAGAGAAAGGTTAAATTCTTCTCTGGTCTTACTCTGGAAGTTTGAGCCTTCAGTTTAGACAATACTGCAATGTAGCTGTTAGAGCTGATGGTTTGTTCCAGTTCCAGAAAAATCAGAAGGATCACCTCTTTCCTATCCC
Source organism: Tetrao urogallus (assembly GCF_951394365.1). Classification (NCBI taxonomy): domain Eukaryota; kingdom Metazoa; phylum Chordata; class Aves; order Galliformes; family Phasianidae; genus Tetrao; species Tetrao urogallus. The sequence goes on along the minus strand of NC_136814.1, from coordinate 77,697,576 downwards.
AAAAAGACAATGCACATCACTTCATGCAGCAAAGCCTCACGTTTGTATGTACCTTAATTTTTCCCCATATGAGTAAAGTTAAAAAACATTTTATTTCTGTGCTCTTCGGCTGTGAATATATTGATCTAAGTAATGATAATGTCAGGAACAGTATTAACAGAAAAAATTACAGCTATCTCATAAAAAATTGCTTTTAATTAAATTGATTAATGTTAGAGGAGATTTTTATAAAATGAGAACTATTATTCACATATAAGGACGTTTGGAAAGAACCTGAAAATAGAAGGAGAAATACAGAAAAGAAAGAAGGAGTAAAAGTAATTCAAAAGGAATACGGTGAAGCAAAAAGAGAGGGTCAAAGTAAATGCTTACTGCATTGAGTTTCAGATAACTTTGCTGTCCATGGTATAATTAATGAAAGATGCAGTAAATGATATTCTGGACTTCTGAAAAGAGAAAATTGCAAAGGCTTACCAATGGATCTTTATTTTTATTTTTATTTTTATTTTTATTTTTATTTTTATTTTTATTTTTATTTTTATTCTTATTTTTATTCTTATTTTTATTTTTATTTTATTCCCCCCCCCCGGCCCCAAAGGAGGTTTGTAAAAAGATTCTTTATGTACTGGAGTCTCTCGTCACTACTCAACATCTATTCTGTGGGACAAAGGATTGCTCTCAGATTCTATTTTCATGTTTCAGTCACATTTTTTCTCTTTGTTAAGGTAAGAAATGAGCATACATAATATTTACCCAAAGAACTGGACACATGGACAAAAAGGCAGACAGGATTAAAGGTACCAATGAAGATCAGCTCTCCTGACATACATGCAAAGCTCATGCTAGCAGGAGAGAGATGCCAGAGAAAGCTAATTGTGTTGGCATCAACCTGGTACAGTTGAAATAAAATCAATAATATTGTTGTCATTTTATCTTACTGTAAACAAGTATATAGTTTACAGAAGTGTTCTGTGCATTGAATACTGCCATTTACACAAATTCATCATTTGCATCTCAGTAGAATACCAGATTGTGGGAATTTTTAAGGCACAATCAGAAAAAAGTAATTTTATTTGCTGAAGACAGAAGAAGACCGTAATTCTTGTTTCCTAATTTCTCTTCTCTTGTGAAGACTACTAATATCACAAATGAAGACCATAAATCAGAGGCAACGATCCAAGCTGTTACTTGAAATGAGCTAATGAAGTAGCACTACAAAGAATAACAGGTGCACCTGTTTGCAGGTCATCCTAACTGTGTATCCTTTCTGTACAGCTCTGGATGTAGGTAAGTTCTACTGGCTCTATATAACATTTCAGTTTATGGAGCAACATCTAAAATCAGAGACAGATTAGCCACAGATGTACAGACAGGTGTTGTGGAGAGCTTGAGTCATGATTTACAACTATTACTGAAAGGGCTTATGTGCACGCATATTTTCCATTACCTCAAGGAAAACTAACTGTGAAAATAATGTAAGTCAAGAGAGATGGCAGCCCACAGACATATGGAACTATCAGAAACAAACAGAGGGAACATGGGTGAGAACACACTTGGAATAAATAAAGACACCAGTTGTAGGGCAAAAAACATATTGTGGTTCTTGTGTAAGAACATAGCATGATTAGAATTAGAAATGTATGAGGCAGAGGAAAAAAAGCACAGTCTGCAATAAACAGCTACTGAATCATCCAAGCTGTGTAAATCTTGAGCACACAGAATGTTATTTGGATAAATCTGCTGAGTAGTTTCTCTTTGTTTTCAACCATATGGGTCTGAAATTGCAGTCTGTAGGCAAGCAGGCATCTCAAATATGAAATCAATACCAGTTTTTCCTGTTCAGCCTCTGTCTTACTGCAGAAGTTATTGGCTAGTACATCAGGCTGTTTGCTCATCTTGGAGTTAGCAGATCTGCCTGGCCAAGGCTGTTGTTTTCATCTCAGGTGATCATAATATGGGTTTAGAAAGGACTGAAGGGTCCATCTGAGCTGTTATTGTAATCATATTTTAAGAACTCCAGCATTTGCTTCTAGATATGTCTTTCTAATTGCCATTAACAGGTCCTTGCGCCTGAACTTTAAATTGTCTTGCCATTTTTGTGTCTGCCTAAACAAAACTGTGAGCATGTACTTTTCCACATATTTTACTTCATTACTATTTATAACATAGTTGTGCTGTGATCTCAGTCATGGAAAAGGCTTAAATTTCTTCTCTTCCACATTAAATATATTTATGGCTCCGACAGACTACCAGAACAGCCTACAGGCAACTTTATCCTTCCTGTTTCAATTTTGTTAGATTCTGACCTGCTTATGAATTATGACAGCATTCAGTAAAGTTCTTTACACACTTGTAAAGGAAACCCAATCTTTTATGGAACTTGTACTGCTTATGCACAACACATAAAAAAAAGAGGGTGAAGAAGCAGGAGCATTTATACTTGAAATGTTTCTTTTGATCTGATAACTAGGTGGTTTTGGGCTGCTAGGTTGTGAAAAATGCGGCCAGCAAAGAATGCTGTGTTGGTTCTCCCTGGGTTTTGAAAAGGCATGAAGATTCTGCACAGCTTTAGAGAAATTGAAATTGAAAACATGATGCAATCTATTTTTCTTACTGTATTATTATTTCACCATGGGACACGGGGTAGAACAGTCCACAACCTTACTTCTATCTGCTAACTTTTGCTCAGTCAGCAGGAAGCTAACAGAGCAGGTGAAAAACTCGGTGACAGGTGTTTCTGAGTACAAAAACACGAGGATGGAAGAGGTTCAGAAATGTGGAGACTACTACAAAGCCACTGCAAATGGAGAGGCAGAAGGAAGAAGACAGCCTGTTAGCATGTGGGAACTTAAACTGCAGCTCGTACTGTAATGGCATATGAGTACATTTCAGTGCTTGCTGCTGAACCTGCTGAGATCATTTTCAGCTCCAGCTTTTTGAAAATGTATAGTTAGTATATCCATAAAATAAATAAATTGAAATTGGATTTTGACATATCTGGATACTTTTTTCAAGAAAAGTTTTTGGTCTTGAAGAAAATACTGAAAATATTTAATTGAAAGTCTTTTCACTCTTTTCTCCCATGTCTTTGGTTCACCCTGCTGGCTTCTGGCTCTGTTTTTCTTCCACAGAATGCATGTTAAGAGGATGGAGAGGTTAAAACCCTCCATCTGGTGGAGTGTGGGGCCATGAAGTGTGTATGTCCTGGCCCAAGGAGCAGCTGTCAGTGATCGCAGTGTGTGATTCCCTCCTCCATCACTGAGGCAGGGAGAAGTAACACCTCTGCTAATACTTAAAGGCCAGTGGATGAGATAAAGAGACTGTAAGATCAAGGCAGTAGAAAAGATACCCAAAGGGAGGCTATTAGGCACAACACCATTCTGTCTTTCAGTCAAAAACAATTGTTATAAACTCTTCCAAAGAAGAGATTAACAATAGGACTGCTGAGGCACTTGGAGGCACAGAGTTCTGCTGTAACTCACAATCACAGGTGAGCTAATATCTATTCATAGAAAACTTTGGAGTACTTGACACAAAAACAACAAATCTTGCAATTATTTATTTATTTGTTTGTTCATTTTTAGTGGTCAGGTACATATAATGAATGTTTCAAGTTCTGCTCTGGAAGTAATGCCTCCTATTATGATGTTGGCTCATGATGACAAAGGCAGACGTTGTTGTTATGGCAGTAGAGGTTGAACCTTGCCACCAACATTCCGTTACATTTTATTGCTGTGTGACAGATGGCAGCAGGGGGGCAGTCTGAAAAAAATGGCATCTGACATGGAAGTGTGGATGAAGCAAAAGTCTGGAACTGAATACCTCCATGCACCCACTGACATTCATTGATGCTTGCTGAATGTGCTGAGCATTTGTGTGTACAGTATATACATAAAGAGTGGATTTAAGCACAGTGAGGTGGCGGTGAGTGGTGAGTTTCAGCAGTGGTGACAGTGGGTCACCTTGCTGGTACAGATTTTTGGGTGAACAGCATGGAGTTCTTCTTCATCACTGGCCAAAATGCATAGCTAAGGGTGTTGGCTATGAGGAAAAATAGCGTTTTGTGGCTGAGAATTTGCTCCATCAAATAATGTTATTGTGCTTTTTTGTATCTGTTGTGGTTTCCACTGAACTAAATAGGAGGCATTACATTTGAAATGACTTATGTAAAACCAAGCTGTGTTTTGAAACAGCTGTATTTCAGGAACATTTGTAAAAGGTATTTTTCTGCCTGTGAATAGTTAATTCTCCATATGAAGCACAGGCTACTGTGTCAAAACTGTAACCTGAAGATATAATCTTTCGACATGGAGAAAGTCTGTTAGATGCTTGAAAGGTGATATGTACAGTAACTGATGAATAATGAGGATGCAGAGAGCCTCGGGCATCCCAGTACACACAGGAACACTCTCAAGTACCTAATTACACAGCAAGTGCTGAGTTTATCTAATTAAACCTGGGGCAGAAAGGCAAAAGTTAGATCCAGATATCTGGATCCTTGCATCTTCTAAGAGAGTGAGCATGGCACAACTGGCAGAGGTAGCCACTGAGCCATTGAGCCAGGCATGCTTTACACTATGGCAGATGATGACCTAAAACTAAAAAGACTTCAGTGACTGAAAAGATTTAATTCTGCTACCTGAGCATAAATCCAATATCTTTTAGTGTCTATATTGAGATCAGAAAAGAGGTCTTTATGCTAGTTTACTTCAGTGGAATTGCTCTAGGCATACAATTGTATGATTGCAGTCAAAAATCAGTCTTACATAAGCAGCTGTTCCATCCACAATACTTGCAAATATTCTGAAGTCCATTGGTCTGCTGCTGTTGTATCCTGTAGAAATACTTCAAAGAGTTTGCAAAGCAGAAAAGGGATGAAAGTAGCAATTAAAGTTCGTGTAATTTTTTTTTCAGAGAGGCAGAGGAACCTGAGAAAAAGTCAAGGGTGCAGTTTTCTACTTTCACTTTTACCAGTTGCACATTAAACTTTTCATAAATTCATCATTTTTGCATCTTCAAATTTTACTTTCAGATTTGCACTTAGCTTTATTGGGTAAATTGCCAGTCATTAGATAAACAACTTATTCAGATTGTTTCTGGCCAGCTTAGAGATGTCTGCCATAACTTCTTATTCTCCTAATCATAATAAGAAAACAGACAGAGGAAACATGATTTTAGGAACTGAGGCTTGGGTGGAAATTGGCAATGTTAAGCAAGTTTTCAGCTTTAACAATGATATCTTTCCTGAGGGCTGGGACACAGTGACATGACAGTATTAGAGGAAAATTGTTCCATGCCGATCATATTTTAAAATATATGTGGATTAACTGCACATTTCAGTTAGCATTGCTGTTATTAGAGAAATTCAGATGAAAATACTGCTGGTTTAGAACTAGGGAGAAATACAGATTATAGCCAAAAGGACCAATTTCCAACTAGTAAAAGAAATGTGTACTTACTCACTTTGCTGGATTCACATTTTATTTGCATTTCAGAGGCTGTAAACTCCCTGTTTCTAGGGGACAAAACATCTGGGAAGCTGTTGGTGTAGATCAGACAAATGCGGAGTCTTTAATATTTTGTGGTAATCTCATTAAGGACAATGCTTTCATTAGTTCCACAGACATATTATACATTTCAGGGCTGTTTTGTTTTATATTTCTGTGTATTAGAGCTCAGAACTTCCCCTGAGAACAGCACTGGAAGTGTAGATTAGATGCCTGAGATGAAGCATACAAATGAGAAGTTTATGTCTACGAAGGGGAATATGAGCAGGGCCTTAGGTAAAATCACTGGTGAAGCTATATTTCCCATGGAATTCCACTCACTTTTCCAGGATAATATTGCACCATTTGTGTTACAGTCTGTGCTGTATAGGGAAAGTATGAAAAAGGAGTTCTTTCCACCTGCAGCACAAACCAGAAATTTTAATGCTTATGTTCTTTAGAGCATGAATCTTTTATCATGATACTTTAAATTTAATTAGCTGAGACACCAAAATACTATTTAGAATATTAGCCTTTAATGCATCTGAATTTTCAAGCAATCTCTCTCGGAGAAATGAATATGAAACTTTTAATGTCTATGTATTTTTCAGAAAACCAGACATTTTGCATGGCCACAGGTCATCATAGAATCTCTTTACTAAGCTAAATAAAGACATACAATGTTAGCAAGAATAGCTGTGACAAAAAGCTTACTGAAAACTAGGACTTTCTTCAAAATATGGGAATTGTGTGATGTTGAACCATATGGAAATTTGAACTTCTACCATCATAACAGCAACAGGAAATAACAGAGGAAAAGATAAGGAGACGTCAAAAGAAAATCATAACAAAAGCATCACTCTGTTGTAGGAGACAGGAAGACAATCAAAACCTGACTGACGTATACAAATTGAGATGTTTATATGTAGATTTTTATGCTGCCATTGATATTCAGTGAAAATCTAGTCAGCATAGCCAGGTGCCAACCAGCTAGTCAGTCAGTCTCCATCAGACATCTTCAGAGGAAGCTGGATTTCATTTCGGTACTCACTAAAAGCACTTATTTCTTTCAGAAAGCTTTTCCAATGAGTTTAACAGTTTGAGAGCCCTGAGTAAATACAAGCCATAAGCTATTGTGAGAAATCTCCATCTATAATAGAAAATTGCATTCAACATTGATTTTTCTCTGATACTCTGTTACAGAATGACTATGTATATATAATATATCAAAAACGTTTATCTTGACAAATATGTTGTTTATATCTACAATGGATACTCATCATGATATCAGGAAGATTTGTGTGTTTTGTAAGCAAAAATAATATGCTTGGGAATCACTTATGAGACTTCTAATTGACCTAAGCCAAAACTGTACGAGGACTACCGAATAAGCAGAGCCTAGAAGCAGTGATGAAGAACATTCCCTTGCCCTTTCTAATTTGCTAGTCTTCCATAACTTCTTATTCTCCTAATCATAATAAGAAAACAGACAGAGGAAACATGATCTTTTAGGAACTGAGGCTTAGGTGGAAATTGGCAATGTTAATAAGCAAGTTTTCAGCTTTAACAATGATATCTTTCCTCAGGGCTGGGACACAGTGACATGACAGTATTCATGACAGACACAGAGAAGCTATGTGTAGTCATCCAGAACAGCATTAATATTCAGTCTGCAAATACCCAAAGTACATTATTCAAAAAAGATTGGATATACTCTTGAAAAATATCCGTTGATGGACATTAAACACAGAAAAATATTTGACAGGGTTTTGGTGTTCTTAGATGCATCCACTGCTGACTTTTGCAGAAGCTGGGAGGTTTGTCCTTCGGGCTGATGATATGTAGCCATTCTTACATAGTTTTCTAAGAAAAATAGATTTTCTAACAGAAAAAGTATCAATTTTATCCACAGACCATTTTGTTGTAATATATTTCTATTAAAAAAAGCAAGTTTATTTACAGATATATCATATTACGTAGTAATGTATTTATCCATTGCATAAATAAATAGAGAATAGAAAAAAGAAAGGAGAGGAGAGGAAAGGAGAATGCTTTTTGAATGTACAATGATCATGTGGATAGCAGCAACAGCTCTTGGGTGGATTCTCTGAAATGTCTGTGCAACCTGTATGTGATCAATGCACCAGAACACTGAGGAAAAGCTGTTAATTTTAATATTTCTTTAAGTCTCCAGCAAAGCAAATGGAATGTCCACTTTTTTAAAAAATATATCCATAACATCACTCAACTTCTTTGTTGATGTCTCACACAATACGAACAACTGGAGACAACAAGAGCTCTTCTGGCATTAGACTTAAATTCAGGTTATGTTATTCCATTGCTTATTAAAAAAGCCAAAGCATAGACATGTAAAGAGAACAGCTTTTTGTTATTGATTCCATTATGATAATCCCTACTCTAGTTTTTCTTGTAAAATAATGAATCATCACCATCTTTCTGTAAAACAACACTTTCTTTCAGCATTGCCATAATTTTCATGGCAAGACCCTATTTATTCTGAATTGTTAGTATAATCTTCAGTGCATTTTTATGATTAGACTCCTCTTCAGAAGGTTTATATTGTATCCTGCTGGCAGTAGAACTGATGAATGGCTAGAGATATTTTCAAAAAATAGATCTTCATTGGATGCTCGTAATTGACGCCACTCCATTCCTGTGGAATAAATGCATGAATTTACCCATTGCTGTCTTTGTCATGGGAGACTGGCTAATGGTTATGCATAAAAATCACACCTATATGTCTGCATAACTAATTTAACAGAATATAACTAATTTAATTGATTATAATTTTTGTATCACTTGTCAGACTTTCATTTCAAGTACCTTCATTCCAATACAAAAAAAAAAAAAAAAAAAAAAGACTGTCTACAATACTGACTTTATTTGCCAAGTTTGTATGTGTTTACGTGGGAAATTCTCATTACTATGGAAAGCTATGGCTGCAGGATTCTATGGCTAATAAAGAAAAAGTGTCCTGGTTGTTACTGAGAAGTAAAGATACAGCATAAAACAGAAATAAGATACTTAGATCTGGTCTAGATGTCTTCACCAGAATCTTGGATCAGTTCCTGGAGGCATATGAAACCACATCTGCTTTGGTACTGAAATCCAAATGCCCCTGATGTTTGCTTATCTGCAACATGCCTCCATATATTTCTACACCCTTACTCAATTAAAATGTTCAAAGAGGTATTATGAACCATTCAATGGCTGGTGGAAATCCATGACCTGGCTCTAAATGAGCCAGAAACAATAAAATGATTGCAGTGTAATCTTATGCTCCATATTAGATAGCACGAGTACACACATTCTCTCTCTGGGATTGGAACTATAGATCCTGCAAAGTATCGTATCCAAACACATATCCAGGGATAACATGCTTAGGACTAGCTCAGGCACAACTCTACCTGAGTTTGTGTTATTCTCTGGCCCTCACATACTGCTACCAACCACCCAGAAACCAAGCCTTGCTGTATGGAATGTTTTTCTTGTCAATAGTAGGACAAATTATGCCCAAATGCTCAGACCTTCCTTAGTACCTACTGCTCGGTATCCATTGCTACAGGAGTGCTGAAATTAGTTTACCTGCCCGAAAGATGGCTGAAACAGATTCTAGCATTACTGATGTATGAAATATGAGGTGGTTGTGGGGGTAGTTTTTGATGCTAAGAAATGAATTCCTCAGACGTTGAAGCCAAAGCTGCTGAGCAACAGGAGGCTGACATATCTGTCTTTGATATAGGCAGAGGAGAAAGAAAATACTTATCTCAAGCTCTCTGCCAAGGACTCTCAGGTGACATAGCTTTACTACTCTCCTCCTTCCTGGGTTTGCTCAGGAAGTTCTTTTGCATTTTTGTAGTCATCGTTTTCTGGGTACTCTATGAAGAAAGGGGGAATGCAAGATTCAGCGGTGAGAAGTCCCTGAGTAGCAAGCTACAAGGATTGAGCACAGTAACATTGATCAAGAATCTTAATGATCTTAATTACAACTGAGCTATCATTAGTAGAGCCAGAAGTAAATGGTGAGGACTTAGGTCAGACCAACAGAGCATAAATATGTTTTCCGTTTTCTTTTCTCTTCCACCCTCTTCCTCCCCCCATCCTAAGTGCTTTTTTAGTGTCCAAGCCACGCGTATCCTTCATCAAATTTTAAGAAATACATTAAATCTGATTGAATTCGATAGGTTCTGAGTTAGGAAATCACTTTCATACAGAACAGAATACTGAAAATCTGAAGCAGCTGTATTAATTTCTGAATGTTCCAATCCTGCTGACCTTTTTGTTGCCTGAAGAAAAAGTGCAGAGAAAATTCTTTGGCTTAAAAAGATTTTGAATCCAGAAAAAAGTAAATAAAAACATGTTTTAAATTATTTGTTCTATGTCATTAAGATAATTAGGAAACAAAGAAGGCAAATCAGAGGATAAACAATCAACGTTTCTGTACTGGATAAGACAATATAACAATTATTTGCATATCTCATGTACAAATAAAACTGCACTTATCCAAGTTTTCTCCACTCCATGGTATATATGCACAGAAAAAATTAATAGAAAATGTGATAGATGCTGAGACACATCCAGGGAGTGCTATGTCCTACATGGACACAGGAACTCAGAAGCATTCCTGGTATTTGCTGTTCAGATTGTTCAAACAGCATGTAGGTTGTCCATGAGTCCAAGTTCTTGAACTCCACAATGGACTCAAAAATGAGATTTCCTGTTTTAAGAAGTCCTAAAGCTCTCATGAGGACACACCAAAGTAAACACAGCTATGAGAGGAGGCAGAAAATGATGTGAAGACAATGAATCATGCATTGTATGTATGAGAAGTGCGACAGTAGCAGAGGGTCGTCAAATCCTACTGAAAAACTAGATAACCCGAGATCCTAGTTATTTCTGTTCATTGCATTGTTTGCTTTCTTTTAAGAAGGAACACACATTTTTTTTTCAGAATGTGTCTCCAGGATGTATATACTAAATAGGTGACAGTGTCTATAAAAATCACAGTGACATACAATAATTTAGGTTGGAAGGGATCTCTGGATATCATCTGATCCAACTCTACTCAAAATATAGCCAACTTCCAAATTAGATCCAGCTCCAAGTTTAAATCAAGTTACTTGGTGAAGGTCTGTGTCATTAGATTCTTCACCTTATCTTCCCAACCAGCTCTGCAGAAAACATTAGTGGTTCGACTGTCTCCTTGACCTTGGTCCTTCCAGCTGTTTAACACAATTTTTAACACACACACACACACACACACCTCTTTCCACATCATCCTTCCGAGCCTAAACTTCTGATTTTCAGTAAAACACAGTACTTACTGTGGTCTGGATCATACAGATACACCAACAGAATCTTTTAGTACAGCTGTTTGGTTTAACTACTTGAATACACATAACTGCATATGGCTATAAAAACAGGTAATTTGTGATCTTAGCATAAATACTGCAATAATTCCTTCCCTAGTGTTCTTGATTCTTATGCAATGCATATTAAATGCTTGGAGACACCCACTGTATTTGTATTCATCTGTGCTGTTTAATCTTCTCCAGGATGGATGTAAACATTACAGATGGGTGGCCATCAGGGCATCAGGGCACAGCATCCAACTGGTAAAACTCTAGCAGTTTTCTGCTACTAGACTGCATGCTCTCTGCAATCAATGTCCAGTCCTTCACTGAATACGTTTCAGCTTCTTCTATGCAGAAGAATATCCCCAGAAGATTTTCATTCACCTCCACACCTCTCATCCTTTGGTTCTCTCTCTTTTTTTTTTTTTTTTTTTTTTTTTAACAGACCTGGAATTGTTACTCCCTCTTACTTTATTATGAGTGCTTTCTTAATACTTCAAGAAAACGTAGGAAGAAATTGCTTACACAGAAAAGTGTTCAGTTAGGAAAGCCCCACAGAAAGAGATGGTACACAGCGGGAGAAGAGCAACTCCCCTCATAATCTATTTTCAGTTATGGAAGAAAACAAAAGTAACTGCTGCTGACTCTTTTCTGACAGTCACTAACAAGCTCCATCCCATCTCTTTCAGAGCCAGATGCAAATTAACCCCAATTGTCTGTTCAGAACTGTCAGAGGAGCTGCTTTTAGTAGAGGGTAAAATTTGAAGTAGAAATGCATCTGTGCTTCAATTCCTCTTGACGGAAATTAACAGGGACTATGTGTATGCAATGACTGCGATGCTCATGAGATCATTAATCTCATTACAGTTGTTTCTAAAGGTGACCAGTGTCATATACCTGGACTTGAGCAAGGCATTTGACATGGTCCCCCACCACATCCTTGACTCCAAATTGGAGGGATGTGGATTTGATGGCGGACCACTCAATGGATAAGAAATTGGTTAAAAGGCCGCAGAGGGTGGTCATCAATAGCTCTATGTCCAGGTGGAGGCCAGTAACAAGCGGTGTCCCCCAGGGGTCTGTTGTGGGACCAGTGCTCTTTAACATCTTTATCAATGACATCGACGACGGAATCGAGTGCACCCTCAGCAAGTTTGCTGATGACACCAAGCTGAGTGGTGTAGTTGACACTGTGGAAAGAAGGGATACCATTCAGAGGGACCTCGACAGGCTTGAAAGGTGGGCCCAGGTGAACCTAATGAGGTTCAACACGGCAAAGTGCAGAGTTTTGCACTTGGGCTGGAGGAATCCCAGGCATCCATACAGACTGGAAGGAGAGGTCCTTGAGAGCAGCTCTGCAGAGAAGGACCTGGATGTTCTGATGGATGGAAAACTGGACATGAGCCAGTAGTGTGCTCTTGTGGCTCGGAAAGCAAATGGTATCCTGGGCTCCATCTGAAGAGGGGTAGCCAGCAGGGACAGGAATGTGATTATCCTCCTCTACTCTGCTCTTGTGAGGCCCCATCTGGAGTGCTGGGTCCAGGTCTGGAGCCCCAAGTACAAGAAAGACAGAGAGCTGTTGGAGAGGGTCCAGAGGAGAGCCACGAAGACGATTAGGGGACTGGAGCAGCTCCTCTACAAAGACAGGCTGAGGGAGCTAGGCTTGTTCAGCCTGGAGAAAAGAAGGCTGCAGGGTGACTTCATTGCATCCCTTCCGTACCTAAAGGGAGCCTGCAAACAGGAGGGGAGTCAACTCTTTGAAAGGGTAGATAATTGCAGGAAAAGAGGAAATGGTTTTTAAGTTAAGGGAGTGAATATTTAGGTTGGATGTCAGGGGGAAGTTCTTTACTATGAGAGTGGTGAGGTGTTGGAACAGGCTGCCCAGAGAGGCTGTGGATGCCCCATCCCTGGAGGTGTTCAAGGCCAAATTGAATGGGCCCTGGGCAGCCTGGTCTAGTACTAAATGTGGAGGTTGGTGGCCCTGCCTGTGGCAGGGGGGTTGGAAATTCATGATCCTTGAGGTCCCTTCTAACCCTGGCCATTCTGTGATTCTCATGTGAAACATGAGAAGATATGGTTGCGTGCAAATTGCTGGCATGATTTGCCAGGAGTATTTATGATGTTATTCTCCTGTATCAGCTAGCTAGGATGCTTATGTGCGTGTGAAAAATACTGTTATTTTGTAAAGATTCTCTAGTCAAACCCAGAATGTTTAATATCTATGCACTACTTACACCAACACTGAAAGCGAAACAGATGCTCCAAGGGTCCTACAGATTCCTGCAGTGTTTGGTCAATATGACCTCATGAATCACTCTGTGCAAATCACAGAAAATATTCTATGCATGTGATAAGTGAAACTTTCTTGATTTCTACAAATACTTGAATATTAGCTTTGTGACGTGTGCCAGTTAACATCTGTACTTGCTGCAAAAATCATTTCCTGAGGAACTGTTGGAGCATGTCCAGAGGAAGACCATGAAAATGATCTAAGAGATGAAATACCTTCCCTAATTAGGTCAGGCTAAGAGAGTTAGTAGTGTTCAGCCTGAAGAAAAAAGGCTCCAGAGAGACCTGAAAGTGGCCTGTCAATATTTAAAGGGGAACAATAAATAAAGAAGCGAACAGTCTCTTTAGCAGAGTCTCCTGTGATAGGACAAAGGGAAATAGTTTCAGAGTAAAGAAGGAGATTTAGATTGAACATAAGGAAGATGTTTACAATAAGTGCAGTGAGGCACTGGAACAGGTTGCCCAGAGAGGCAGTTGATGCTCCATTCATGGAGACATTCAAGGTCAGGCTTGACAGGGCTCTGAGCAACATGATCTAGCTGTAGGTGTCCCTGTTTACTGCAGGAGAGCTGGACTACCAGGCCTTCAAAGGTCCCTTTCAACTCAAATGATTCTATTGTTCTATGAATTGCAGTTGTTTAATGGACAACCAAAAACCTAGTTGAAATCTAAAGGTAGGTAATTGTTGCCATGGGGAAAACAATTTTTATTAAAACATTAGGATGAAGACTACGATGAAAATCTATATTATTTATTTATTGAAATAGAACATTGAGAAATGAGGTTATCATTGAACACATAGACAAGAAAAGTAGAGACTTTAATCAGGCCATAATACATAAGTAATAATGAAGGAGACTTCCAGATTTAGATTTTTTTGCTATACTCCTAGGATAAGAAATGACTTTAAATCTAACAACAACAACAAAGAAACATTGTACTGTGATTTTTCTTTTAATATGACCTCTCTTATCATATACACATATTTTTTTCAGACCAAATATTTGAAGGTGGAGACCTACTAATTTCTGTAGCCATAATATTTTCACTGAATCAGTAGCCTAAACACTTCTAGGCCAAACTGCCTTCAGCACTTAGTGCTGAGTTCAGCTGCTTTGTATCTGATGTCAGAGAGAGAAATCAATAAAAATTGCACTACTAGGAACAGACAAAATATGAACAGAAGATCCTTTCTGTGCTTAAAAATCAGTCACACAAATATCTGAGGAGCAGGAAGTATTGTGTGAGTAAGAGAAGTCTAAAAGAATTTCCTGGCTACTGTTTATTCAACAAATATAAAAATAACAGGTTGTGTTTTAAAGTACCCAAATATGAGACAGCCTGACATATGGTGATGATGTTAAAGCCTGGAGCTCTAATCCTAGAATTATGGTAGGGAAACCCTGAAATTGGAGTGTCTTTTTTATTCTTCCAACTCCAATAATTTACCTCTAAAGTTCATGTATTATGGTGATTTTTGAATGAGTAGAAGTCTCCAAAGGCCTTACTTTCCATGCTGCAGTCTCACAATGTCTTTTGCAGGCTTGGTCTGGAAATTTGCAGCACCCAGTTCTTCCATGGTTTCATTGCTAAAAATTTGTTTTGCTGGCGGACGGTTGTAATTGTCTAGCAATTTGGAGATCTGTATGTACTTATTGCACTGAATAAAGGCTATCTCTATGTATCTACTTCCTTCCTGGCTGTATATCTTTGTAAAATACAGTGCTGACAACTTTAGAGAGTGGTGCATTTGGAAAGACAGTAGTAGTTGAAAGGCTGAATGAGAAGTGTTACATTTCTGTTTTCAGAAAGTTTAATTTTCAGGCAACAGCCTAAAATTTCCAAAGTAATCTGAGAACTTTAGTGTAGTTCTATTTTCTGTTTGTGTCTACCAATCTATCCATTTATTTGTGCATTTGTTTGTTTGTTGTATGGTTTGATATGTCGTAAAGTGGGTTTGTAAAGAGGGACCGCTCAGCCCAAGCTGGGATAAAATACAACAAAACTCCTTTCATTCTTCAAATCAGATGCTCACAAATTCACTCATCCCAAATTACATCTCTTCTTTTTTTCGGAACAGGTCAAGAATCTCATAAATCTTGAAACTGGCTTGGCTAATTTTTACGGTATAATTTCATTGAATCCGAATGTAGAAGATATGTGTCACTTGGCTTATTAGAAAAAAGCCAAAAAAAAACCTTTGCTGCCATTTGGCTGAGTAAAAAACACCACTCATGATGATGAAGAAAAATAACATGTGTTGGAACGAAGAAGTCTTGCCAGCTTTCACAGTATTGTATGAGACTTCTGAAATGCTCAGTTATGACAGCACATCATTTTCTTGTGGAATTTGCCTACACGAGGAAATGAAGGAGAAGGAAAGGCAAAGAGGAAGAAAGATAAGGCAAAGTATGGAAAAGGAAGATATGGATTAAAAACAAACAAAAAAACAAAAACTTACCCACTAAAAATAAGCAAAAACTACCAGAATGTATTATTTTATGAATATATAGAACATATTCTATTTTCTCACATTTTTCCCTATTTTTTTTAATAATAATTAATGAATTACTGATGACTTTTTCTCTCTGCTTTTAGCCATATTTAAAATCTAAAACTAGTAGACAAAATATAACCCACCAAATAAACTTCAACTGGAATTTCAATTTGTAGGTTCTGGAATTATTTCTAATCTTCCTCAAATTACTAAGAGATAAATGACCATGAAAACAAAGGTCAGTGAATGACTCTTAAGACATTTGAATTTGATAGGGGGTGTTACTTTTCAGGCAAAGTGGTAATTTTCTCCAAATCTTAAAAAAAAAAAATTATTAGCACTCAAGTGGCTAGACTGTTGACTGCTAATCACAAACTTTTTTACTCTTGCAACTGACTAGACTAGCACATGCTATTTACAACTTATTTTGCTTTTTAGTCAAATGCTTTTATTACATTACATGTGAAAAACAAAAGTGAAAAAACTACAAAAAACACCCAACACCAACAACAGCAAACATCACCACGAGGTCTTAACTCTAATTTTTATTCTACTTTCCTGCGCTTATGGAGTTTTCTGTGCTTAAAGTATGAAGTAGAGTTTGAGTATGATTTAACTTTAGCAAAGCAGCCACTCTGGAGAAGAGGAGGCTCAGGAGAGACCTCATTGCACTCTACAACTTCCTGAAGGGAGGTTGTGGTGAAGAGGGATTTGGCCTCTTCTCCCAGGCAATGAGCAGGACACGGGGCAATGGCCGCAAGTTGTATCAGAGGTTTAGGTTGGACATAAGGAAGAACTTCTTCTCTCAGAGAGTGGTCAGGCACTGGAATGGCTGCCCAGGGAAGTGGTGGAGTCACCGTCCCTGGCAGTGTTCAAGAGGCGTCTGGATGAGGAGCTGCATGATATGGTTTAGTGCTTGTGATGGCAATGGTGATGAGGAGACGGTTGGACTGGATGACCTTATAGGTCATTTCCAACCTTGTGATTCTATGATTCTATGATTCTATGACTCTCTTCTAGAAAACAATCTGAATGGCCATGTTTTTCCCCAGGATGAAAAACTTCTCCATTTTGAAAGCCTCACTAATGTGTCTGTGCAAGTGTGATTGCAGGTCAGAGACAATGTAATGGAAATCAGAGCTGTTCCAGAAGTACCATTTCATTTCTGCAAGTACTGTCTGATTAGTAAGGAACTTAATATGTTCCAGAAAAACCATGAGAATCACAGTTCTTGGATTCAAGATGGGATTGTAAAAGACCATTACAGTCATTTCAAACTAATGAGTAATAATAAATTATCATGAGTAATTCCAGTATCAGAACTCTCAATTTTCAGCACTAGTTATTTTTACAACTTTTTGATATGTTAAAAAGTCCTTCACTATTCAGATCTGTTTTCTTAACATGTATTTGTGGTTTGTAAATATTTTAGAATGGTTTCACTGATCAGTTACAGTTACAAATTTGGTTTCTATGATTATTGTATGATTTTATAAGGGCAGAATATATAATGTGATGGTTGAACAAGTAGCTGATGAGTCAGGTTCAAAGGGATATAGTAAATAGGGTTACATCAGGTTCGGGGCCAGTTGCAAGTGGAGTTCTGCTCATTCTAGAGTCAGTTCTCTTTAATATTTTTATGAATGGCTAAGTTTGTGCATGACACTAAATTGGAAGGAGCTGTTCAATCCCTTGAGAGAGGAGAAGAACTGCAGAGAAAAGTTGACAAAGGACTAGGCATGAAGTAAACAAGTGCCAGATTCCGTACTTGTGATGAGGCAACCCAGGATATATAAGCAGACAGAAGGATCAGAGAATGAAGAGCAACAACTGTGGGGATAGTGGTGGAAAGTAAGTTGAACAAGAGCCAGCACTGTGCTCTTTCAGTCATAAGGACCAAGCATACCCTGGGGTGCATAAGGCCCAGTGCTGCCACTGTCCAATGGGAGAAGTGGTCCAATCTGCTCTGTGCTGTGCAGCCTCGTCTACAGCACTGGGTGCAGTTCTGGGTGCTGCAATATAAGAGGGACATAAAACTACTAGAGAGCGTCTGAAGGAGGGCTCCAAAGATAGCCAAGGGACTAGGGGGCAAAATGTATGAGGAGAAATTGAGATCCTTTGGTTTCTTCAGCCCAGAGCAGAGAAGACTAAGGGGAGACTTCATGTTGTCCTGCAGCAACTCATAAGGAATGGAATTCTTCTCTCTGGTGACAGTGACAGGGGCTGAGGGAATGGCATGGAGTTGTGTCAGGAGAGGGTCAGGTGGGGTTAAAAATGGTCCTGCACCAGAGAAAAAATTCTAGGGAATTAGGTTCTGGTGATATATATATGTCTACTCAAAACCCTTCTGTATCCTTGAGTCTGTACAAGCCTTTTAATTTTTTGTATTTTACTTGTCAGTGCATAGATATAAAAGGCATAATTTCTTATTTGCTTATATTAAACTACACTTGCTGGTTCATGAGCTATCATGAGCTAACTTGTGTAACTGTTATATGTTACATAATATATTATTACAGATAATTTTAATCACAACACTGTTGGGAATTTTGCTACTTAAGAATTTCATCTCTAGAGATGAATAAATTGAAAGAATCCTCAGATGAATTTATTATTTGGGCAAAGTAACAAAACCTGACACTCTAGAAAAAGAATTTAACTTCAAATATAAAATTAGCTTTTTTTAAAAAAAAAGGATTCTGAGTATAAGCAACTATATAAATATATCTTTATATATGATAATGAATATAAATTAAAAAAATGCAGAACTTTGGTTCTGATGATGTCTGATGATTAGTGCATCTTGCTCTGATGAGAAAAGGCAGATGTCACATATAATCCTTTTGAAAATAAAGGCCAGTACATATTGTTTAAGTTAATTATAGCTAATTAAAAGAAGTAAATTAAATTTGTACTTTTTTTCAGGCTCTTAACCTGCCAACTCAGATTGGCTGATGTCTATACAATGGACTCTTCCTACCCTCAAATAGAGGGCTGTACCTAAGCCAACTATTGAAAAGGATTTCCTGTTGTAATGAATGCTTTTTTACCCAAAATGTATTTGGAAAAATTTTGAGAAACATCTTGTAGACTTGAATCATGGTTGTGCTTGGGTCTTACCCAGCAGGTTCCCAGTGTGGGCAGTCCTGTTCCAGCACCCAGGATTGTACTGCAGGAAAAACAGTGTTTCATTTGCAGGTTTACATGTTCCTGTAGAAAAATATATTCCTGAACATTCTCTCCTTAATTTTGTTTCAAATTTATAAATGTCTCCCCCATTAGATGCTCTGGGAGGTTCATTGGTGTTAAGAAAGAAGTGATTTAGATAGAAATAAAATTAGGAAACAGATAAAGAGAAGGAAAAAAGTCTCAAAAGACATAATCATTTTCGAAGTTGTCTCCCTTTTATTTCTCTTCAGTCATTTGTGGAAAAAGAAATGATTATGCAGATATTTTTGATAAATGTGCTAAAATGTGCTGTAAGACAATAGACGTACTGTTTTTTTCTAACGGAAGTAAACTCAATCATTAAAGAACATAATAAGAATTTTACATGTAGTGGTTTGTTCTGATGATCAGCTCTCAATATCAACTTGGTGCTGTATGGCAGCCACAACAACCACAGGCAATACTAAGACTTGGGGAAGAGTGGCTGGAAGACACAGAGAAAATGGAACTGGGGGAATTGGTCTATGCTTGGTTGAACATGAGCCATCAGTATGCCCAAGTGGCCTAGAAGGCCAATGGCATCCTGGCTTGTATCGGAAATAGTGTTGCCGAAATGATCGTCCCCATGTACTCAGAACTGGTGAGACCGCACCTTGAGAACTGTGCTCAGTTTGGGGCACCTCACTACTAGAAAGACTTTAAGGTGATGGAGCATGTCTGGAGAAGGGCAAAAAATCTGGTGAGGATGATAGAGCAGAAGTCTTAGAAGGAGTGGATGAGGGAGCTGGGATTATTTAGTCTGGGGAAGAAGAGACTCAGGGATGACCATATCGCTCTCTACAGCTACCTGAAGGGAGGTTGTGGTGAGGTGGAGGTCTTTTCTCACGTAAATAACAATAGGACTAGAGGGAATGGTCTCAGATTGCACCATGGGAGATTCAGGTAGGATTTAGGAAATACTTCTTTTCTGAGAGAGTAGTCAGATTCTGGAACAGACTGCCCAGGGAGGTGATGGGGTCACTGACCTTGCAGGTGTTCAAGAAATGTTTAGATTTTTTACGAGAGACATGGTTTAGTGGGAAATATTGGTAAGAGGTAGATAGCTGGACTGGATGATCTAAGAGGTCCTTTCCAACCTTGGAGATTCTATGATTCTACAATTCTAAAAAGCTTAGGTGAACTTATTACATTACTACAATCCTTAGAGCATCCAGATCTGCTGAGCTCCAAATTATACAATAGACTTTTCAGAGCACTCAGTATTATGATACTCTTAATGTGAAAACTCAACAATACACACAAAAAATGATATTTGAGATTATCTTTGTTGTGACCTAATTTTCCTTCCGTTTGCTTTGCAATTAATTGTTTTTTCATCATCATTATTACATTGCTAGGTTTTATCTCTTTATTTTGCTTTATATACAATTATCCTGAAAATTATAATTTCATGATAAATTAGCTCATTGCCCCCTAATATAATAACTATATAGCAATTAACTGATTTCCTTCGGATGCTTTTAGTATTTTTAAAGATAAATGTGTTTTTACCTGTTTCTTGTCATGCATCTCTCCAGAAATTCAAAGAGAAACCTATCTCAGTAGGTCAAATGGCAGATTTCATTTTCACATTCAGCAATTCCACAAGTAAATCAAAGTGTCATGAATGAGATGGTGAAATTGTGTCATGATTCCTAAGGAATGGACAAAAAATTGAAGGTAAAATCAATCCAGGTGAACACAGCTTTCTCTTATGCAACCATTCCACTTCTTGTTAAATAAGTTATAATGATGGGTTTTTAGGAAATAATAACTGTTTCAAAATTTAAAACCAATACTGATACATTTTATGGGATAAACCACTCAGGACTGAATTATCTGCCAGATGAATATATCATGGAACAGCAAAGAATGAACCTGATTTTAACATTTCTGCTTGGTGTGTTTTTTAAAAAATACTGCTCTTATTCAGATGTTGATGCTATGAGAAAGAAGTTTCTGCTGGGATGTCACGTATTATATCATAGTCTAGATTCTGATAACCATCACACTTGTCACAATCTACAATCATTTACATTATACTTTGCCATGATATTTAATGATACATGTCAGCAAGCATGTTATTGGTGTATTTAGGTAACAAACACACATGAAATTTGACACTCCAGGTCTCTAAGAGTTCCCATTTAAAAATCTGGAAAGAAATAACAATCAGATAAAAACTCATGGTGGAATGAACAAAATTATAATGAACAGGCTTTCAATGAATATCTGTCACAACACATCAGCTGCTATCTGTACTGAATGTGTAGCCAAAGGGCTGATACTTGAACTACTTATCCTCCTGAAGAAACCTAATAGACTGAGCGTAGATAGGTAGGGTCAGGACCCCTTGATTGAATTCTTTTACAACTGTCTTGGGAGCTATGAATTCCATGGGGTTCATTTTTGTTAGCAAATTTCCATGACTTTCAACATGTTGAGATGTTTGTGCATGGCTGGATGTGAAAGTAATCAGCTGTGCTAACTTCACTAAGAACCCTTGAGTGCTGCCAAATTAAACTCCAGGCTGAACAGACAGTTGATAGAAGTAATTCAGCCAAAAAATTCCCTGGTAACATTGTTCAGATCTTAGTTATGTTCATATATTAAGTATTTAGATCCTTTGATTCTTGTGCCATAAATAACCGCAAGAACTACCTTTCTTCCAAAAGAAAGGATGAAAGAAGGTCCTTAAGAACTATGAAATTCTTCTGGATTTCTTATGTGTCTCTTTCATGTGACAACCATCATTTTTGAGGGGGACTGTTCTTCTCACAGCATGACTGTAGTAGAATAGGATTTATTTTTCCTTTAAAAGAATGTTCATGACACTCCTTTCTTTCAGTACGTTCCCATTACTTTTATGAATCACCATGAATATTAGCAAAAACAGTACTTTTGATGTTTTATATTAGTTAGCCTTTGTAACAGGAAGAATAATTGGTATGTGATCTTATTTTGTAGATTACTCCAGTGCAGTATTGCTCAGGACGGATTCAGTTTGGTAACTTGAAGTGAAAAGATACATATTTTGCCACTGAGAATACTTGAGTATTTTAATACTCAGATAATTCTAAATGAAAAAAGGGTTGATTTTATGTCCCCTCATTTTTGGTTTCTTAAAGCTTAAGAGTGCAGTTTAAGTTATTTAATTCACAGATATCCTCAAAAGCATTTGTTTTGAAACACATTAGGTATTTATTTTAAATTACAAATTGATCTGATTTACTGTCCAGAGATACCATTACATTAAATGGCTATAAAGTTTGAGTTGGACTTGAAGTTAACTTTTTATATTTGTTTGGGCAGAAGAAACCCTTAGCACCAGTTGGTATGCTTTTGTTCTTTGTAAGTCTATTTTTGAACTATAAGCCAATGAGTACCTTAGGAAAGACTTGTTATTATTACAGATGCTTTCATAGAATCATTGAATGGCTTGGGATGGAAGGGATACCAATGATCATCAAGCTTCACCCCTTTGCCACAGGCAGAGCCACCAACCTTCAGATATGGTTCTAGATCAGGTTGACCAGGACTCCATTCAACATGGTCTTGAACACCTCGAAGGATGGGGCATCCACAGCCTCTCTGGGCAACATATTCCAATACCTCACTCTCTCTGTGAAGAACTTCTCCCTGACATCTAGTGTAAACCTTCCCTCTTTAAGCTTAACTCCTTATTCTTATTCTTATTCTTATTCTTATTCTTATTCTTATTCTTATTCTTATTCTTATTCTTATTCTTATTCTTATTCTTATTTGTATTCTTGCTTTATTCTTATTCTTTCAGTGAGGTAGTAATAATGGATCCAGAAAATATTCTTGCCATATAATATTATGTATATTATGTACTTTTGCTCTTCCAAAATTCCTTTCTCATATGAGGAAAACTGAAATAGTAAGAGTTGAAAGAACCTACTATTATGTCTGAACTATTATTCAATACAGAATCATTTTTTTTCATCTCCCAAAATGCAGCTTCATCCAGTGTGAGTTATAAATTTTTAGTCCTTCAGGGCTAGGCTGGATGGCATCCAAGGGCAACTGGATCCAGTGGGTAGCACCTCTACCCATAGCAGAGGGTGGGAACTAGATGATCTTTGAGGTCCCGTTCATCCCAAGTCATTCTATGATTCTATGATTCTACAATTCTATGACTCTATGATTCAATGCCTGAAGCTTAATTGAACTTCCAAATTAAGGAACATCAGGAGATAAAATACCAAATCAAATCTGACTTGGTTGCCAGTCCTTCAGCCCATTTACCCATTGAATTTGTCTGGGGTCTGGCAAGCTAAAGCGTTGTGCTACAGCATTTTCTGCGCCTGAAGAAATGTCATGTGTCTCAAGTTATTGCTAGTTAGTTCTACAAAGCAGAACCTCTCTCTCTTTGGCATAGTGTGGCTCTTTTGGTTTGACATACAGGGAGAATCTTCTGAAATCTGACTTGATGCAGCAGTTAACGTTGTACATAATTTACTTATTTTTATACACAATGTGCTACTTCTTTTGTTATACATAAAATTTACTGCTGTATCACTGAGGCAATACAACAGAAATTCCATAACTTACTTACTTATTGTATTACTCATCAATTCCACATAGTTAATGGGAGTAATAATGTGCTGCTGTTGACACTTCACAAAAACATATTGAAAATATATTGTTCTAAGCAACAAACAATGTCAGAGACACGTAGCTGTAGTCAAATTCAGAATGCTGGGTGACCAAGACTGACTAGGTGTAGCTTTTGGATTCTGTAAACTAGAAAAAAAAAGTCAAGAAAGTAGACACAGAATAATCTTTCTAATGATTCAATGATTCAATTTCATAATGGGAGAAAGGAAGAAATTATGATAGAAAGATGTTCTATTTTTTGTGATTAAGTGTCACGTTTACCATGTGGGCTTCTTTGATAAGAACAGTCATAGGATTGGTGTTTAGGTCAAAAGTATCCTTACCTTAGAAAGAGCTTTAAAATGTATTTTCATTGTAAATACAAGAAGAAAGTGTCTTCTGTTTCTGAGCTACAAACATTTATACCTGGTGAATGGAATATTGATCTCATCTGCCTGGTCTATTTGGCTCAGATATTGAACTGCTGCCCCAGGTAATTTAACATTCAGAAAGAGAAGCAAAGATGAAACAAACATAGCAGACTTTGTTCTGATATTGAACTTGGATTAGCATGCTATCCATACATAAATCTGTAAAGATGTCATGCTTGCTAGACCCTGAAATTTTGAGGATAGTTCTGAGTATTTTAACTGTCATCATCCTTATTCCTAAGAAATCTCCATTTTCCTATATTGTGTGAACTCCCACTGCACAGTTTTATTCACATATTGTATTTTATTTTTGATTTAAGCCTCGAAACATCAGAAAAGTATGATAAAGTTTTTTATGATAGTATTTGTACTTTGTACAGTACAGTAGTAACTGTTCTATGTAGATGTACAGTACTTTGTAGCTGTTCATCGTAGACTTCTGTATTTAGTTATTTCTTTGTCTGGCTTATCCTTCATTGGTACAAATAACTGCTGTATTTTAAGAGTACAATGGTAATAACATTAAAATGGATACTGATTTCATATGTTTTCCTGGATTACTAATTCTTCCTTACCAAAAAGGTTTTACTACTTTGGTGACAATTTTTTTACATGTACTTTTTCAGTTGAATAGATAACTGCTGTATTACTGCTTGGTTGTTTTTTGCTTTTTTTTTTTTTTTTTTTTTTTTTTTTTTTTTTTTTGTTATCATCTAAAGTGACAAGATAAAGGACAATCTTGGCTTTAAAACAGATGGGCAACCAGAGCATTTTTCTGCATGTATTTTAGGGAGTTTCAGAGCATTGAATATTATGAAGAAAAGCTGATAGACTCATATGGACCCTACCAATAGATTATATTAAATGTCTTATAGACTACATTTCAGGAGAAAGAATTAAATTTGATGAGAAGTAGTATATATTTATGGGATTTATATGGCCTTTTATGCAAACTTGCCATGAAAGATTAGGGTAGAAACTCTTAAATAACTTTATGTGAACTAGAAGCCATCAGTAAAGTAGCTAGCTGCAATACTTTTAAAAGATGTATTCTGATTGACAGTCACAATGTTAGTACAAGATTTATATATGCATTAAAAAAAAACTAGTAGCATTAACATGAGGTAGTAAAAACATCTTGGCATTCATAGTTGTAAAAACTGTAGGCAACTCAGCTGAAGTGGCTGAAAATATACATTAGAAGAATTGTAGAAGAGAAAAAATAAGCAGTGCCTTTTTAAGAGAACAGCTTTCAATAAAAAGCTGCTATTGCAAAATACTTAAATCTGTTTATAATTCCCTGACCTATAAAGTGGCAATAATAAATGACATGCAAA
The DNA here is from genome assembly GCF_951394365.1 of Tetrao urogallus. Classification (NCBI taxonomy): domain Eukaryota; kingdom Metazoa; phylum Chordata; class Aves; order Galliformes; family Phasianidae; genus Tetrao; species Tetrao urogallus. The sequence continues at coordinate 77,672,334 of NC_136814.1, read as the reverse complement.
GGATTTTTCTCTTATTCCTATAGTTTTTGGCAAACAAATAGCTATAATGACTTTTCCAGGACTATGTCTTTAAAAAAATCTTGTTAAATCGTATTTGCACTACAGCTGGAGTTCCTCTGTGTAAATGCTTTACTGTTTAAACAGACTAATGCTCAGTTCAGTTGTGATTCATACTGAGAATTAAGAGGAAAAAAAAAAGCTTTAATGAAATCCTGATATTTAAAGGATTAGAAAACAGCCCTTGCTGGGACTGTAAAAGACTAGAGAGCTTTAGAATTTCAATTTTTTCTACGTCTCTTGCTGACAGAAAACAACCACATACTGTAACCAGACCAACAGGAGAAGGAAAGAAGGAGAATAAAACCCAAAGACCCAAGTAAAAAGAAAAAGAAATGAGTAAGAATTTCTAGAAAAAACTTAGAAAACATTCTTCTTCTGGATTCTCTTAAACATCTTTATCCTGTCCATAGTTTCTGGCAACACTGCAGCTGGACAGCAGGGGCAGGACAGTAGAAAAAGAAACATTTTGCACATCTGCAGGGACATTTTCAAAGACACAGCTGACAGCAAGGTGCCTAGCTTCCGTGTTTGTTTTTGAAAAGCCTTCCAAGTATCTGAGGGTCTACAAGATGGTTTTGATTAGCTGGAAAGCTAGCTGAGCAGAATAGCTACATTAGAGGCTGGGGAAAGCTAGAAAATGCTCTTTCCTGAGACTGTGACAGGATTCAGATTGTCCAGACATTGAGGTTTTGCAGGTAGAAATTCTATAGAAAACTGTCTGGATTAGCAACCTAAACAGCAGCTGAGCAGCTTGCTTCCATCTGATATGTGCGAAAATGTTAAAATACTTTCCTTTGTTTCAGTCATGTCCAGCTTTTCATCCTCAGCTCCTCTTCATAAAGAACAAAATCCAGCAGCTCAAGACAGATTCACTGCTATACTCACTATAAGCGGAAGGAATAACGTCTTTCGGATCCTCTATGGGAATTTTCCCTGAGGTATGATGCATGCCTAGGATTAGCACAACTGGCTCTTATTCATATTTGTGCAGTCTCTGAAGCAGTAGATCTGAGCGGTAGGAAAGTGGCTGGAAAACAGTGCTCTCTTCCTATCCCCTGCTGGCATCCTGATTTGGATCCTTCTTCCAAAGGATCATTTGCCAGCTGTCACAGAGTTAGTTTTAATTACATTTCATTTTGATTTGTATAAATAAATACTTTTTTTTTTTTTTTTTTTTTTTTAAGCATGAATTATCTAGGAGAACTCAGTGAACTCACACATAAAAATAATTATGATTAGAAATAATTTCTGCATTGTAGATGCTATTGCAGAATGATCTCAACCTGTGTGTCTTTCAGATTCAAATAAGGAAAAAAGAAAAAAAGATGCAGAACATTTCTTCAGGACCTGGCTTCATCATTCAACTACGACATTTTATTCTTCTGGACATCTTCAGTTTGCTATTCATTATGTCCTATGTTGTTCTTCCTTCTAATGATTTAATAGAAGCATCTATTTGTAGAACAGTTTCAAAAGTTCAATGACAAAATTCATATTTCTGACCTGATATCTTTCTATTTTATCTGGAAGAACAAGGGCTGCCATGCTGATTATTGTCTTCCCTGGCCTGTCTTTTATGGGTGTGTAATTGGCAGAGATTTCTGGATAGGCATTCTAGGATTTCTTAACAAACACTGCGATATTTCAACTTCTCATGAGCATTCTAATTCCCCTTATGCTCCAGGAAATTCCCTTAATTTACCTTTACTCCTGCACCAGTAATTTGTTTAAAATTTGTTTAAAGAGAATTGTGAAGTTCTCAAAGTGCTTTGTCCTAAGCCCTGAATGTGGTTTTATTGTGGCACTGTCAGTCACGTAGTGTTCAATCTCCTGGTACCTGTGTAAGGATGAGGTTTATAGCCTTGTTACTCTGTGACAGTTCATACTATAAGGCACAGTCATATGTTCCCGGGGAACAAACACGTGTGGTGCAAAATCAGGGTGGTTCATTAATCACTACTTAAACATTTGGTCTATACACTTACCATGTATCGAGCAGGTTGATACACCTAATGGCATTAGGTACCTCATGAACTCCCGTTCCAATATCTTCAATAACTTCTGATCAAAATTCAAGGTAGCTATGACCTGATTCTTGACATCAGCTAGAACAGAGAATACTGTCAGCACTGTGATGTACTTAGAAACAATTTTTAATGGTCATCTCAAAAATTCTTTCAGTCACTGAGCCATTGCCTTTCTTTCTTTATAAATTATTTTTTTTTAAGATGCTCTATGGTACTCAAATTTCAAACACATGTTTTTCACTAAGAAATAAATGAGTGAAAACTTTTTGTGCTCCTCAACGTGTGGGATAATTTAGGGTTATGGAGTTTTTTAATTTATTTCATTATTGTTTCTGGACATTCAACATTTAAATCTAAATAAGATAATTTACTAAAAACCCAGGTTGTTCTGCCTGAGAAATTCTCTTGCTCTGCAGTCAGTGTGCTTTGAATTATTCTATAAATGAAAGTTAAGTTTGTAAATTACTTGCTTACTCTGGTGCAGACTCATTGACATTCCTCAGTGTGACTGGAAAAGTGGAGCATGCACTCCACATGTGGTCCCAGAGATCCCTTTGCACAGGCTGCTCCTGCTGCTGAGAATGCAGCATATGCTGCTTCTGCACCTGCTGCTTTGCTGTCCCTCAGGGACATACTGTTGTTCTTACATCATCTGCTCCTGATCTGTTCTCAACATATGCCAAAAACTCAGGGACACATACGAGCTTTTCTGTACGGGAATGGAAATGAATACACTTTCTACCACATGAAATATGTGCTTGCATACACAAATTACCAAGTAACATGCATGTTACGATAAGTAGCTCCTTCCTGGGAGAACTTTGAAATCAGATCTGAAATGGCATCGGGATCTTATTAACTGGGGGTTTTCCATTGATCATGATGGGTCCTGGGTGAGGCTCTGTGAGAAAGCTGGCCTATGTTCAGACTCTGACAAATAACATAGGCATCTCCATGGTGGTTCTGCCACTCATCTGCAGTTTTGTCTGAGTCAGGAGAGCAGTTACTCCTGAAAGAAAGCTATGAAAAGAAGAAAAGAAGGAAAAGAGGTAGAAAAGCAGTGTGGTAATGTAACTGAAATTTGCAAATTACCTCCAAACTTGCCCTTCCTTGAAAGTAAAAGCAAATGCCATGTTTAGTTTCAGTAGCTGTTTCCAAGGGTATAAATAGGGATTCAGACTTAGTCCTCAAATTTGGCACTGCCAGCTCCCCTGAAGTATGTACCATCCTGGTGCATATGGTAGAAAATAAAATAGCTCCAGTAGTACTGTGCATTTTCTTTGCATCACGTGGCCATGAGTACTTTACTTTTAATCAATTTGTTGGAGAAGTACCGATAAAGTATCTTTTGAAGGGATGTATTAGCATGCTGAATGACATAAATTGCTGAGAAAATGAGATATTATGCACTCTGCAGAACTCTACAGGCAGCTGTCACTGCCCTATGTCAACAGGCTCATTGGAGGTCTACCCTCACTCTGCTCCAGGACATAACAAAGAGTGTGCTAAAGCATCGATGAATATTTTCAGCTACCGATGTAAATCACCTTTCATGGGATTCCACCCAAAAATCACTGGGGAAAGCCGTCCACAGGAAAAAAAAAAAAAAAAAAAAAAGACTAAGCAGAGAAATTCAGCTTTTTTTTCTAATGCACAAAGCAGAAATTGTCAGGTTTTAATTGCATTTTGTTGCATACTAGGCTACAATCACAGGATTGGATTGGGAAGCACTCAGCAAAAAGACGTTTGCCCCTTGAAATTATTGAGGTCAAGATTAGAGCTGCTTCTACCCAGTCATCTGAAGAGAAGAGAGAACACCTAGACATTTTCATGGATATCCAAGGTCCACATCCATGTTGATTGGTGTGCTCTATTTAAAGAGAAGATCTGTGCTCTATTTAAAGAGAAGATTTTTCACGTAAAATCTTACTGAGCTTTTAAGGCACAGTAGGATCCTAAGAAGATTACATCTTGAATTTATTTTAACTGTAGGACAATTGCTTGTAACACTCATTTTAACCTGAGTAAAAATCAAAGTAAATCAGTCTAATCCATACCTTCAACTTTTATGTAATTAAATTCCTGTCAAAAACAGAAATACCCACGATATTTTGCGTATGTGTGTGTGCTTGTGTGCATGATTGCACAGACACACTTCCCCATATTTTATACAAATCAAAAATAATTATACATTTAAATACAAGTGAGTGTCTAAGTGTTCCACTACATTCCACAAAAAATTCAACATGTCTCACAGAAAGGATAATTGTGATATAATAGTAATAAGCAACAGAGAAAAGAGAAATAATCAGAACACTTTACTTAACAAAGTAATGATGTGCTTTAGACCAAGTGGATCCCAGGCTTCTCCCTGCTGTGCCACCACCAGTAACGGTGACAAAGATCATTTCCAGCAACATTCAGGGCAGCAGCAAAGAAAAATTCTTGCCAGAACACAAACTGCAGGAAACTTCTGAAGACGTGCTACTATGTTCTCTCGGTGTGCGTGGCAGAAATCCAAACTACAGTTACAGCAATGTTCTAAAAATCTACCTTAAAAGTTCTCTCATGCATTAACTATGTAAAGATTAAATTTGTTCCAGTTCTGATGCCGCAGGACATGAAACAGTCTCGGGCAGGTCAGTAGATTTCTGGAATTGTAACTAAAAGAAAGCAACGTACAAATAAAATATCTGGAATTAAAATGAGAAAGAAATTAACATGAATCCCTGGAGTTGAGGAGCTGAAGTAGTTCTCCCATGCAAAAGCCCTTCTCTCTTGTATTTGCGGAAGGTCTGAATTTCCAAGAGGTTAATTCCAGAAATCCAGGACCTCGTGGATGGAAATACCTCCTCATATTGCCTCAAGAATATTTTCTCCTGCTCCCTTTTTTCTCTTATACATATACACAGACACAGATACACCGAAGGGCTACCACACCCCTTTACAGATAGCCAAGACTAGGTACCTTCACACAAATTATCCTATTCAGCACTACTTCAACTTATCTTCTCCCTTCCCATCTTTATAGGGAAGAAGTGACGTACATAATGTCACAAAAGTGTGCCTTTAAATCTATTATGGCATTTTAAAATATCCCTAAAATCCCTCTGCAGGTATTCTATAACCTTTCAAGTAGTTATTGAGGAAGATACACAAGGCCGCTATTGTGCTCTGTAATATCCATATTTCTGGCTGGTCTAAACATCAGCTCTCTGGAAAGGAATGTCATGTAAGAAAATTTGAAAACAGCAACGAGGAACACAGAGTTCCAAGCCTAATGATCTCCAAAAATACTTCTAAAGCAGCTTAGTATGAGTGAGAGTTAAAAGAATGAGTGAAGATGAGAGTGACTGGCTGGAGGAGAGAGTTTTTCCAGACAATTAAGAGAAATAGAAATAGTGTTTGTTTTTCAAAGAAAAATCCCATTCAGTATCTCAAAACCAGACACCCTCATAAATGGACCCACATAAATCACTCTCCTCCTCTCTCCCTTCCTCTGCATAGCAATCCAGCACCCTGCCCAGAGTGACAGACAGATCTTCTCCTGTACAGCCTCTGAGCCATGCCTCTGCTGGAGCTGTTTGTCTGTGGTGATTCACTCCAGGATGTGAACCAGGAAAAGCAGGCTAAACTGTCTCTCCTGCTAGTAGGGGGGGTTGGAGGGAAAGTGACCCATGTGTTCCCAAAGCCTGTCTGTGTCTTCTTCTCTCTCTAAGGGAGAAATAACTGCAGGGTTGTATTTCTGGGTTTCAGAAGACCACAGAATTTTAAACATCAGGGATGTTTTCAATAAACACTGTAGATGTTTGGCTCGTAACCTTGTTCGGATTATGCATTTCAGTCTGCATACTGAGGAAATCTGTCTCCACAACATATGTCAGCAACCTGAGCAATTTTGTCTGTATGGGAGCATCTTGAAATCTGCTGCTCTCCCTTTTTCTTGCTGCTGGCACTCATCATTGTCACTTTCCTTAAGTCACCAGGCAGGCAGCATGTTGAGGGAAAGAGGAGTGGGCTGTCAAAGGGTTAGCACGGCACGTGCACTTAGGATGCATGACCTTTCTGGGGCAGATTGTCCCATCTCTTTCCTTTGCCTGTGCTTAAACATGACAGGACTCCTGATTTTTAAGAACTCAAACAAACAGTGAAGGAAAATTCTTTGCTTATCTCCCAAAGTCCTTCTTTTTCACTCAGAAATACTTTACAACTGCTAAGCTCAGACTGAATTCTCCTCATTTTAATAATGATGAACTATAGCAGGAACAACAGATAAGAAAAAAAATGAAACGAAAAACTCAGAATATTTATTCCATTACTTTCTTTGATCTCTCTGTTCCGTAGCGTCTTCTAAGTTTATGACTCACTCTGATTGCTAAGGGCAGATTTCTTGTGCTGAATGTGCTAGCAACTCATTGTCCAAGAGTGTTGTTAAAGCCCAGAAACTTAAAACTGTCAAATCTATGAGGGCTACTCCAAAAGTAATGCCTCCTATTTTACTATGTTGGCCCACGACATCAGAGGTGGATTTTGGTAGTATGGCAGTAGAAGTTGAACCTTTCTGACAATATTCCGTTACATATTGTTGCCACATGACAGAGGGCAGCAGAGGGGCAGTCTGACAACAAAACATCTGATATGGAAGTATGAATGAAGCAGTGGGTGTAAGCACAGTGGGACAGTGATGCATTTTAGCAGAGGCAGAAGTGACAGTGGGTCACCATCTCTGATGCAGATTTTTAAGATGGTAGCATGTAAGCTCTAGTTCATAACTGGAGAAAATGCATAGCTAAAGGTGGTGACTATATTGTAAAATTGTGTTTTGTAGCTGAGAATCTGCTCTATCAAATAGAGTTATTATGCTCTTTGTACCTGCTGTAATTTCCATGGAAATAAATAGGAGGCGTCACTTTCAGAGCGACCTGTGCATACTTATCAAGATATTGACATGCAGTGGGCCCTGGTGGGAAAAATGTGATGTGCTATCTGCTAAAACTAAGGACAAATATTACATTAGCAGCAGCACTCTTCAATAGGCTTGAAAAACACTTGATTGTTGAATCTGATTTACAGGAACACTGAAATTTTAAGAGGTAATGTCAGATAATGACACATTAATGATTATTTAGTGGGTAGCTCTGTTAATCTCATACATAAAAATATTTTAATTTTCAGCTACTTGAGATTGACCCGGTTGTATTTCTACTTTTGAAAACTGCATAAACAGAAGGCTTCAAGAAATAATTTTTTCTGCACTTAGAGCTACTGAAAAGTTGCTTGGTGTCTGATCAAGACACAAAGATATTCTGGTTTTATGGTGGAAATACAGCGGGGTTGAGACTTTGCATGCGAGTCTCAGCCAGGGATATTATTTATCAGTAACACTAGTAAGCTGTTACATAAGAAATCTATAAGAATTTTTTATTATTATTATTATTATTATTTTATTTTAGGCTGCTTTGAAACTACTATGCAAGGACAAGATGACTCGCAGAATGACAGGGACATCCAAAATTAAAACGTTTGCTTTCATTCTCTTGTGTATCACCTGGCGCCAAAAGTACAGACACTCAAAATCTCATCTTCTTTTCATCTGGAGAGAGAGTGACAGCACATGGCCCGTTAGTTGAAACATGGAGAGAATCCCCCCAGCCCCTCTCCACTACTGAATACAGGTATCCCACTGCATGACATAGTGGAGGGGAAAAGGAGCATGCACACTGACTGTCAGAAGTGCAAGGTTAATTTGATACACTTAACTGTGAACATTATAGAGTAATTCAGAAGTAGCTGCCAATTGCACTAGACAAAATCTGGAGTTTCTCCACTTTCACAATGCAGGAACTGAGCGCAGACTTGGTAGGTGCCTGCACTTTTACAAACAGAAATGGAGCAGCTCTAAGCCCAATTCTGAAAAAAGTCACTCTGTGAAAAATGGAAATTGTTAATTACTGCAATGCATAAATAAATGGCCTTTCTTGCTGCAGTTTTAGGACAGCAATAGTAGTGTAGAAGGCATTGTTCTATTTCCCATCCTCATATAACTGTTAATACCACTTTCACAATATTTCAGTGTGTTTTTTTTTCTTTTCTAATTTGTTATTGCTCCCTCAGTACCTTCCCATGGTGACCTACAACCCCTGCAAATTTCACAAGACTAACTAAAGAAGAGTGTGTGGTTTGCAGAACAGAATGGGCAGTTGTATGCATAACTCAAAATCATCTTACTTAGGCCTAGCTAACAGAGCCAATTCTTATCTTATAAAATCATAAAATACAGTTTATGCACATCACTATGACTGTTCTGTGTCTGGTAAATCCTATTAATGTCTGTGGGCCTGTACCATTTAAATTCACTATCTCCTTAAACTGGAATTTACACAAATTCCAAGGACCAGTGTTCATGTCTGCTGCCAGTGGATGTTTGGCATATATTTTACACTGTATTGCTTTATGAAATTACATGCTGAGTTTCAAAACTTGGAAATATATTCCAGAGTGAGCATCTGTGTCAGGAAAATATCTGTCAGAATTTCACTATAGTTCTGTGGAAAGCAAGTAACTGGCTAGCAGTACAAAGCAATGCCATAAATCAGTAATAAATGATTATATCAGGATTTCCATGTTGAATCTATATTTCATCTGAAATCTCTGCTTCAAAGCAGGAAGAAAGCTTTCTTGGTGATGAACAGAAGGCAGCTCCTGATGTGTAAGAACAGGGAAAGATGATGAGTCTGTTTGGGATTTCTTCCCCAGGAGAAAGTGAATGATGGAGAAAACGACAAATTCACTCAATTCAGTGCATGCAAAGACAGCTCAGAACAGAGATGAGGGATGCCTCAACAGGAAAATAATCTGTGGCTGCTGGTGTTGATTACCACAGCAGGCTGTCCCCTCTATCCCCAGCCTAGCTTTATCTCTGCCACATCCTTCACACAACTATTCCTTCTCAAGTTGCTCCAGGGGAAGTTTAGTTTGGATATCATGAAAAACCTCTTTATAGAAAAGGTGGTTAAGCAATGGAATATGTTCCCCAAGGGAGACGGTTGAGTCACCATCCCTGGATGTGTTTAAAATCCGTTTGGATGTGATGCTCAGGAACATGATTTAGCTGTGGCTTATTAGAGTTATGGTTAGGTTGCTGTTGGACTTAATGATCTTTAAGGTCCTCTCCAACCTGAGAAATTCTATGATTCTATGATTCTCCGATTCTCCAAGCCATAGCAGCCTACCTGCTGCTGCTTCAATGACAAGACACTGCCCACTGGAAAAGGGCTCCAAGCCTTGCTCCCAAATGTCACAGAAGAATGACTTATGACTTGTGTTAAGGTATAAAAATATACTTATCACAGTGTCCAGGTTTGTCAGCAAATTAGATGCAAAAAAGTCCCACAGAAATTCCCTACAGCAAATCCAAGCAGGCTGCTCTGCTAATGATACTGATACCTGCTGCAGTTTTATAACCAGAAGGATGTTGCCCAAGCTTTATGGATTGTCCTTCTCCTGTCTCACCATTCAGCCTAGCCAGGCACTATTACTGAGCACAGCAAGGACACACAAGATTAATGTTGCATAGTCAGAGAGAAATCTTAGTTCACCTGTCAGAACAAGAAAATAGAAATGCCCCACTGAGTCAGTGGAAAGGTCCATCTACTAAGAGCAATAGAGGAGGTTAGTCAGGGAGAAAAACTGAGCCTCATAACCTTCTGTCGCTGCACTTCTGGAACCTCCTCAGCAGCCATAGGGGAAGCCAGACATTAGGGGTGTCAGAGGATATTCAGAATCATACTTGGCAGAGCAGCCCCGCTAGAGTAGGACATTTTCTCACTGCTGAAATTCAATCATTTTGCAAAAACCTGCAGAGTGCTTACCTTCAGGTCCCTTGTGTAAAAAGCAATTAGGAAACTAAGACTCAGACCTTTGCTATCCTGTGTTACAAACGGGTGGCATTCTGCTTTCCTGTTGGTTGTCATTAGTTAACGGACTGTAGGAATGATGGAACAGAGTATACAGTTATTCATTATCATTACTGCTGGTTCAGTTACCATTAATGATAGACATATTTGAATGGTCAGTTCTGAACATCTCTCAACTAGCAATCTAAACCACTCTTCATGTAAAAGAGATTTAAACATTTAATGCAAATTGGGAGAAAAGCAAATGAAAAAAAAGTGATTATGATCTATCTGACTGACGATTAATGAATGCTAAGATAAAGTTTTCCAAAAACATCAAAGGAGTGACGTCATCAGTTTTTGAAATAGTTAAAATTATTTATTATTTAAAGAACACTGTATAAAGAAATAAAATATAATACAATTAAATACTAATTTCTATTCAGGAATTTGCTGTTTCTGTTTAAGTCTGGAATATTTCACCTTCAGTAAATATTTCTATTCATATACAGTCTTCTGGAACAGTACCAGTTTAAATGAAAAGACCAACTTCTTCTAGAATGCCACTTCATTTATACAAGGCTGGCTGGAAAAAATAAACTGGACAGGTTTGGCCTCATTTTTTTTAATCCTTAATTATGCAGCAATACACATTTACATATTGGTTAAAGAGAGCTTTTATCAGGAATAACTTGTGAAGAAAGAAAGAACAGCTCTGAACATTTTTGCTTTGCCAAATTTCTTATAAAAAAAAATTAAGAGTAGAAAATTCCTGCAGTTTGCATCCAGGAGTCATGAACTTAGATAACCCTTTGGAAGATCCACTTTTACGAATTAACTTCAGAAGAAAAATTAGTTGTCCTTTCTTTTGTCTTTCCCTAGATGTTAGAGTGTGACAGCATAGTTGTAATGTTTTCTGGAATAGAGAAAATCTTGTCTGAGAAAGACGAGTGTGGGAAGTAAGGATTTTCAGATCTAGTGCATGAATGGCATGTCTTTATTTCCTTGTTTCTTGTTCTTTCCTCCTTTTGTTTTTGTTTGTTTGTTTATTTTTAAACACTAAGAGATTGCAAGACTAGAATTATAATAATAATACTTAAGACAGAAAAAATGGGCCACTGAAGGGGTAGATGCAAGAAATACAAAGTCCAAGTCATAGCTGGGTACCTGGTGTTCTTCAAGGAATGAACTGGAGTCCATAAATATTTAAGTGCAGTCTCAGAAAGTTAATTCAAAACATAATCCAGATGGATGGAACTGTCAACAAACTGGATGGCAGGACTGCAACTCAGAGGAATCTCATCGAGCTGGAGAAATGGGCTGATTGGAACAAAGTGAAACACAGAATTCTGTCCCTAGGGGGGAATAACCACAAGCACCAGTAAAGGCTGGAAGCCAGCCAGCTGGAAGGCTTGGCAGAAAGGGATCTGGGAGTCCTGGTGGATAAACAGTTGACCATGAGCCAGAACCTTGCAGTGTTGAAAGCCAACTGTATATTGAGCTGCAAGAAGGAGGTTGTTGCCTGCTGCTCAAGGAAGGCAGTCTTTCCCCTCTGCTCAGCACTCCTGAAATACATCTGAAGTGCTGAGCCTGGGTATGGGGCAAGAGACACCTGGACACATCAGAGGTAGTTCAGTGGAGTGTTCTCCAGTGGTGCATGAGTTGCATAAGGAGACATGGAGAAAGGTTGGTTTGTTCAACTTGAAAAATTGTATTCAGAGGAGATTTCATTGCAGTCTTCTACAGTCTGAAGGGGAGATATACAGAAAACAAAGAAAGGCCTTTTTTTTAAACATATGCAACAAAAGAATAATGAGTAACAGACCCAAGTAAAAGCAGGGAAAAATCTGATTCAATGTAAGAAAAAAATTGTTTACTGTGAGGATGGTGAAGATGGGGCACCACTGTCCATGCAGTCATTCAGAACTTGACTGAACAAACCTCTGAGCAACCTACCATAACTTTAATTCGTCTCTGCTTTGACTAGTTGGACCAGTTAATCTACACATATAGGTTTAAACCTACATAATTTGTTTGTTTATTACTCTGTATATCACCATGAAAAATCAGATTACAGTATATTTTATTTTATTTTATGATTTTATTAACTGGTGATGTTTGCAGAACAGGAAAGGAGGATAGGATAAGAAGAACCGTATGAATTATTCTGTATGCCCCTAATAAACCCAGATAGTTTTGTACCAACTTTGTATGTGAGAGAGAAAGGGGATTCAACAGGTCTCAGTGAAACAACAGCAAAGATCAGGTTTGCGCAAATGTAAGGAAGCTCTGGGAAAAAGGTATCAGAAGTGGCATAAAGGAGTGGTTGTTCCTATGGACTGAATTCAGTCTGTAGTTGAATGCGTGTTATCTAGGCTGTTTGTAGATTATGTGTTACCATAATAGAAAAATACAATTCCAGCTTGTATTTAATCTAGACGTAATCACAGAATGTGACACAAACACTGAAAATCTAATTTTTTAATTGAACCCTGTGTGGCTTTTTCATGCTTGTGATTATACTTCATGTGCTTTACAGTTACCCTTTACATAATTGCTGGAAGGAGAGAAAGAATCTTGATCAAATGCTGATGTAATTACCATTAGGAGCATAAACAATTTCTGAATCAAAGTGAAAGGTCTCATTTCCCTAAGCAGTTGCTAGGGGGAGAGATTATTTTAAGCTTTGAAACATATTTTCTAATTTCCTGGGTCTGTAGTGTTCACAAAGTATGTAAATGTTAAACAAGTACAAATTAGCTCCCTGATGGCTTGTCTTAGCAGCAAGTAAAAGAAAGCTGTCTTGCAGCTTATCTAAAAAAAAAGACCAGTGGTCTTTATGCAAACAATCAACATTCATTAAAAGTCTCTCCTCATATTATATGATGTTTATCTCCAGTTGTCTGAATGATACAAGCAAAGTAGATCCCCTTCCTGTTTCTTCTTTTTCTCCCTGGGAACTCCCAAAAAATCCATGAGGAAAACAGAATCTGAAGGGTTTAGATAGGCTTATGTGCAATTTTAGACAGATAGAGACCTCTATTATTTTAGACAGGAAGAGATTTCAAAAATTTAAAGCTCTTATATTTGAAAATTTTCTTGAATATGACATATATAACAATAAACAATTTGCAGCCTACTAAACTGACCTGTTTTGGTTTAAGTCTTATTAAAAAAAAAATAAATGCATTGAATGTAGCTATTTGAACTACAGGTTGACCTTAACAGAGTTATAAAAGTTCTTGTCCTATAAAACAGGAATCAGCAGGAATCAGTAATCCAATATTTCATTCCATTTGTGAGGAGCATGAACACAATGTGAAAATACACTTTGAAAAATATTTCACATCTACTTTCATTCATCCTTACTTTCCTGGTTTTTCTGGTTTACTGCCAAGTTGTCTTTTAACAATTGTAAAGTCCTATTCTTCTCTGTTTATTGGCAAAAAGATCTATTTGATTCCACATCAGTGTGTTAAGCTAATCCTCTGAGCTGATAGATACAGCTTTATAATTTGGAATGAGAGATTGAGCTAAAAAAATGAGCTATTCTGAAAACGCTTCTTTTCTCTCCTTTTCTTTCCCTCTCCATTAAAAGAATGAGTAAATACATAAAAAATAACAATAAAAAGCGGAAGCAAGCATATTTCTGACTGTTCTCGCAATCATTAATTTCTTTCTATTCTAATCAGATATGCTGAAGTAATATACTGAAGACATAGTACTGATATAGCCAGTGCATTGTGATTCCAGATCAATAGTTCACTCTGGAGAGATTTTTCTGAGGGTGTTTCTAAACATGTGATTCTTTACAGCAAGCAGACACAGGGAGGGATACGGAGTTCAGATCCAGGCATGCATTATAATGCCAGTGACCGACCCAGTTAAGCCTCAGGAAAGAAGTCTGTCAGCTGGAAAAACTGTCTGATAAAATGCTCATGAACAACTGAGGGTGCTTTGAATTTCTGTTACCAGGATTTGAGATTGAGGGTGATAGAGGGAAATTCTGAATCAGGGTCACTGCTAAGCTTTGCAAGCACCATGTGAGCACTGGAAGGAATTAGTGATGAAGCAGAAAAGAGCTTCCTGCTTCTTGGGAAGCATTGCTGCTATCCAAGATTAAATCTCTGGAGTGTTTTGCTAGTAATGTGTTTACTACTGTAGATCATGATCACAGGATTGCATGTTACTAGAACAGTGGAACTATTCAAAAGATAATTTCTTAATGGGTTAAAAAAGGAAAAAAGACTAACTTTTTGTTTGCATATGCATTTAGATTTTTTGTTACATTTTTTTAAAAGTATCACTTTAATTATTAATGAAGCAAACAACTTTCTTCTTACTTTTTAAAAACTGATTTCCCTCTCCTATAGAAAGAAACAAAATTTAAGAATGTAAGAAACTGTGAAAGAAACAAGAAGGTTCTCTTTTTCCCAATTAAAAAAAAACAAAAAGGAATTAAAAAAAAAAAAAAAAACTTGCTTAAAATATCATATTTCATTTTATTTTTAGTTTTGGCTTTATGTTGCCTTATACGTATTTCTTGCCTGGGGCTGCCTGACTTATCAGTTGGAAACCTTGCCCACAGCAGATGGTAGGAACTAGATGATCTTTAAGGTCCTTTCCAACCTAAGACATTCTGTGTTTCTATGATGCATACTGAGCTTTCTGAGATTAAGGTAGTGAAGGAAAACAAGCCTTTAAGGTAAATAATAAAACTATATTTTAAAGAAAAAATATGTAGACTTTAAAATCCAAATTTTAGAAAAGGTACATTGTTACTTCAAAATGAAATGCAATCTTTTAAGAAATTCTCATTCTTTGTGATAGAAAAGTATAAATAATATTTAGTTCTTGTTTCTTTCTTGCTAAATAGATGCCCATATGTGTATTTTATGTCTATATGTATGCATACATATGTAAATACATGTACATAATGATACATATATGTAACTAAAATTTTTATGATGTTCCCTTTTCTGTTTTCAGATAGAGTCAGAAACAGGATAATGAAAATCAATCCAGCTGAAATATGTAATATTTCCAGTTGTAGCTCAACTTGGGAGTAAGATTAAGTAGAAGTGATTCATGCTAAAGACCACAGGATCTCATCTTAATGGTTACTGGTTCATCTGTGACCTACAAGCTGATCCCTCCCTATTCCTGAGCCATTCCTTTCATACTTTTAAAATACTCAAATTACATTAGCATCTCTTTACTACTTTATAATGTTCCTGGTTCTGTGTATAGTGTAAAACTGAGAGTCACACCAGATCACTCAATTTCCCTTAATTATAACAACAAAAAAAGCATCACGACTACTAATGTGAATACAGATTCTGAAGAATATTTCACTTTTTCTTGTATTTGCAAAAAAGTGTTCAGTGTGCAGTGGCTGCAAGTGATTGTGAAAAGAGCACAAATACAAATAATAGCAAAATCTATCCTATTACTTTCCCACTTTCTGAAATGCTCTTTGTCCTAAAGTAATTTCAGCTGACATTTAGTCGGAGCTGCATTTTAAACCTTGAGAAGATAGTGAGCAGAGTCGGATTAGCAGTTCATTAACAAATCCTTCATGCTGGCATAAATCCAGTAAAACGTGCTAAGGAGTTGCTATGAATTCCTAAAAGCCTTCCTCCCTAGATAATTACATACCAATCAATGAAACATCATTGCTGGCATACTCAATAGTCAACATTTTCCTCATTCATCCTTTAAATTTCCTTCCATTTCTTCTTTGTCATAAACGTATGCTATGAAAGAAACCACATAATTAGAGCTGAAAGTATCAATTTTTAAGAAAGTTCTGTTCTATTACTAACATATACACGTACTTCAACTAATTTTTTTTCATTGAATAAAAAATTAACATATAATTTAATTACAGTTAATAGAATTAGTAAACAATATTTTCCTTCATATGTTGGAATTGAAATTCTAAAAAGGTGAGCTCTTCATTGTCTTGGAAAGACCTTTTTTTAACATATTTCTCCTCAATATAGTGGTTTTCAAAACATACAATTATGCTTTCCATTGCAATAATATTCTGAGATTTTATTTGTATTTTGAGTCTATAAAGCAAGCAAATATATATATTAATACTGACATATTGAAATGTAATGAACACTTCAAATTTATCTTTTCATTGCTATTACCACATCTTCTGTCTTTTCAAGATCTGCGGAAAAAAAAAAGAGCACATCAATTTTGATTTATTTCAGTTTCAAAATATTTCATCCATCATGCTTATAGGAATTTTAAAAAGTACTTTATAGCACTTTATTCTTTGCAAAGTGAGCAGTATTAACTGCTGAAAAATGCTTCAAAGGCCATCCCAGAATGCCACATTATGTGAAATTAGCTGTAAGTGATGTGATGTGAAATTGGGCTCAGATATACAGGACGTTTTTTCCTCAAGTAGTTGAAACAGAGAGATAACCTGAATAGTAATAGTAATTATAAAATAATAAATTTCATTCAAATCTACATTATGAAACCATATTTTTCAGATGTCATCAAAAATTCACAGCATGTTTTCCTTCTGAAATCCCTTTCTTTCAATCTCTTTCTTGTACCATCCAAACCAATCATCCACACAGATTTATTTTATCATTGCAGTAAAACAATCAACCAGACAGACAAAACTGAGAATGAAAAAATCAGAAGTTGTGATGAAGAAATTTGACTTTTATTTTCCTCAGGAATTCAGTGGCAGAAGCATAAGGGAAGATGATAGGAAATCAGCAATTCAGAGGAATTTTTATCCTTTTTCATTTCTAAGCCAGGGGCCTTGCTTTAGGCATAATTCCTAGGAAAATTACATTACTGCAATATTTATAACTGCCTGCAACAGATGTCGGTGTGCACATTTCTCCTCTTCCATTTGCACAGACAGAATGTGTGTGTACTTCCACTGAAACATACTTCTAAGGGGAACACTCAGATCCTAGCACTGCCCTTTTGTCAGGAGCATTAAGAAGCATCACAAAAGACATTCTTTTTCCTCTGTAGGCAAAAATTTGAAAAGTGGAAGGACTTAATCTTGTGTGTGTAAAGCATGAGCCCTTCTGAAATATAGGCCCACTCTTGAATGGGGAGCAAAATATCTAAGGTGATAACATTAAAAAAAAGTCTAATGGAAAAGACTGTCAGGTTTAAATAACATTTTTTTCTTCACTTTTAAAGGCCTTTTACTAGAAAACAGCAACATAAATGAGACTGTGGATGTAATTAACCTCAACATCTTTAGTTCTCTAAGTTCTCTAAGCTAAATTTCTCCAAGAATCTTTAGGACTCATGTAGAGTGTTTCCTATCCTATATCTCAGTCAGATGTCTAGGTATAAGATAAACCAGGATGAAATAAAATAGGAGGTACCTATTTCATCCCACTGACTAGAAAAGAGACTGTACTGACCACCCAAGATTTGAATAATTATATCCTATGCACTTATTCCGTGCCAGATGTTAGCATTCCTGAGAAGCTGGCATGTGTCTCCTCTCACTATATTGCAAAGAATGTCTCCACATTAGTTAATCAAACTGAAAAAGAGCTGATATCCTCTTTTCTGTCCTCTTCAGTACTGATTGCCTTGAGCATATCAGTATTGCCCATTAATGTTTTTCAAAAATTAGAAACACGTTCCACGTCATGCTGCCAGCCATACCACACAGCTGCAGACACTAAGACATCTCCTTCTCCTTTCTCAGATATCAGCATCAGGTGAAGAGCAGAATGATGACTTAAAGAAGATGGAACTTCACTGCAAAAAAATAAATCAATTTTAAAAAGCTGCCCGTGAAAGGTAGGATGATTTATTTGTATTCATTTAAGATCAAGAAGGGAGTTTCACAGAAGTCATATACTGTCACAAACCTCCCTGTCTTCAGCTTCTGTTGCAAAATAAAGGCCTGCAATTGACCTTAACACATGATAATACACGTATGGTAATATCAAAATCCCTCATACTGAAGAGCAAAAAGAGTTTTCCAAAACAGAACAGCAACACAGCAGGTGTGAGACTGAATCATGCAAATACTTCTTACTTATCTCATTTAATGGACCATAGGGAAGCACACAAACAAAACAGATATAAGAGCAGGTTAATGGGTTTTCGGAACTTTGCACAGGACTCTAATCTGTGCCATTTTATTCTGAATAGGTTTCCATGTACTAAGGTAAATACTGCATAAAGATAGTGATGTAAATATTTTGTTGTCTTTCATGTTTGCCATTCATCACAAAATTTCAGATTTTTGTAGCCCCAGATTCGATCCTAACTCCTCCTATGCTGTGGCCACTGAATACCTGCCAATGAGTGATCATGGTAGCAAACAGACCCTCTGAAAGATGAAGGTCCAGTGGCCATGCTGGAAGGTGGGTAAACTTGGCACCTTCTGCAGCATTTCTTGACTCTGTGGGTGTGAATTAATTACCAAAGCAAAAAAAGAGATTCTTAATAGGTGTTGAAAGCATTTCTTGGATTTTTAAACACAATACCAAATATTTAAAAGGAAGTTATGAATATCATAATAGAAAAGCAGTGTGGACACAGTCCCATCCATTAGTAAATTCAAAAGTGAGTTAAAGTAACAAGGAAGAAGAAATTTACTCCTTATTTGTAGGTAGAAACATAAAGTGGTAAAGGCAAGTAATCTGTCTCTTGGAAAACTGAAGTAGCACCATTAGCGTTGTTATCCTTAAGTAAAAGCACAAAAATCCAGGGAGTAGCTATTTCCTAGGCATAATATTAGTATTGAGCTTTGGCAAGCCCATATCTAAAATCATAGAATTGTGGAATGGCCTGGGTTGAAAAGAAACACAATGATCACCTAGATGTCATTGATGAAGATGTTGAAGAGCACTGGTCCCAAGACCGACTCCTGAGGGACACTGCTTGTGACCAGCCTCCACCCTGACACAGAACCTTTAATCACAACCCTTTGGCTGCATCCAGCCAGCCATTCCTAATACTTCAAGGAGTCTATCCTTCAAATCCATACCTCTCCAATTTAGAGATTTAGAATATTACGTGACAGTCTACAAGAAATTCAAACTGTGAGCTATTTGCAGTGTAGTTTCAGATTACTCATCTCATTAATTGCAAGTAAAGAATAGGGAACTAATATCCAAAGAAAACTTCCCAAACCCAGGATACTGTGATAAAACACAAGGTAGAATCAATGCAGAGATAATCTGCTGTGCATGGTTGCCTAGACAGCATATTTCTCGTACACAATAGTGCTTGCTGACACTAAGGATATCAGTACAATCATCAATGCATTTCTGATCATTGACAAGCTATTTAATTTTAGAATATCAGGAACTGAGAAAACTTTGTACAGCAGTGTACAAATTCAAGCACAGAAAGAGCTGCAAGTGACTGTAAAATGACTAAGCTGCAGTGATAAGAAAAAAAAAAAAAAAGAAATTTAGATATATCCTGCAGCAGGTAATGTAAATACACATCTAACAGTTACAATGATCTCTATATGACTACTGACTTAAAAATGAATTCACACATTCATTTCTCTTTCAAGAATGTTTCTCTGGCATTAACAATATCAGATCATCTTTTGATCATTTATCAGAGAGAACAGGAAGGAAAAGAGGCTTCAAATTCCAACCAGGCAATTTTTTTTTCCAAATAGTGGTGATATGCAAATTTTCCTGAGAGCCACAGACTATCATGGCGATGCCAGGCAATAGCTATTTGTAATGTCCGCATGCCAGAGTACACATCAAATGGCAAGATAAAAATCTGCAATGATAAGATACTGAATTGGGACTGTCATCCAGGAGCTGATGCCAGGATAATAGCACAAAAGCTGTGTTGAGCCAGTTATGTATCTGGAATAGAAGACGTAGACTGAAGTTGTACAGTTACACAGAAACCTGAAGATGGGAGTGCTGTATGGGGTAAAGGCAGAAGAATGCCTGAAAGACAACTTTCAGTACAATTTCTAGTTGCAAAGCTGATATCAGAAGCTGTGAATGACTGTCAGAAAACAGTTTTTGTAATTCAGTATCAGGTTTGGGCTGAGCAACAATGTAGAGCATTAAGCCAGAAACAGAAATGAGAGCCAGAAGAGTTTCAGCAGGGAGAAATGCCAAATTTCTGCAACACATTTAATCCACATGAAAAGGATGATTGCACAGAATACTATGAAGCTCTGTATCCTCAGATGGATATGTCCTATGTTTTCTTAAGGAATAGATCAAAAGTCTCTTAATCTCAAAATCCAGGTTTTATTGGAATGTAAAATACTAAACTAGAAACACACACACAAGTAGGCCTTCCAGTACCTGAAGGGGGACTACTGAAAAGCTGGGGAGGGAATTTTTATAAGGGCATATAGCAAAAAGACAAGGGGAAATGGTTTTAAAATTATAGCAAAAAGACAAGGGGGTAGAAGTAGACTAGATATCAGGAAGAAATTCTTTACTGAGAGGATGGTGATACACTGGAACAGGTTGTCCAGTGAGGCTGTGGGTGCCCCCTGCCTGAAGGCATTCAAGGCTGGGTTGGATGGGGCTTTGAGCAACCTGGTCTAGAGGGGGGCATCCCTGCCTATAGCAGGGGGGTGGAACTAGATATCTTAAAGGTCCCTTTCAATCCAAACCATTCGATGATTCTGCGATTCAGTGAAAATAGAAAATAACTCTAATAGCTAAACAGACTGAAATACAAGGCTAAAAACCAATCATCACATTTCTGCCATTTCCTCGCAGTGAAGACCTTTCCTTCCACACTTTCCTCCAGCTCAGTATTTACATTCAGTAGTTTCCCAGACTGTACACATGCTTGTTTCTGAAGAAGGGTCTTTACTTTTTTTCTAAATTCTTCCTCTAGCTTTCCCTCATGACTGGTCCTGACATCTTCCATTCCCTGCTCTGCACCATTCTAGAGACCATCCAGAGATTTGATGCAGTCACACTCTCCCTCCAAATTGTTCTAGCCAAAATAACTTTGTTCATCTCTGCAAGCTAGTCAAACCCATGGCTGAAGTCAAACCGGTGAGGCAGTACCCTATAAAGCAGAAAAAAATTCCATCTTAATACCAGTCATGTGCTAGTCTCTAGCCCTAAATATACAGATGAGGCTTAATGCCACTATCATCGGTATCTTCAATTCCTAAATTCAAGGCCATTGATAGCCAGATGGTATACACGAATCCTGTGCAGAATCCTTAAGTAATTTGAAGGGTCCAGCCACTTCCATTTGGCATTATCACATAAGTGATTGCATACGTGTCATCAGCCAAAACATTTTAGAAAATCTTCCAGGTATGACACAAGACTATTAAATGCTACATGTTGCTGTCCATCCCACTCAGCCTTATGCTTTGTTAAATAAATTTATATTCCTTAACCTAACATTTATCTTCATTCACTGAAGCTACTGTCAAAAATGATTTCCTCCTGCATGGATGTGGGTGTAGGTGTGAGTGAGTGTACCTCTTTCATACCTCAGTTTCCAAAATGCCCTGCACAGTTTTTAAAAATTGGAATCATTGTGAATAAAATGTCTTTTAATATCATGAGAACAGCAATATTCCTTTTTTGTTCCCCTTTGTCTTTCACTGGAAAATTTATTTTCAGGCTTCTCTGTCTCTTGTTCCAGCTACATCTGGCTTTTGAAAATAGAAAATGACAGATCAGCTGACAGGCTGGAGTCACTAGATTGTCAGCTGTGACATTAGTGGAGCAACAAAATTAATCTTGAAGTTAGCATCCATGGATGAGATTCAGCTGCCTATATTTTACATCAGAGATGTCAAATAACTTGTACCACTTTGCAGAAATCTATGATGTTCCAATGTCAGCATCCTTTTTAGTAAAAACAATTTTCAGCATGCATCTTTCTTCCACTTCTCCCACTGTTATTAATAGCTCATCTTGTTAGAGTGCACTGCTATAGGAAACTGTCACTTTAGCTTGAAATATCATCTTATATGGTCTCTTTTTTTTTTTTTTTTTTTTTTTTTTCCCATTTGGGAAGACTGAATGCTTTTTAGTAGCTTGCAGAATGAGAGAAGTCCTTAAATCCTTCTGAGTGGAAGTTAACATATTGTCAACATACAGAGACAAAAGCCTTTTCCCCTTCAAAAACAAATTAAAATCCTTAAATTTCTCTCCTTTTCCAATTCTGCAATTTGAATTATTCATTTATTCATTTTCCACTCACTAATACAAGAATGTTACATTCTTTCTAATGTGCTCCTTTTTCCTAAAGTCATACAGTGATCAGCTCTCTCATCCTGTGCTGTTTTGTCATTCTTATCCTCATTACATGTTTGCTTTGTGGACAACATCTCCATATATGTTGCAGAACTTATGCCACTGAAAAGCCTTAGAGAGTTAACTGGAAAAACAATATACAAATTTGGCCTGTCATACATTCTTGAATCCTTTTCAAATGAAGTATTTTTGAGTTCTGAAAAACAGAAATTGTTCATAGAATAAAGTAACCTAAAAACAATCAAATAAATGAACAAAAAAATCAAGCAATAACAACAAAAACACTAAGAAAATCAAAAGGGAGTGGAAAGAGAACATGTTTAAATAGATAGAAAATGAAAGTTGATTGCCCATCAGTATTGTCTACATCCCTATGTTTATCTGTGTACATGAGGGTGATGCTCGACTCACATGTTATACATTGACTTAATATAATTCATTATAAATCAAGGTATTACTGAGTTTTTATCAGGTAAAGATCTGGCATATGGTGCATCTGTTTTGAATAGCATACAGGATGGTTCCTTTTATCTTTTTCTTTTCATCTTAATACAAAATACCTTATGCTTCGTATAAAGTACTTTTTATAAGAACTAGTTTCATAGGGAAAGATAACATTCCTATTCTTCTCTTTTTTTTCCCCCCAAGATTCAATGTATTCTTTGTCTTCCGAAAGACAAAAATCCTACTTTTTTTTTCACTTTCTCTGTATGACTTCACGTTTTTCAATCTTTCAACTAACATCTATATAAATATATAAAATTAGAACATACAGTAATAGATTATCAGTGCAATACAATATAAGCACAAAATATTGTTTTATAAGGCTACAAAATAATTTCAGTGTTCATACTAAGAGATGTTTGTAAGGTGCCATGTAAAATAAGCCATCTGCATGGTAAAGTAGCTCTGCAAATTTCAGGAAAGTTACTGTGTAAAAATGAATGTACTAAACTGATGTTAATTATCTTAACTGATGTGAAGCTATCTATTTTGTAATCACTTCTGTAGGGCATTTTTAGTGAATAATTCTGTTCTTTATTACAATTCTATATACAACTCTAATTGTATATTGTTATCTCTAAAATACTATAACCATGGTATTGTCCTACAGCAGAAATAACCATATGTATTTCCATTGCTTTTTTTTCTTGCCATGGAAACATTGCTTCCTTTCTCCTGGTTTTCTTCTCTTCCTTTCTCAAAGAAAAAAAGTCCAGACAAAAAACAAAATGGCAATATCTATTTCACAATATTTTCTAGCTTCCACTCCATACCCACTGGAAAAAAACATGATATAACAAATACTCCTATAATGATTAGAGTGTTTTTGTCAGAATTTTCAAGCTTTCTGGTATTTGACATGCTCCAATAAAAAAATTCTGGTAGTCAGGCCTCCTGAATTAAAACTCGCTTTCATCAGGAAGGGACAGTAATAACATTTTTTAACATTTTGTTCCAACTGGTTTGATATTATCATTTCTTTTTTTTGGTCTCATGCTGAGGACTTGGTGTGAATGTTCTAAACCTGTTTTGATGGTCAAGGCGAGTGGTGAGGCTCACCAGTTGCTGAATATTTTTAACTAATAATCTGAAGGCATCCTACAGAGAAAACTTGATCCCAGTAGATATCTTCTCTACTGAAGACTTTTGATATTTCAAGTCTATTCGAAAGGTCAGTAGAGAAATTAGTTGTACATTTGAAATTCTTTCAAAGCTAAGAAGATAACTTTTACTAATATAAATTCTGTTATTCGTACATAATTTCTCATTACACCAGTTTTTATCCATGCTGCAGCCAACATCCTCAATAATAGCCTGTGCAGATGAGAGTTAAGAGGCCCTGAATTTGAAGTAATAAGGTAATACTTTTCATTCAAACAAAGAAACATTTTATCTCTTACAATTCATGCAGCACACAGCTTACTGTGAGTTACAGTTGCTGACAGCATTTTGTGACAAAAAGATTTTTTCCAGTTTAATGCCAAGAAAGCTATCATTAACAGCTTATTGGCCAGATGTTTGGAGAACTATCCTTGCTGAATTACGCTATGCTAGCATGTGAAAATTTCATGGTGAAACCACAGCGTTTTTCATCATACATTAATTCTGATTTTGGTATTTATCTGGATAGCCAGTAATTGCATAGAAATAAAAGCTCCCTCTTGTCTAGAGATCGTTTGCATTATTATCAGGCTGAAGAAACAGACACAGAATGTATAATGGTAAGGTTATATGCAGTGTTCAACTTGAATGCTACCCATTAATCATAGGGGAACAATGGCTCCATGAGCCCGTAACCATAGAGTAATATTGCACTAAATATTATATTCCTCTATCTTTTGAGGATATCCAAGCTCCCTTAAGTTTTCTCTTATATTGCAGCTACTGAAGTCCTGATCCAAGGACGCACTTCAACTAATGCTAAGCATTGAACAGAGATCATGAAAACAGTATATAAATGTTTGGAACAAATAGAAATTTGAATTATTTTAGATGGAAAAACCAGGTGAACCACTAAAATATAAAAGCATTTTTAAATCATTCTGATTATGTAATACATACATATATTTAAATAAGTTATATTTTGAAACTATTGGCTTATAAACACCATATAAATCATATATGAATAACCCAGCACCCAGGGACTGCTTTTCAGTAATATTGCATGTTATTAAAACAATACCTAAAAATGAGTACAACTCTGTTCTATAAAAGGCACATCCCTTTGAAATAACTTGAAATTGTATGAAATAAATGTAGAATCTAAATATGTTTTAGACCCAAATTGTTGCTTCTACCTATTCATCGTGACTGAAAATTCAGACAGGTATCAGAATAGAAATTGAACTGACTTTTTGTTCAGTGCTTTCAGTTACTCTGTTGTATTCCCTTTGGCACCATGCAGGAAAGTGTGGGTGAGCTTCATGAATGAATCATAGAATCATAGAATCATAGAATCACCAAGGTTGGAAAAGACCTAAGAGATCACCCAGTCCAACCGTTCACCTATTCCCAATAGCTCCCACTAAACCATGTCCCTCAGCACAACATCCAGCCTTTCCTTGAACACCCCCAGGCTCGGTGACTCCACCACCTCCCTGGGCAGTCCATTCCAGTGCCTGACCACCCTTTCTGAAAAGTAATACTTCCTAATGTCCAGCCTGAATCTCCCCTGCCGAAGCTTGAAGCCATTCCCTCTGGTCCTATCACTAATGACACGAGAGAAGAGGCCGACCACCAGCTCACTACAACCTCCCTTCAGGCAGTTATAGAGAGCAATGAGGTCTCCCCTGAGCCTCCTCTTCTCCAGGCTGAACATTCCCAGCTCCTTCAGCCTCTCCTCATATGGCCTGTGTTCCAGACCCCTCACCAGCTTTGTTGCCCTCCTTTGAACACGTTCCAGGGCCTCAATATCTTTCTTGCAGTGAGGGGCCCAAAACTGGACACAGTACTCGAGGTGCAATGAAATACAGAAGGTGGAGGAAGTTAGGATGAGGGGTGACTGCACAGAATGCCAGAGGTGAAGATCTGAAGGAGGTACAGAAAGTGAGGTGCTAATGGGATTCTACAAAACAAGGGAGATGAAAGTATCATCTTTGAAAGGAGAAATGAAGAACTTTTTAGCATATATAATTAACCACTTATATTTTTTGTCAGGGATTCTTTATGCTCTGATTCACGCCTGTGGCCTTCAGGTGGGATCATGATCCACTTGCACTCTCGTTACACAGGAATTTACTTTCACCACAGTCTCAAAAGTTCTTCTTATAATTTTATTGCTGCAGTTTTTCCTCATTTTCCCTTTAATTTCCTCCTTGTTGCCAGGGCATAACGGTTTGGAACAAATCTGCTGGAAGTCTGGAATTAATGATAATCTTCTACAACAAAATAGTTTGCTGGATTCTTCTTAGAACAAGGAAGAAAGTACAAGAATATGATAAACCTTCATGTGATGAGGAATAGTTACAAGATACATATTTTACTTAAAGATAACACTGACAGAGTTTCTTGAGGTAACTAATCATCTATGCTCACTATGTGTCTTTGAAGTTCATGTGTCCAACACTATCTTATGGGTTCTACATACTTTCTCAACTGCTAAACTACAATCAATAGAAATCCTGAGGGAGGAACAAGAAGTTTCATTGGATGGCTTGAAGATTCTGAAGAACCATACATTCCTTTTTTTCCTCTTTGAACCCCTGAGAGATTCAGGCATCTTAATAGCTCTAATTCAATAAGTATAATCTAGTACTTTGACAGGCATAAGGAATTTCTTTCTTTTACTACCATGTTCCAAATTCTCTCCTTACAATTAGGATCTTTTTTCACCATGGATCTTTTAGGAAAGAGTTTCTTTTTATGACAAATATAGAAAATCAGTCTTTCCCTACTGAAGAGCAGTGAATTTTACATTTTTATCAGACATTCCTGAATATATGTTTTAAAATCTGTGCATATAAGTACTCAGAAACTATAGATAAACATTTATTATTACTTTTTATTTTAAGTAGAAATTGTTATACTCTTACTTAATCTTACAAATACACTTTGTACTCTGAGAGATTTGGTTCCAACAAGTAAAGAAAAAAATGTTCGAAAAATAACTTACTTAGACAAATCAGCATAAGTTTTATGACAATTACAATGCATCTCTAAATAGTTAAATAGAGGTGCTAAAACATATGAGCCATGGATAGATGTTTAATTTTTAAAATTATTTTATTTTTATTATAAAAACATCGCAGAAACTGAAAACGTGTTCAATCCTGTTCAATTACATGTTCAATCCTTAAAGCCAGTCCACTTTAGAAGGAAGCTTCAAAAAACAATGCTTTATCATCTAGGAGAGAAGAATATAAATCAAACACGCTCAGTTTATGGAAAAAATCAGTAAGCTTCAGGAAAAAAGAACAGAATTATTTCTCTTTCTCTCTTTTTTACTTTTTGTTCTCTTGCATAACCCAGGCTTTTCTCTTTAATCTGTGTCTAAACCATGAGAGGTAGAAAACTTGATGAAAGTAAATATCAAGTTCATTGCATCTACAGGAACATACAATGTGTTGAATAATGTTGTTGTTATCCTTTCTTCAACGTAAATGAAGACGACTGCAGAATACTTAACAAGGCCTAGTCTATTTTGTAGAAATCATTGCTATCATATAATAATTTCAATTTTACAGGAAATTGTCTTGTTGAGAGAGTGCAGATCAAACTATTTTCTAGATTTTGAACACAGATCTGTTTGAATCAGTTTTCTTAAAAGGGCTGGAATTTCAGCAGGATATATTTTGCAAAATTACTATGGTTGCTTTTCAATTTTATATTAAATTTGTTCTGCATTTTATCAACCACACAATCCTATCCATACTGATTTGGAATCTGGTTCATTCTTTCTCTTTATACGGGCAGACTTATTAATTTTAAAATGATTTATTCTTCTTGAAGACCAAACATTGCTCTCAAATTTTGGAAGCTTTCTTAGCTTTTTGTCTAATGAGTGATGATATATGGAAACAACACATGGCTTGGTAAGCTTGTATCAGTCAGAGTTTAGACTGCAGTCTAAATTCTTTGAAAGATATCCACTGGTTTGAGAGCATGCTGCATGAGACTCTAAAGATCACATTTGTGCCCAGAATAGATCCAAGGAGTCCCAGGTGTAACACGCATTTTAACAAGTTACTTCTAACTACCGTTTTGCAGCTCTAATCACTAGAACACAGATGTGGAGAAGAAATAGCTGTAACACACAAATATTCTTCCAGAAAGGGAGAGAGTGTTGAGAGAACTCCTTACTTCAGACTACATTACAGAATGGGAGAAATGAGTCACTAAGAGAAGACAGAAGGTCCATATTCCAGTGATTATGATAGAGAAGTACAGAAACAGGCAAGTGCTTCTGTATTTGGGTCAAAAGAAATATTACATTATGAATAGAGCGGTAATAAAGTAATCTCTGGACATAGATTAACCCTGCATAAAAGTTAAGGAAGTTAAAAGTTAATTTTAAATTAACTTTTATAATTTTTTAATAAAATTAAAAATAAATAAAATAAAAATAAATAAATAAATAAAAAAAAAATAAAATAAATATTTTTTAAATAAAAATATTAAAAAGTTAATCAGAAACAGATAGAGGGAAAAAAAATGTGTTTTCTTTTTAATGGTAGTCCAAATTAGACAGGCTATTCAAATATTCAGATTTACTCTGGAGATTTTTATGTCCTAAATCATTCATACTTGCTCTGTCACTTTTCTCTCACTCTGTCTTATGCTTGTCTCTGACCTAAGACTGACAGGTTTTTTTTCATCAAGATGAAATTTGTCTTTTCCATTTTTATCCTTGTGATTAATTTATCTCTCCCATTCTTTATGTTTTACTTTACAGTTGCACAGAAAGCATGGTTTACTATTCTGAGATTCTTTACAAATTCAGTGTGTCAATCTTTTAGCTCATCAGGTGAATCTCTAAAGCTGCCATTTCATTATATTCCCTCAGGAGGTTCAGTCTGCAGAAACTGAGCTCATATAATTGATACCAATGAAGAAGCTTTTAGCTTAAGTAGTTATTTTAAAATTTTCAGTAGGGCCATCTCTCTCAAGTGTGTATGCATGCAGTCCCATTATCTGAATAGGATGCATGATGGCAGACTGATAATTTGTTGTACATATGATAAGCCATCTTATAAATGCTGTTCTTTCAAAATAAATATCAGGGTTTTAATGCCTTGCCAATATAGCAGCAGAAAGACTAGTTTCATACCAAGACAGTGCTAACCAAGATAACCAGCACAACTCTATTAACGCCTGTCCTCCCTCACTTTGTGCACCCAGCCAGCTCAGAATTCCCAGCGCCAGAATGCTCTTCAGATGAGATTAGACTATGTCCCAGCTTCTTGGCCACCTGGTGAGTGGGGGCAAAAAAAAAAAAAAAAAAAAAAAAGCAGTGAGAAGCGTTTGAGAAAAGGCAAAGAGACCTTTGTTATATGGACTGATGATACTACAGTTCAAATATTAAGCATTGTGCAGTCAGAAATATTATTCTTATGACAACAGATAATGCTGCGTTAGAAGTAGGATTACAGTAAGAAATCTTGCTCATGCAAAAGGCTGCGGGAAGATAATAAAGTACTTGATATTTACTGCTTGTAGTATAGCACCAGTATTAAATAAATAAAAACATTTTCTATTTAGATACCTCCTAGATGCTTGCTGCGTAGTGCATTTCCAATTCACATCAGCCATTTCACAATGCTCTATGCATTTCACATTACCTGTATGCATAATGGATTGGTGTGTTAGTTAGTAATCCTTGTTAGAGCTTACAGATTCTATTTTCTGCATGATTAACAATATTATACTTTTTTTTTTTTTCTTTTTAAAGAAGGCTATGTATTCCATATTCTTAGAATGGCTACCACCTACTTAAGAAAACTCATTTCAAGGAATGGATCACATTTATTTTCACAAAGGCTTTCTGCTGAACCATTTCCTTGCCATCTTATTTTGCTCCTTTATGACAGTCAGCCTCTATTTTCTCTATCTTAGTCTAGATGTCATACAAATATCTGCTCTGGTGAACAATTATTAAACAAAAGCATGAGAAATATTTATATATGTACTTATATAATATTCCCTGCCAGTTGAACCAGTGGCCAGTCCCAATGGCCACCTCCTACTCTTCTGCTCTTATTTTACTCTTGGCTCTACATCCTTCCTCTCAATCTTAGATTATGACTTCAACATGGCAGTTCTCTACATAGTCATTCATATAGAGAAGGATGTCCATAGTATTCAAAAAGTAAAATATGATTTGAAAGCAAAAGAAAAACGTGTGCAGTAAGAATAGTCTGTGAGTATTAAAGATATAAAAAATAGCATCTTCAGAGGAAGTTTCTATTGTAAACTAGAGGTTTGCATAGTCCCTGATGTAATAGAAAAAAAACATTCATATTGTTTTTCAGTTCAAGTGAGGAAAAACTGATCTGTTCCCCAATCTTTTTAAGATAGTATATTGAAATCAGTATTCTTCCTATGATATCAACTTCTACAGATTTCTTGGTCACAAAAAAGCAGCCTTGATATGGTAAAATTTGTGATTAAAACACAAACATCCAAACAAAAAATTCCTCTTTTTGTTTCATTCTCAAAACACCTCATTTTCTCTTTAAAGAGGGTATTTTTTTTCTCTGAGATAAAAAGCATGCTGTAATGGTCAGTAGATACTCCCAAAGTCTTTTCCTAGATGTTCTAAAATACAGTCCTCAGGTCTGTGATGCAAAATTTCTTGGGTTTAATATTATTTTAATGATTTTCAGTCTGTTGAGAAGAGCACCCCCCATAAAAACTTAATACAAGTACTGCTCTGAAAGTAATGCTATCTATTATATTGTTTCACAGCATTGTAGGTGGATGTTATTGGCATTCCAACCAAAGCCATTCTATAATTCTGTGATAAAATAAAACAATTAAAGTACTCTTCATTGTATTCACTTTATAGCCACAAACTAGGAAAAGCTGTCAATAGTCTACAATTAATAAACAGGTAGTTAGACAAAGTAGCAGCTGACTATAAGGACTGCCTGGGATAGGAAGGAAGATGGAAAGGTATTTTCTTAGGAAAAGACTAATAACACACGTGTCATATTTAAAGGGAGATCTCCTGTGTTGTTCACTTGGACTCATGGCTATGTATGTTCACATGTTCTCACGTTGAAGTGACCCTCAGTGAAAAACCCTGTCTGCAGGTGTTGTTAACACAAAGCTACAGTAAGTGCAGTAATTTATTAGTAGACAACACTACTGAGAGAAGTAGGCTCCTGTTCCAAACATAGCAGTGCTATTTCTTGTCTGCTTCCCATGCAGAAGTTAAATCATTCAAGCATTTCTTTGTTTTTCTTAAAAACAAATGAACAAACAATCAAAAAATTGCTGTTCTTTTAGTCTTGTGTACAGTGTTGCTTGAAATATCATACAACACTGCCAATATCTTAATTTCTTTTTTCCATTCACTGGAAGCATTTGTAGAACAGAATAAGATTTGTATTGTAGCAGATAATGCTTTGCTGACTAATTCTTTACTGTCTTACATCTGTGATAGCTTTCTGTACCTTGACAAAGCGTAAGTATGTTTTTATGAAGGAAATTTGATTCACTGCACAAGTGTGAAGGCTATTGTAGCTGCAAATTAGAACAGTGTATGTAAATCTGCTCTTCCTTTATGAATTGAATTAAGTATCCATCATTAATATTTGTAGAAAAAAAATAATCCAAATGCTTTTTGATGTAATCTGTGTAATCTAACATGGAAGGGAATAAAAACAGTAACTTGTAGCCCTTCCAAGTGATATTTTTCAGGGATGCAAGGGAATGATTCATAATAAGACATTTAACTACAGAGGAAACATAATGAAATGTAACTCAGCATGGGTACAGGAATGGAAGCTCAACAGAGTGTGTTTGCTACTTTCCAAGTAAATAATTTGTCCAAAAAAGTCACGACTTCACAAGTGAAATATCTATTAGCAAAAGCTTTTGATGACTTCATTTCCAAGGTATCACCCTGGAAAGGTACCCCTAGACTTCTGAAACCTTGCCAAGATCTTGTAACATCTACACTTACTACATTTCCTCTTGAACATACTCTTGGCAAGCTGGCTTGCTGAAAATGGGGAAATAATGTCTTAGCCAGGAATAATGGCCAACCACTGAGTCTAGTCTCAGCAATCTGTGCCAAGCATTTTTTCATTTCATAGTAAATCAAAGCATTCACCAGAAAACAAATGACACGTTCAGCAGATAACATTGCAATTTTAGGCCAGCAACCATCTGTGACTTTATGGTCAATGAGTCTATTAACGCAACTAGTAACAGCTTCATAATGTCACTCAGTACCTCCATCTGTACATCACAATGAAAACTAATGGATAAGACCCCCTTGATAACACTACTGGAAAAAAAGAAACAACAACATAAAAATGTACACAGTGTTTGAAATGAACGAAACAAATATGGAACCCTCTTTCTCTTACATGAATTAATCAATGCATTTTCTTAGAAAAAAATTATTATGTTGTTCACTTGGCTTGCTTTTCTCTTCCATGCCACTCACTAGGTTATATAATGAATTTGTCAAATTTTCAAATGAGTTGCTTACTATTTAGACATGAATTAAGCATGTTGCCAAACATTTAGTGTCACTTGTTAGACACAGGCATATGATAGTTTCTTGAAAACCCTTGAAATGTTTCATACATGCACACTGACTTCATAAAATAACATCATTATTAAACTTTATCACTTTGTGAAGCTTCTTTTCAACAGTTTTACTTTTAAGTTAATTATACTGTTGCTTTCTCAAAGAAAGTTGTTTTCACCAGTGAATCTGTTCAGCTTTACTAGCATACACTGGTACTTAATGGTAGATTTTTCAGCATACACTGATAATTGTATTCCCTCCTTAATTAACATGGACCAATCCCAGATTAAGTCTGTTTTTGTAAATTAGGGTAAATCTCACTCTAAAGCTCTGAGAGCAACATTGAGACTAGTTTCTTTCTGTATAAACAGAAGTTTGTTTCTTTATAGAATTTGGCTACAAGATGAGAAGACTTTCTGATCTGTGTTCACCTGCAATTCACTCAGGTATTGTTTGGAAAAGTGCTCATACACAAGAAGCCAAACTGTGCAAAGGGGTGCACTAATGTTCAATTATCTAGACAACAAACTGGTAACTGAGCCAGTGTCTAGGTCCTACTCAACCAGTAAATATGCATGCTGGCAATTGTTCTAACATATTGTACATTTGGTATATATGTAATCTCTCCTTATTTTACAATAAGAGAATTCTCACATTGTATTTGTGATCTTCTTTGTAGTCTTAAAACCTTCAATAGCTTTGAGTATATTTTGTACATCTACTGTACACTTTAGAAGCCATTTGTTTACTGCTCTGAATATTATTTTTAACCCTGGTTATACATAGGATGTATTTTTTCTTCTCTAATGTCTCTCTCTATATATATTTCTTATAGTGGGAAGCTCCTTTTAAAACATATTTTCTATTTAGTTTAGATCATTCTGAGCTTGGTCTGGTTCAATTGACGAACAAATACTGCTTTCTTTTGAAAGGGGAGGGGATTGGTAACAACTCAAAGCCAGTGCGTGCTGACATTGAATATATTCTAGAAAAGCAGAGAAATATCCTACAAGTAATATGTACACATAGAAATAAAACATTCTGATCAAGATTCTCATTGGATTCTTCTCATCTCTGCCCGAAAATTGAAGAAATTTATTGCAGAAGAACTATTACATTAAAATAAAATAATGAACTGAAATAAAATCCATAAACAGTCAATAAATGAAAAGGGAAACTCCGACAGTTAGGTTAGTATGTAAAATTCTTCAGAGTGTTTGTAATGCAGGAACAAAAAAGCATTATGGAAGATAAAAATATCCCTGCTTTCTGTGAAAGTGTCTGGGTTTTGCATTCAGCAGTCTGAATGTAGGTATAATGTTCCACACCAGTTTTAATATTTATCAAAGTTATGGATCCTGCAAGAGTAATGAATTCCACTCAAGAAAGTATTGTACATCACAATTATGAAGAAAGCATCCAGCCTAGAATTGAATGCTTTC
The DNA here is from genome assembly GCF_951394365.1 of Tetrao urogallus. Taxonomy (NCBI): domain Eukaryota; kingdom Metazoa; phylum Chordata; class Aves; order Galliformes; family Phasianidae; genus Tetrao; species Tetrao urogallus. The sequence goes on along the minus strand of NC_136814.1, from coordinate 77,638,464 downwards.
AGGGAGGGGGCATTCACAACCTCATTGGGCAGCCAGTTCCAGCGTCTCACCACCCTCACCATAAAGAATTTCTTCCTAATATCTAGTCTAGGTCTGCCCTTTTCCAGTTTAAAATAAATTTCCCTCATCCTGTAGCTACATGTCCTTATGAAGTGTCCCATCCCAGCTTCCCCACAGGCCCCTTCAGGTGCTGGAAGGCTGCTATAAGGTGTCCCTGAAGCCTTTTCTTCTCTAGGCTGAAGAGCCCCAGCTCTCTCAGCCTGTCCTCATAAGGTGGTCCTCATAAGGGAGGTGCTCCAGCCCTCTGATTATTGTCATGGCCTTCCTCTGGTCCTCCAAAAGCTAATGTCCTTCTTGTGTTGGGGGCCCCAGAACTGGATGCAGTACACTAGGTTGGGTCTCATGAGAATGTCACCTCCCTCAACATACTGGTCAGGTAGTCACAGAATTTCAGGGGGTGGAAGGGACATCTGAAGGTCATCTAGTTCAACATCCTGCTAAAGAAGATTCCTTACAGTAGGTTACACAGGAAAGTGTCCAAGTAGGTTTTGAATACCTCCAGAGAAGGAGACTGCACAACCTCTCTGTGCAGCCTGTTCCACAGCTCTTTCACCCTCACAGTAAAGAACATCTTCCTTACGTTCAGGTGGTACTTTCTATGTTCCAGTTTCTGCTCGTTGCTCCTTGTTCAAGTCACTGAGCTCCACTAAAAAGACCCTGGCCCCATCCACTTGATTCTTACTCTTTAGATACTTACAAGCATTGATAAAATTCCTCTCTCACTCATCTATTCTTCAGGCTGAACAGCCCCAGATCTCCGCTTTTGCACATAAGGGAGATGCTCCAGGTCTCTCACCATCTTTGTAACCCTCTGCTGTACTCTCTTCAGAAATCTCCTGTCTTGAACTGAGGAACCCAGAAATGCACACAGTGCTCCAGATAAGGTCTTGTTAGAGCAAAGAAGGAGTGTCACCCCGTTGACCATCTTTTTAATGAATCCCAGAATGCCATTGGCCTTCTTGGCCACAAGAGCACACTGCTGGTTTGTAGCCAACCTGTTGTCCTCTAGGATACCCAGGTTCCTCTCCTCAGAGCTCCTCGTAACAGGTCACCCTCTAACCTGCACTGATGCATACAGTTACTTCTCCCCAGTTGTAAGGCTCTGCAGTTCCTCTTGTTGAGCCTCATCAGGTTTCTCTCCACCCAACTCTACAGCTTTTCCAGGTCTTGTTGAATGGCAGCATAGCCTTCTGGTATATCAGCTACTCCTCCCAGATGCACATCATCAGCAAACTTGGTAAGGATGTAATCTATCCTTTCATTCAGGTCACTGAAGAAGATGTTGAACATGACTGGACCAATCACTTACCCCTTGGGAACACTGTGACCTACGGACCTCCAGCCAGACGCTGCCATTGACCACAACTCTTTGAGCTCTGCCAGTCAGTTCGCAATCCACCTTACTGTCCCCTTGTCTATCCCACATTTTCTTACCTCAAGATCTACTGTTGTATACAACATTTAATTATCATCCATCTTCTTTCCCTGCCCCCCCCCCACCCTTTTTGACAAATTTTTTAAAAAAATTTACTCTTTTGTACTAACATGCATTTTCTTTTCTATAATTCTTTGTCATGCTTTTTTGTGAATGGAAGTGGAAAGTTAAATGTAGGATGACACTTAATACAGGATTTCCTCTTTATATCCTCCAGTAGTAGCTAGTCAACATTAACAACTGAATAGCACCTTGGCTTACATTGTTAGAAAAAAAATTTTGTTAGAAAAATTAAACAATGTCTTGGATCTCAATTACTAAATTGTATGTGCTTGCTAGAAGTGAGGCGATTACTTAGGCTTTGACAGCAAATTAAAATAAAAAGCTCTTCTGAGCCTGTGAATTGTTTTTTTATAATGATATTAAAAGAAAATAAAATTAAAGAAGAACACTACCAGACCTCCATAAATGTTTCTCTGTAAATCCTGAATACTTTGGCTTTCTGCCAAAATTTCAGAATCTGGAAGAAAGGATGAGGACACTTTCAGACTTCCTTACTGTGCCATATGCTTTTTCAATTGTCAGCTGATATAATATCATAGAATCATAGAATCACAAGATTGGGAACAACGTGCAAGATCATCTAGTCCAACCGCCCTCCCATTGGATATGTAATATGTAGGCTTATATGCTAATCCAGATGTAAGAAGCAGAATTTTCCATCAAAGAAACCTTTTAGAGAGACAAACTCTGTCTTATGTCTAAAACTGAAAGTAAAATAAAAGTCACTATATGCCTTCATTGAAAGTGCTGATATTTTACACAGGAGTCAGCTACTAACACAATTACAGATCATGCTATTTACAGCCAAGATAATTATATTTGCCCAATCCTTTCTATTTTATACCTAATAGATGATACAACAAAAACCTAAAATATATAATTTTCCCTTCCCCTAAGTTTAACCATTTTATTGTACCATTGTAAATCTTGCTCAGAAGCTGAAAGCACTCTTGAGAATTTTGAGATATTACCTAAACCTTACATCAAAATAAAAAGCATACTTTGCAAAAATGCCTTGTTTTTTTGTTTTTTTTTTGCCAAAATGGTATTCCTATTTATTCAGATTAACTCCCTTGCATCTCCTAAAGTTGTTAAAACTGTGAGAGAACTTGTATCTGAGGAAGTAAGGAATTCCTAGCATCAGTTCCATTGCCTGTACAGAGGACAAAATGCTCTGGGTGGGCTGCAGGATAAACTCGAGAACTTTCAAAAGAACAGTGGACAAGAATCAGATCCCCTGTGGAGGACAACACAGTTATTAACAATTACAGTGCGTTACACTGTGATACTGGACTGGAGTCTTCAGGCCAGATTTATGGGAAACGCAACAGAGGTGAATGGATACTGTTTAATTAATGATGGAGGAAGTGAATGAATTTAGAACTGACAAGCGTTACTTTTCCAGAATTAATGTTGCTTCTTCCTATGCATAATATTACTTACTTCCAATATGAGAAATGGAAGGCAACTGCCAAAATAGAAAGAGAATGATTTTTTTTTTTTTTTCTTAGGGGCTTCACTCACGCTCTGAAATATGAACTCGATTAAACTAATTAACAGCATTTCAGTGTATAGCATAAACTTTAAATACCATCAAATGCTATTCTTCTCCAGAAGGCTTTGTGCTTCCATTGTCTGAAAATAGTTCCTCACATATCAGCTCAATTTTTCAAATATTTCTTTGACTCAGAATGTATTCAGCAGAGACATAAAAGTATATGAATAGACAGTCTTTGCAAATGCCTGCTGGATAAATTTCCATGCCAAAAGACACCTTTCTTTACAACTGCCATTATAAGCAGAGACAATGAGTTTAAAAGACCTTCTCATATGTGGCCAACTGCATATAACTAAAAACACATCCTTTGCAAACAGCAATTTCTTAACCCCACAGAAGGAGCATCTGGAGAACAGTGCCACACGCATCCAACAGGTTTTGTTGTGAGATAAATTGTTGCTCACAAATCTTAATTCTTTGATTCTAGAGATTTAATGAAACACTGAAACATACTGAGCTAGCAGTATAAACAATTGTTTTGAAGTGCATATCATTCTTGCTTGCAAAACATTGGGACCAATTTTGGAGAGGGCTAGAGGGGAAAATTGAAAAGAAAATAGCAGAGTGCTGTAAGTCTTGGGTGAACTGGGCTTAGTGGTCTGAAATCCACCAAGCTGATTTTTATCCTCATTTTGATTCTGTGATTGTTTGAAGGAGGCTTGGGGATGAGTGGCTGGATGAGTGTGAAGAAGAGAAGGACCTGGGGGTGTTGGTTGATGCTCAGCTGAACATGAGCCGACAGTGTGCTCAGGTGGCCAAGAGGGCCAACAGCATCCTGGCCTGCATTAGAAATAGTGGATTAGAAATAGTGTGGCCAGCAGGAGGAGGGAGGTGATGATCCCCCTCTACTCAGCTCTGGTGAGGCCGCACCTCGAGTACTGTGTTCAGTTTTGGGCTCCTCACTACTGGAAAGATGTTGAGGTCCTGGAACATGTCCAGAGAAGGGCAACAAAACTGGTGAGGGGTCTGGAGCACAAGTCTTATGAGGAGAGGCTGAGGGAGCTGGGATTGTTCAGTCTGGAGAAGAGGAGGCTCAGGGGAGACCTCATTGGTCTCTCTACAACTTCCTGAAGGGAGGTTGTGGTGAAGAGGGATTTGGCCTCTTCTCCCAGGCAACGAACAGGACACGGGGCAACGGCCGCAAGTTGTATCAGAGGAGGTTTAGGTTGGACATAAGGAAGAACTTTTTCTCTCAGAGAGTGGTCAGGCACTTCCCTGCCCAGGGAAGTGGTGGAGTCGCCATCCCTGGCAGTGTTCAAGAGGCGTCTGGATGACGTGCTGCGTGATATGGTTTAGTGCTAGTGGTGGCAATGGTGATGAGGAGACGGTTGGACTGGACGATCTTATAGGTTGTTTCCAACCTTGTGATTTCATGATTCTATGATTTATATTTGTTTGTTGTTGTTTTGTTTAAAAAATATTTGGAGACAAACCAAGAGGTAACATTGAAACATTGGCAAATGCATTTCATATAATGAGAGGGAATTAAGAGAATGTTTTTAAGAAAACAAAAATGATTTCTCATAGGCTTTATGGCAAGTTAAGTTCTTAAATTCCCCCTCTCCCATTCAGCAGCCAGAAGAAACATCTTATTTCATACAGAAGCTTGTTTTCGTTTTAGAAATGGTACACTTTGGCTGAGCCATAGCTTGAGAAGGATGTACTCAGCAGTACAACTACTATGTAGGGGTTCCCTGACCATGCATCTCTACTGCATCAGGACAAGGTCAAAGGCGGTAGTCACTTTTCAAGTAAAATTGGAAGCCCGAGACGTTCTTTTTTTGCTCTGTATCCAGGGTGAGGATACATTTTAACAAGTGATGATAGTACATTACTGCTGTTCATTTTCTTTTCTGTCCCTGCAATTCACACTGGGGTGAAAAGCTGATCCAGGCATACTGATCTCCACAACTCACTGGATACTGCTATCTTAAGAGCTTGTGCTCCTAGGTGCTGCTCAGTTCAGAGCTTCCACAGAGAGTTTGATTCCTGTTTTGGGAGTGTCTCCAGCTGAAGAGGGGTTTATTGAGCCAGCTCTGCTGAGACTGATCTGCAGAGTGTGATACCAACATGTTACATCACTGTGATTGGTCTCTTCAGCTATAACTTCACAGGAAACTAAGCAGTGACGAATCATTCTTGGTTCCTAAGGTCGGCTGGTACAACCCAGTCATATACTGAATGAACTTGTGAGATACGCCAGTCTTTTTAACACCAGAATGGTGACGTTTAGGTTGCTTTTTGGGAACAGTTTGGAAAAGCTGAAATCTGTGAGGATGTAAAATCATAGAATCATAGAATCATGTAACCCAGAACAAGGCTACATTTTAGAATGCTGAAAATTAAACTCAAAGGCAATTGCATTATGATGATGAGGCCTGAGGCCTGGCATTGTTGAGCTGATCAGAAAAGATTTACTATGACTAGGGGAGGATGAGTATTTTTGTGTCAACTGTGTGCACTTGAGATGAGTTTGTATATAAGAACAATCCCATACCCATCCTTAACGGACTCTGAAAAAATGTCATATTAAAAATGATACCAAATTATACTGTAGCTTGGTTCTGTTTGTTGATTCTGTTAAGTTTTGCACCAGTACCTCTAAGAGGAGAAATATCTACCAAACATTACAGTTTTGGATAAAGGACTTCAAAGGGTAAACATATTTGTGAATTGAAAGGCTTGGGGAATAAAAAAACAACAACAAAGAAACAGGTTTTGTTTTCGTTGTTGCTCTGAGGAGGCCACAGTAAGGAGGGAGACATAAGGAAGATAGAACACCAGCTTCAAACCTAACAGTCACCTGCTCCAGTGGCAGCAGAGAGCCTGTAGTCCTCTTCACATCAGATTGCATGTGCTTTCAATTTTGTCAAATGCTATTACATCCTATTGTCTTTTTCCTAGTTGTCATAGGAAAGTGCCTAATATGCTTTTCACTTCCAGGAACCTTGCACTGCTGCGTATGTATTGGGTATTTTTTTTTTTATGTGCAGTTTGCAACCAATTACTGCAATGGAAGGGTAAGGTACAGTTTTTGGCTGTATTCCTAAATTTCTTATAGTGTTAGTTGTCTTCTTTGCTCAAGAACTTGCCACAGTTTTAATCCTTTCCCTGGATATTCATCTATCCCTGTTTTTAAAAAGCATTTCTGGAGACTGTATCTGTTTTCCTTAAGAATAATTCTTGCATGCTGAAATCACAAGTACAAAAAAAAAAAAAAAGAAAAAAAAGAAAAAAAAAAAAAAAGATCCTGTCCTTCAGCTAGGGAATTTCAAAATCCTTCCAAACTTACATGTAAATGCCAGAGTTCTCTTAAGTGAAATGTGCTTTGGTTCTCCCTTTGGTTTTTGACCATAGGTATAGAAAAACAGTCTCATTTTAATTCTTAGTTTTTCTTGGGTCACAGTCTACCAGAAATTAAGCATTTGTCCAATGTTTTTGACATTATTTCTGGCATTTGTGCCTCATTCAATTTTCACCTCTCATCTACCTCCAAGTAGTGAAAGCAATCTTTGTCTTGTTCTTTTTTAATCTCTAATCGTGCTTAAATCTGTAAGCTCTGAATACAGATACAGTTCTTTTTCCCATTGTTTCCCCACTTGCGTGAGGTTTGTTTGGAAATCCAGCATTCCCATCTAACCAAGGTCTTTGCACGTTGCCTTTTGCCTCAGCTTTTATTTCCTCTTCATGCTCTGTTCTCTGCTGTGGATCTCACTCATGTGATTGCCGTTTTAGTTACTGACTGTGAGACAAGAACCGAAGGTGAAAAGCAACCCAAGCACCTCTCTGAGGGGAGGTTGAATGGGTGAGACATGGCTAACACTGTGTAAGGGTACAGAAAATGTATATCTTTTGTATGGAGTCACAGAATAGTAGGTGTTGAAAAGGACCTCTGAAGATCATCTAACCCAAACTTATGTACATACATATGCTTGGCTTTTGAGAATTAGCTGTTCTTTGGCACATTACGTTTCTTTACTTCCCCCACACTCCTTCTTTCCCACTCTCATAAACTGGACTGTTTTAGAATCCAACTCTGTGCTCTGTATCATGCAAAAAGATTATCAAACATTTAAGAGTGTTTCAGGTGTTTCTCCCCACTTGAGGTCTCTTCTGCAGAGGGAGATCCCATCATAAAAAGAGACAAAAGGCTACCTTGAATGATCAATACAGATGTTGCTTATTTACCAGCTCTCTGAAAATACAAGTTTTAAATAATGTAGAGATCCATATTGTAGATCTGATAATAGGCTCTCAAACAGATATTGAAAATATTTTGGACTCCCTACAGTAATCAGTAAATAATATTTAAACCTTTTTGACTGGATTTCTGTCATGGATCACATAGGTATAAGTGACTTCTCCAAAGAACTGTAATCGTATAGTAGATTTGTCTGCCTGCTCTGTCATCTCCATGTAATGTGTGACTGGTCTCTCTTTGTGCTATTCATAGACATAGTTCTGGAAATGAATGAAAAGTGTTTCTTGTGCAGCAGGCCAATGAAGCTTCTTTCTTGTGGTCCAGGATGCAGCTACTGGATTCTCTGCTGATTGAGGTATGGAAATGTTCATCTCATATACAGTGACGGTCTTAATGGTGTTCCCTCACTCCACCCAGACCATCTTCTGCATGAAACTCAGTTACTGTCAAAACTGCTGTTCCTCTGCCAGGCCTGTCTGAGTTTGGCACAGGAACTTAAAAATCACAGAGAGGAAAATTATATTGAGCTAGAAAAGGAAACCTCTTCAATGGCAAGGGTGTCTTAATGGGCATCAGCACACAGTCCAAACTTCTTCCTGCAACCCCTGATCTTTCTTCTAAATTTCAGGCAGTCAAAACCATTGGAAATGGGGTGTGACTGATACACAGACCTCACTGACTGCAGGTAGCAGTGAGGTTATGCCTCAGACTGAATTAATCATGTTAATTTGCATTGTTTGTGGCTGCCTGTTGGAAAAAATGCACTCCCAGCTCCATGGAAAACAAAGCCTGTGGAAGATCATGGGTTTTTCTGTTTTGCTAATCCTGTTGGTGAATCACTCTGACCACTCGCTTAAGCTTACCTTCATTGTACCATTTATCCTCAGCTTTGTGCAGGGAATGGGTGGTGTTAGCTGTGTGCCAGGCTGCCCTGCTAACTTTGGCCAGTGGGCATATAAATGCAGCCTCCAAACAGCACACCTTTAAGGACTGATGTGCTATAGACAAAAAGCTATAATTTACTTGAATGCAGGGTTTGGCTATCTTTTCACTGATGCATAAAATAACATAGTTAATACAACGACAATCCTCGCAGCAACCCTCAGAGAAATAAAAACATGATTAGGAGTAATAACATGCCTGGTCCCATTCTATACTATCTCTCTATATTAACTGCCTATATTTTTTTCTGAAAAATATTGGTCATTTAAGGTAAGGTCCTACAATGTCTTTATCAGCCACAAACATGGTCACCTAACTTGTGCTCTCTGGAATGTTGATGACAGATCTGATAATTGGGCAGGACTACAGAATTGGAGTGCAGCTGTTATTTGCTTATTAAAGGTCTCAGAGGAAGAGATACAAATACATACACACATACACAATTTCAGTGCCTCATTAATCCAAGATGTCCTCCCTTTAACAGGCTATGCTGCAGTCTGAACTAGGCAGTACAAACAGTCTTTTTTTGCTTAAGTGATTTGCGATACAAAGCTCAAGTGCCCAGTAAAAAATTACTGCTTCTCCAAGTTGCTCATATGGTCTAAATATTGTGTATTTCAATGCAAAAATATTGAGATCCCTTTTCTTTTTCCACCAACCAGTACAGTGTTTCAAATAACGTTACAGTACTTTGTCAGGTCTCTGTCTTTCCTCTGTTAGAGGCACTCCTCAGTAGAAGAGATGACTCCCAAAATGATTTCAAAAATCTTTGGCAAATGTTATTTGCTGGCCCCACAAACAAGAAAACCCTTAGTCTCCATATTGGACAGCTGATTTTAAAACCTGTTTCTCTCATCACTTTTCACTGCACAAACTGCTGAAGGTCTCAAAGACAAAATACGTTCATGGAACTGAACATTTCTCTGGCAAACCACTTCTTTGTATCTATTCTCCTTGAAACTAAAAACCAGGCAAGTGAAAATTCTCCAGATGCCCTGGCAGAAAACACTGATTAAAATCTGCTTTTCCTATTAGACAGGCACCAATCTTAATTATGTCAGTAATGAATGCAGAACACTGTAACATAGTAAAATATTTAAATAATTCACCTGTGTAAAAGCATGGACTCCAAAGGCAGATTGTCAGACTGTTTTGAAAAACTGAATGATACACCAAACTGATAACTATTTCCCCTCCCAGTGTCACGAAGAAAACTGCAGTACTGTGCAGTATGTCAAAGGCATTGACAAAGACTATGGAGCTGTTAGCCACCACTGAGATTTGCATATTTCATGTGAAACTCTTGCTCTTTGAGTCATGGTTTAGCTGTGCCACTGGTGAGATGTATGACATGCAAGCAAAGACTCTTCCTACGGAGTATTTCACATACTAATAGAAAATACAGCATAAAAATCACAGGGTTCCTGCTGTAACATAAGAGGTGCTTTCCCAACCATTCTGTTGCTGAAGTTTGAACTCTGCATTTAGTAACACAAATTTTTCTGTGACTGTATATACCACTCAGGCTGGCCATATGCAAGGATCTCCTTGTGTATTATTGGACAATCACATTTTTCAAAGATTTCTAATCCCTCAATCTAAAAATAGTCTCGGTATAACAAGTAATTAAGAAAGTATATACCTAGGAATATGTATGAAATGAATGAAGTGACAATGGTTATAACTTCCATCCCAGAATCAGATGTGATTATTAAAGGACAGAAATGACAGAAGAGACCATCAAAATAACCACATAACTCAGATGAGGGTCAACACAAATCCTTCAGCTTGCTGCTAGAATAGGGAATGGCATGAACAAAAAAGGGATGTTTTCAGTTCAAAAACTTGTCTTCTGCATAGGCATTTGCATATGCACTTCAGATCTGATCTCCTCTCCTTCTAGACTGATCCCTATATTCTGTAATTGCCAACCAGATAATCATGATTAAGCAGGTCACCAGTATATTGCATTCTCAACTCCAGTGCTGATAATGTTACACTTAAAGGCATAGTTAACACATCCTTAACAGCAAATTTTTATCAGGCATGTTATCTTTCAGTTTTTCATCCAGTATTTGTTTTTATTATTTCTCATCTCCCATTTATGTCTTTCAGGTCATGCTTTGTATCAGGACATTTAGGAAGATGAAGTATCAGGGAACATTGTAAGCCTACATGAAATAAGAGAGCTACCAAGGCTGATGACCTTCTGAGGAAGATCAGGAATACAGGAGCTTTATGTTGAAATATCTCTCTCTGTCTTGTCTCTGTTCTGCTGACAGCACAACAGCACATAGTGTATATGCTAACATATGGTCCTCAGGTCAGGTGCTATGTTGACAATAGGGATCTGCAGCACCTTTTTAAATACTACTCCCTAGATGATGCTTTGGATTTAGGAACTATGATGGTCATGTGGCTCAGTTGCATAATAGTCAATCAGACTGCTTAGAAAGAGCTTTGAGAAAGTCAGAAGAAAGATAAGAAAGGGAAGAAAAGTACAGATGCACTTTAAAAACTTGAGGATTCAAGAGAAAGACATAAAATGCTGCAGAGAAAAGATGGCTAATCTAATAAGGGCTTAGTCAGGGGCTGCTCAGACAGTGAATTAAGCTGTCAGTATCCTTGGTGCCAAAAGATGACAATCTAGCAACACTCAAAACCATCACAGAGAGCCCTGGAGGCTTCCCAGCTGATGCTTGATTGGCATCAAAGACTCTTCAGGAGATTTATTAGGGATGGTGAGCACACTAATGTTTCACCTAATAGCATACTAAATCTCAGAGATGCTATTTTTGTGTGTTAGCCAATAAATGATTGCTTTATAATTTTAAGCCATGCGTATCATGCTGCCAGACTTTTGTCCAGGATGAGTTAAGATAAGATAACCATACAAACTGATGCAAAATAGGCATTATAAAAGAGTCCGTATGAGTTTTGATATGAGGAGATAAAGGATGTGATGAAAACCAAGATCATGAAGAAAAGCCAGGTTTCCACTTTTCTGTAGAACATCAGGGAGGTTCCTCCAGACTCCAGGCATTGCCCTGAAATCACTTCTCAGTACCCTTCCTCACCCACATGGCTGAGTATTCTCAATGTTTCTCAACTTAATTTGAATCTAGGTTTTCTTATGTCTTTTCTATCATTTACTTCTCCGTAAGATCATAAATTTAAATCAGACAAACTTAGCATTGATTTCACTGGAAATAATAACTGTCCACTGCTAAGCTGCTTTTAAAACGATTCTCTAGCTTGAGTGAAAGACGCAACTTCTTATTCTATAACATATCTATGAGACACCTTTTAAAAAAATATGTATTTTGCTGTGTATTTCATTGCCTTTGCCTCCCACTCATTTTAATAAGCACACTCTGAATGCGTGCTTTCTGTGAGCCCTGTAGCTCTTGGCAGCAGCCTTATCTTTCTGCATATTTCATCAACAGGTATGTCAGATGAAGGTAGAGTTTAGATGACTGTTGTGCTACCCGAAAGGCTTTAGACTGCCAACGGAAATAATTGTCAGTTGGTGAAAGATATGTAGAAAATCAGATTAAATGTAAACTTAAAAGAAAAATAACCTACCAACAACAGATTAAGATATTCAGGAAATAAAGAAGATATTTGCACATTGCTTGCAGCATGTTTATACCTGAATTTGACGAGACACACATTTTAACTGTAAAAAAACCCTGGAACATATCTGAGCCTTTTGCATATGCAAATACAATGAATCATTGGTTGTTAATGATATTCTAAGCCATAGGAAAAATCTACCTGGCTGCAGGCCCTAATTCTGATTGTTTTGTCTGACATATAAACTAGCAAAATATTGCCCTTACAGACATTGCACAGTTCCAGAAGTAATTTATATTGGCATAGCATTGCCATTGTTACTGGATGTATGTAACACTTCTGAGGGGCCAAAGGCAATTCTTATTCATCCTTCAGTAAATACGATTATGATCTGACGCAGTGTTGATAGCCCACCACAATCTGATCATAGACATTGTTCATTTATAAGAACAGTGAGCAATTCATATTTAGATGGAAGAAGAGCTTTGCTTGCCTTATGTTCAGTATAATATTGTCAACAGGACAAAGGACAATGTTACTGCTTTTATACAATCAGCATGATATATTATGTAAATAGTATTCTGTTTCTTTCTTTAATTTGTTAAGTTCTTCATAGACTTCCCCCTATTGTGCCCACTACTGAGTTTACAGCTGCCTACTGCTTACAGTTTCCCCTGCTGTTTTTTTTTTTTTTTAATTTTATTATTTATTTATCAGTTTACAGCAGTAAAATGGACTTATCTGAACATGATCAAAACAATTTTACCTCTTCCTTTCTGATTCCAAGGCTATTAGACTGATGTGGTGGGTTAATCTGAATTTTCTCCCTTTAATATTATTAACATTTTTCAGGAATTTTAATGTGCAGGAAGATTAGAGTCTGTTAAGTCCTTTAACCTTTTCTTTGAAAGATAAGTACCTCCAAGCAACTGGATCTCGCACTAGATTTTAGATTTTGATCATGAGTGAGTCTGACTCAAGTAAAAATGACTCAAATGTGACTCAAAAGACTGCTTCGTTGCATTATTGAAGCTTTCACTGTATATTTACTGGCTATTCTAGATTTTCTTGTATTTTCCCTTCATGCTGCAGATTTCTCAACAGTAAACTTTTCCAGCAAGAACTACAGTTTCTGAAAAATGGAAAAATATCTGAAAACCTGCCACTTGCATAGAAATCTTATTTCCTATTGAGAAGTGAAATGAAAACTTATTTTATGCCAAATTAAACTATATGCAGTGTAACCCAAACCATCTAGCCATGCATCCATTCAGAAATAAACTTACAATATTCTCTAAGGTGTTGCTTTGCAGCAGATATGACTGACATACTCCATATGGTTGAGAAAGATGAGGGTAGCATTTGCCATCTTGAGATGCAGAACTGGCTGAACAATCTAAATTATGCACTCAAACAGTAGCCAGAGCAGGCTAATATACAAAAGGTATGTCCTAGTGGTACTTCATGTGTTTATATGCCAACATTTGTGGTCCAATTCTTGCCTTAGAGGATAAGAGTCTGATGATAGTGGTGGCTGTAGACATTTTGACCTGCCTGATAATTGACTGGGAATCAAATAACATCAGGCAGTATATTGAACAGTCATCTGATAGCAGCTATTTTTGTCTGTATGAAAACCAGATGCCCCAACAAGAAGTCTTATGTGATCCACACTTTCCTCTCTGGTTTACCACCTTGGAAAATGCAGTAGATTAATCACATCATTAAGTCATTTTGCAGCCTTTTCATATAACGTTTACAACACAGCAATAACAGAACAGGGCTTTTAACAGGTGTTAAATGCATCTGACAATGCAATACACCTTTTTGCTATATTTGCTTCCCTGCTAAGAAATCTGCACTTCTTCAGCTTAAGAGACTTCTCAAAGTTCACAACATAGCGATTCTCATGGTGCCCATGAGAAAACCGTCATTTCTAGGAGCTTGCTAAAGCTCCCTGTTGTTTCTGCTCTTTGACTACAAAGGATAGCCACATCATTTTTGTTGGAAGCAGTCTAAGTAGCTGCCAGCAAAGCTGGAGTTTCTCAGTAGGTTGTGAGCAAGAAAGCCCTTGAGCAGAGCAAAGCTGCCACACCATTTCAGCAGCATATTCAACACATCTCTATTTCAAATAGAAAGGATAATATGTTTCCAGAAGCCAATTAGGAATGTCAGTGTCACCCACCTTGCAGACCACTGTTCTGCTTGCACATAGCACAAAGCTACAGAGGATAGGCAAGTATATAAACCAAGATTAACACCTCTGTCAGCTGATCACCTCTGCTGAGGCACTCAGAGATTCAGGGCCATCACATAATGCCTTACATGGTAATATCCTGACAACACACCACTGTCTTTTTCAAAATACATCTTTAAAAAAAAAATCACAGAGAAAATTTGCTCCAAGATTTATTGCTGAAGCTCAGTAATTCCAGGTAAATCCCTTTGAGGAAGCTGACATTACTCCTGCCTCAGATCTCCCATCCGAAGCGTGAATATCTACCGTTGGTTGAACCTCCTGTCTACAGAACATACAGACTCTACGTGTAAGTCTTCTGATGCAGTATCTGTACTGTTTTAAGACTTTTATCCAAATGATTGTCTTACCTTTACGATACAAAAAGCTGCTGGCATGCATGCTCAGATGAGCATCTGTTTACCAGCTGTGTTCAAAGGGTTTAATAACATGTTATAAAACTCTAGCAGACTGAATTGCAGCTGTTCTCTATCAATTTCATATATTTGGTCTGGAGAAGGGAGAGAGTTTTACTAAGAAGAAAAATGGACTGGCCAATAATACCACCCCCAAAAATATATAAGTATACAAATATATAGATTTTTAATAAGATTTTAAATAACCATAAAATCCAGGGAATAGTTTCTTTTTTCTAAGTTGATTTTTCATTTCTAATTTCTGGAAAGAACAAAATGAAAGGAAGTGTCTTATTTGAAGCGGGTATGGCAGAAGAATGCAAATACAAGGCCAGGATAATGGAGCACTGTGCATTCCTTGCTGGTGCCCCACAGAATCCACTCTGTTGACATGATTATTTGGAATTTGGTTTCATAAATTTTAATGTGAGAAACATGGCCTTCTAGACAAACAAGAATGCAGGCGTATGCTCTCCATATCACTGGCATTTAAAACAGCCTTATCCTCTTTCTTTTGAAATAACAAGGAAGGAAGTGATTACTGCAGGCTCTGTACAGTTGTGGAGCCCAATTGGTAATGCAGATAACAATAAAATTCCCTTCTTTGTAGCCGCATTCTTACCAGACTATCTCAAAAGGTCTTCTTTGCTTGCTTGTTTGCTTTCTGAAAACATTTCCACCATTTAGCCACCATTTTTCTGGATTCTGAAATGTATGATGATATATGGAGTAGTGAAGCCTTGCAGGCATGGCCAAGGAAAGTGAGTGTGACTTCCATACTTCATGTCTTATCCCTGCACACTAAAACATCTTGCTTTCTCATGCAGTGCAAGGGGATGGAAAACCTTCAGCATAACATTGTTTCCTTCTAAAGATTAGGGACATCCAAAATACAGCTATACTTGAGAAACATTTTTGTAGCATAAGCCACTGGGTAGTTCAGGTGTCAAGGGATATGACAGAAAAAAAATAAAATAATATAAATAAAAATAATAAAATATGCCTAGTCCAGTACAAAATGGTAGAAACTCTTAGGCATAATATTTTGAATTCAGAAAATTTTCTGAGATAAAAGAATGCTTTGATTCAATCCGCTTTAAGAAAAGGTAACATCCGTATATCTAAAATCAATGTTTTAGATAACTGATACTCAGATGTCATTCTGCACCCCACCATTATAAATTAAAGTGGAAAATTGTTAAATAACAAAATAACAGTAATATAATCCTCTAAATTTATGTCAGAAATGAAAAGTAAACTTTGCCTGCTTACAAGAACATTTTTTTAAAAAGTTCAGTTCTTTGGAATTATTGAAATTACAGGAGGTGTATGGAGGTGAAAAAATGAGTCTCTACCCTTGCAGAAGGCTATTTCACATAATATGTGAAAACTGTTACCATGGGCCGGCTCTGTGTTTCTCTTTGCTCCTGATAGGAAAGGTCGTATATAAAATGCCTCCAATGACCCAACAGCTTGTTTACACTGAAGTCTGAAGCCATTGATTTTCCAGCAAAGTTTTTGAGTCAGGAAACAAATTGCCATGGTGGTCTGGGTTAAGAGAGTTTCTCTCTTCCTTTCACATGAAGGGATGAGAATAAACAGTGGGAAAACAGCTGACTTCAGTGCTCAGGAGACTCAGACAATTTCATTTCTGAATTTGTGAATTCTAGTGATGATGGACTTACTCAGCACTGAAGACTAACAGGTCAGCCTCAGTTCCATTCTCCAGCATTATTCACAGCTGCTAACGTGGGCCAAGCAAGTACACTCTGAGAGGCTTCATATCAGGATTCATCCAATGTTAAAATGTTGAGGAAGGCAGCTTTTCACCTCTCCTCCTATGGACAATGAATTGTATTGCCTTTTATGCCACAGATCTAATAATCAAACTGGTTACCAGGAGTAACCTGATGGGAAACTAATAACTACGCAGATTAAAAAAACAAAAGTATTATTATAGCCAACTGATGTATTACAAGATACAGTGAAAGCATATGTAATTGGGATAAACTTAACATGTGACTGGTTCTCAAATTTTTTTAGAGACTTCTCATAAATGTAAAATGTCACAGAAGCAATGTGTTCCTTGAAGACTGTCCATCTGAGTCATAGAATCATGAAATTGCTCAGGTTGGAAAAGACCTTCACAATCATCAAGTCCAACCACAACCTAAACCATACTATCCTAACTCTAACAACCCTTCGCTAAATCATGTCCCTGAGCATCACATCCAAAAGGTTTTTAAACACATCCAGGGATGTGACTCAACCATCTCCCTGGGGAGCCTATTCCAATGCTTAACAACCCTTTCTGTAAAGAAGTTTTTCCTGATATCCAACCTAAACTTACCCTGGCGCAACTTGAGGCCATTTCCCCTCGTCCTGTCACCTGTCACTAACAAGAAGAGACCAACCCTTCTCTCTGCAATTACCTTTCAGGTATTTGAAGAGAGCAACAATGCCTCCCCTCAGCCTCCTCTTCCCCAGACTAAACAGCCCAGTTGCTTTAGTCTCTCCTCGACAAGTTTAGGCTTGCCAAGTAATGATTATTTTGATCATAGCATTAATGATCATAATGATCATAGCAGTTTTTCAAACAGCCAGGAAGCTCACACTGCTAGCACAGGTGGAAATAGCATTCCTCTGTCTCAATAGGAGTTGGAACAGAATGAACGAAGTCTGAAACCATTAGTCTTCTGACAGAATCAAGTGAAACTAAATCATCAGTAATATTTGAGATAACTCTTTTTTCCTCATTGTTCACTTCTGACAAAAGGGTTTGCACCCGAACTGCTCACTGGATATAAAAGCAAGTTTCTCTTATTTTTCTAAACATGAGCAAAGGTACATCATAACTTACTGATCAGCTATTAATGTCTACTCACTAGTGAGTGTTGGCTTATGTATGCTCTCAGTTTTAACTACTGTAATGGGTTTGCTGTTCAAGGCCAAATTGCGATCAGACTTAAAACACATTATAAATGAACTAGGTGTTGCATGACTTCATGAAGAATATCTGTCAATTTCTAGAATTTGCTGTTAAGTGATATATACTCATGAATACGATTGTTCCAATCTCTGTAAGCTGGGTCCTTCAAAACCAATGATCTCCGGTAGACAAGTGACGGTGTGCTAGAGTTTGAAGTGTGCAGAAAGCTGAAGTTGAATCTGCAGGGTTTCCTGTTTGCTTGTTTCTTGCAGATCTGCAATTGCCGTTGGCTTAGCAATGCTTACAAATGGATTTTATGCTTTCATTTCATTGGAAAACAGAACTAACCATTGCCTTCCTGTCCATGATATTTTTGTTTGTGAACATCTTAAGCTGTTCTATCTCATTCAAAAATAAATACATAAAAAAAATACAGACACATGAAAAACAACCTTGAATTCTGCACTGTGTTCTTCAAAATCAAAAGACGCAACTGTATATTTGAGTGAACGGAGACCTGAAACTTAGAGAAGAGTAATTTTATGTAAGCTTTCTTGAACTATCCAAATTCAAAATTTTGAATCAGATTTGTGCCAAGTGTATGCTTACTTGTGATACAGTCTATACACTCCAAGAAAAACTTGATTGCTAAGGACATTTTTTGTTAGACTGAAGGAAAAAAGAGGGGGAAACTGAATGATACCAGTCAGGAATTAAGAACAAGAATTTCTGAACTTATTTAATTCCATATCTTGCTAGTTCTTTAAAAAGTAGATAGGAAGAAACTGTATGTATCCTAGGTTTTGAGGCATACATTCCTTCCTTTTTTTTACAGTGCAATCAGAGAGGTGCTGGCCTTCTGAAGATTAGTACCCTGCAATTTTACAGAACATGTAAAGCCCATAAAGCACTGAGACTGTTTCTCAATGTCAGTTAAGAAATATCTGACAGGAAACACTGAAAGATGATAAACAAGCTAGATTAGAGACTAAACAGCATACAAACAAATGCAATATTGTCCAGCAGAACTATGATATACATAGTCTTTTTTAGCAGATGTTATCACCTGGAGAGATGTTACTCCATGCACATGTTTGTGGTGCGTATCAAGACCTTTGAGTCAGGCAGTTCTCCTTATGTAGTAAAACTTGTAAGAAGATCTGTCTTCTGAGAGATGTCAGATTTGAGTACTGCCAGGCTTATGCTGTTCCAGTTGACACACAGTTATTCTCTTTTATATACATGATCCTGAAAAAAACAGTTACAAATAAATAAAAAGTAAAGTCGACTTAAAAGGAGGAAAACAGCAACAAAGTGTTTCCTGTACATGGGAGTTCTTTGGAAGATGACTCAATTAAGAGTCTGTAAGTCTGTGCTAGTTTTTCAAGCAAATAAGACCAATACAACACATGCTGAAAGCTGATGATATCATATAACTCTTTTGCTAAATGCTAAGTTATTTTACTATCCCAAACTCAGGGTAAGCATTTCCCAAACACTTGTTCTTTCTTGTTTGTAGTGAATATGGCCATGCATAGACTTAAAGAGACAATGGAGGTGATTGCAGTGCTCTGTATTAGCCCAGAAAGAACATGCCCAGTTTTGTCCCACCTGTTACGAATGATGTGCAAATATTACTGACTGGTGACACTCTGGGAGTCCTCATCCTACTTCCTCTCCATGGGTGAGTGCTGTTCCATCAATGCCTCATGGTGCCATGCTGCTCTGCCTTAGATGAGGTGGATACGGATGATGCAGTACACTTCACGGCAAATGCCCGAAAGTGGCCTCAGGTTTTTCAGCTGCTCCTGCATCCTCCAAAATGGAAGGGAAAACTTAACCCTATCTGCTCCATGTGCTTGAACCATTTCTGCATGTTTCTCCTGGCCTCTGCCACACCAGTATCCCCTCTCCTTCCTTGTTGCACATCTAGCCTGTGCTGAGTAACAAACAAACAAAAAAATTAGATATTCTTCTGGCTGCTTATCTGTCCATCTTCTGTCCCCTTCTTTACTCTTTATAAGTTTTTCTTTTTTTGGTTTAGTTAATTCTGGTTTTTTATTTTTATTTTTTTATTCCATTTGAGACAATTAGCCAATGGAGGTCAGCTTGCACTGCGTGTAACATGACATGGGACTACTTTTAATTAATCCTTGAATGAAGGTAGCAATAATCCTTTTTATCCCACCCTACTCATCATCAGAATTTCATAATGTGGAGGCAGATAGTAAATGCAAAATTAAAAAGATTTTATTTCTATTTCTTTGCTATCTTTCTGATAAGACACAGTATTTATTGCAGATATTGAAGGCGTGTGAACACTGAGGATACATACATTAGGCCTAAAGCAAAACTTTGTTCTCAGGAAAGCTAGGATAGAAATACTTTAAGGTTTACTCCCACACTATTTGAAGTCATATTCAACCAAAGTCCTTGAGATTGTCCAAGAAAATTTTACATAATGGAATAATGCAACAAAAGTTATAAATATTTAGGGAAGAAGTGTAGAAAGCTGCTAGTTTCATTCTATTCACAAGGCTTAAAACAATTATGTTCTAACAACATTTTTAAACCCAGATGAACTGACCAATAAAGAACAGACTCAATAGGCCAGCTATTGACAGTAACTCTTGTCCGTACTCAGAAGCCTATTAGCTGTCCTGTTGAATCTTTTGAGTACAGGACAAAAAGTTACAGTGTGCCTGCACCACACAGCAAGACTGGGCTTCAAAGGCTTGCTACTGCTAAATGGAAAAAGCATCCGTGCTCTCTTTTAGCAACAAAACTCAAAATATAGCAAACAAAATAAGTTGATCTTTTATACCTGAATACATGGTGAACAGCTAAGGTATAAATAAAACATATTATATCCTCAGCAAAGGCAAGACCCATGTTTTGCTGCAGGAAGTTATCATTAGCAGGCTCATGCTGGGAAATGGTTCTGGGCTCAATAACAGCTGATAGCACAGCACAGTAAAGAATTTCTAATCTAATTTGCTGAATATGATTCAGTTAATTCTTCCAAAATAAAATTTTAAAAAAAAGTAATTAACATGGCATGTAATTGTTATACTCCCCCAGGGCACCATGCTTTCATCTCAGTACCTGTAACCGAGGGTTATGCATTTGATGCTGATATTTAGTCTTGAGGGCTTATTGTTGGAGGATTTCATTTTGGTACAGTGCTTGATGCATATAATTAAATGAGCATGCTATTTATAAGCAATATTGTGATAAATATTCTGCAATTTTCTGTGTGTAACTTAGAGCTACAGCATAAGTGAGAAACCTGTCCCCTTGAAACATTAGTGTTATAGAAGACAGAACATCCTGAATTTGGTAACTCCTTCCACCATATCACTCACTGCCCTTTACAGTAACACTGTAGGGAAATAGCCCACAGAATTGCATTCATTCATTGATATAAGAAATGGTGGAGTACTTCAATTGTTCAGTTATTGCTCCAAAAAAAAATAAATTGAAAGTTAGAAAGAAACAAACCAACAAATTATAAAACAGTTTTGAAATCCATGCCATTAATTTAGCATATGTAAGAACAATCTAGTCCAGTGTTTTAAAAAAGAAAATGTTCATTTTCCATAAGCTTGCTGAGTAAATTCTGGAAGAGTCAGAAGATAATAGGCCACTTTTTAGTCACACACACACACAAAAAAGTGTGTGGAAGAATTGGCAGGATTTGTTTATCAAAACTCTAAATTAGGACAAAAGAGCTGATATTAATTAAAATAAAATAGGAGATAAATAATTTGTTAAATAAAGTTGCTATTCTTCTGCTTCATTCAGATGTTTAGCTGAATGCAGTTATGATATTAATCGATTGTTGTTTTTTTTTAATCACAAAAGTTATCTGTTGAAAGCTGAAGAAATAATAAAATGGCAATTAGCTAGCTGAACCATATCAAAATGTGTTCAAGAGCAGCAAGGATAGCTGAGGGCATTTTTTTGCAGTGGGAATCCATAAAGGACAGGTTTTGAGACGATGAGGTCTTTTTTTATATATCTTACAAGGGCACACTGATTAGCAAGGTGGTAATCAATTAAAAGAACAGATTTTCATTACAGAACAAGTGGTATTGCTTGCTACATTGAATAGAAACACTGAGTATTTTAAGACAAGCAAAAATAGAAAACCACAGTGAAAGTGAGCAGAGTCCAAGGGACAGTCATGTCTTCCTCAGCTCTCTGTGAAACTCTTGGGCCAAAAGGAATGAATAAACTACTGAATGTGATGAGAGATCCTGGCAAATCCTCCTTCTAAGTTGCAGCAAAGCTGTTGTGCCTCCCCTACAGTAGTCATACAGAGACCTGTGTGGTTGCCAACACCCTCTAATTCACAGTCCAATTGGTGATGGATTTGAAAGGATGCACAGAATGCTCAGAAGAATAGAAAGATTGCAGTATCTTCCTGTGAAAGAATGCAATAGTCTGGTTTATTTAAGTAAGATTTTCCTACACCTATGTCTGATAGTTGCAAATTTTTCAGTCCGTCCCCAGGCTTTTTAATTTGGTTCACTCAGTGAAAATGCAAGGTACTTGAACTAAAACAAGAAAAACAAGATATAAGCCTTTTTTTTTTTTTTTTTTTTTTTTTTTTAAGAATTGAGTGATCAAAACTTGGACCATCTCACCAACCACTGCAATAGATTCTCACTATAGGCAAATTATAGACAAAGACTTTAGTTTGCTTGTTTGTTTGATTATATTTCCCTTCAAGGTCTATTTCAAAGAAGACATATGCTGCACTTCAAGTCATTAATTGGCAAGACCTGTGCTTCAAGAGGAGCAAAAAAAATAGGGAAATTGTCTTGGCAGCTTTTGGATGGGAGAGCAGAAAAGAGCTTTAGAAAAAGCTTAAGTTTAATTATTTCTTCTATAGCGGAGCTTTTTGTGCTTCACAGAAATCATCTGGCAGAAGTCAACAGAGGTAGTCCCATGAAACAAATAAGCAGGCTGTGGCCCCATATTAACAATGGCAGGATCATAGCCATATGTGAGAAATAAATGTAATAAAATTGTCAGTATGATTAAGTGTCTTCTTCAAGTGCAATAAAATGGCAACCACCAGCACTTCAGTATAAAGCCTGAAAGTGTACTTGATTCACTTCACTCTCACTATATTAAGTACAACTATTGTTTTCTGAAAAGTATATTTATTTTTACTTCAGTGCAGTGTTCATAAGCACACCACAAAAAAAAGACAACAATGAACCCCTGGGGAAAAAAATCGCACTGAGGGAACTGGAGGTTCTCTTTTCTCAAAAGTGATACAACACAGTTTTCATGTCCATCAAGGCAACTCTAAAAAATTCAGATCCTTGAGGAAAAAAAAAATCCTATAGCTAGGTTTTCTGTGTTTGAAATGATTTCAAACACTGGAAAAATAACAAACTCCAGCAACAGTATGCAAATTAAACTAGAATAATATCTCTTCTGCTGGTGTAACTACAGGCTTCAGTTCTTGCACTGAAGATAAAATTTGTCAAACAATGTTATCTGATCATGTTTGTTATAAATCTGAGTTTTTTACACTCATAATTAATTTAGATATTTTGTTTAAATCTAAGTGTAGGCCAGATCTGTAGACCCTTAAGAGTCATCAATTTCTTTAGATACTTTGGACTCTAGCATGCATGTGACTCGTTATATAAGATTAAAAATTGAACCATAAAGCCTACTGATTACAATATTTGGAAACTTCTTGAAATATTTTATTTGCATTCATTCATCTAAACTATCCTGATGATTTCAAGAGTGTTATTATGATTTCAAATCTGGTGTATATCTTCATCATTTATTGGAGGTACTCCTGATTTGCAGCAGCCCAAGTGAAACACGCAGACTTGAATACTTCAGTCACATAACCAAGGTTGCATGCTTTTTATGTGTCAAAATACAGAAGTTCTGCTGGCAAAACTGAACATAGTTGGACTAAAATACAGATCAATCAGCAATTAAAAATTACATGTGGAAAAACACTATTTAAAAGATCTTTTGTCTCTTTGTTAAATCAAAAGTGATTTACATCTTACAATAAACTTTGTTAATTTGGCTTCCTAAGATCTGTAGATGACTAAATACTCCATATTATTATTAGAGCAGAGAATAAGTTAAGGTTGAAATTTCAGCTTCTGGATCTTATGCTATCTGTCACTAAGTCTATATAATCCTATTTTCTCATTCTTGAATGGATTCTACTTTCACCATCTATACTAACAGACATTAGAATTTTGCTCTTGAAGTCCAAGGAGTTACAAAAGACTTGCATTGTGGGAACTGAAAACTGAACCTGGACCTTTTGGTGTGCTACGCATTCTACTTGAAGTTTTGCTGCACTAACTTCAGGGAAATTCAACATCTCGGTCATGTTTGTTCTTTAAAGTACTCACTCCAGTATAATCATGTATGTGTTGAGGAATCTAGAACTGCACCCAGTTCATACTGACCCCCATTTATCCTATCTTTTTGTGTTCAACTGAGAGGCAGTGCAAATATCCAGTATATCAATCACTCTTACCATCTTTGTTTGCATCACCCATAGCTCTCTTGAAAGTGCACTCGGTCCCACCCTCCAAGTCACTAATGGAATTTTTATACTGTATCTATCTCAGTATAACAGCCTAGGTTGCATCATTAGTGACTAGCATCCAGCTGGACTTTGTACTGCTTGATTTTAATCCTTTTAATTTATTAATTCCACCAGCCCACTGTCTGGCTGTCTGTTGAGCCCAAGCTTCACCAGTTTGTCTATGAAGATATTGTGGGAGACAGTGTTGAAAGCTGTAGTAAAGTCAAAATAAACAATAGCCACCAAGGCAGAGAAGTCTTATTTGCTTGATGACAACTGAAACATTTTCAGAATAGTTTCTAACATATACATTACAACAAAATGTGCACAGCATTGTCAGCTACACCTCTCTTCATCCATGCATCAAATAAAATACATTCCACATGATCACCAGCTAAGCACTGGGAAACTTGCCAAACCAAAACTGTAAGATATTCCTTACAGTGGAGAGTTGGGGAAGCAGTCTTATGTTATTTAAACTGTATTATTTGAAAATAATGCTAACCTCTTAAAAGTTGAGGTCTTCCATTCCAAATCCGGATATGATATCACCAATACCAGATTAGATATCTCCCTAAAATTTACAGTATATAGTCTGATGACAGGCAAGAATTTTTCTGAAAGACAAAGTACTTATTCTGGGGAAATTCTTACCCACACCTTTCCTTCATTCTTTTCCCCTTCTTCCCCGTCTTTCCTCTATATCCCCATGCACTACTCATTTTTTCTGTTTCATTATCTGTGTTCCTGAAAACATTATTTTCCCTGCATGAAGATTTGTGCCTTCTCCTCATTATGGGATGTTTAAATTTTGAAAAAAACTGAGAAGTACTATGCAGTAAACACAAACTAAGAGAAAAGACAGGAGAAGCAGTAGCATATGGAAAGTATAAAATACACTGCAAACAGAACTGATCAGGAAGAATGAACTCTTGTGGAAGGGAGCCTCTTACTTTACCTTTAACCAACCTTACAGAAATCAAAAGAGAAAAAAATTCTTAAGGCTGGAACTTATGAAAAATTCTACTTTGAAAAACCCATTAGAGAGTATTTCTAAAATGATAAATATATAGCAGAAGCAGTAGCTACAGGGTGAAATTACCCCACTGGTCAATTTCCCTGGTATTTTATTTAACTGAATGACTGCCTGATATCCCAAAAGCCCTGACACCAATAACGTCTGGAGTTTCCAGAGTTTTCATACTGAGATATTCCTGACAAACCTGTGCTTTGCTCTACTCCATAACTCCAGTTACAAGATCTCCCTGAAGAAGGAGATTTTGGGTCCCATGATTTTGAAAAGGAACATACCTCTCATGCAAGAATTTATTCCTTTAGTTGATAACTTCAGTGTAAGTAATGGCTGTATAATATCTTTTCTTACTTCAGATCCCAGTAACTTTATCTTATGTATTTTCCTTTCTTACAGTTTTTCTCTTCCTCAACCTTCATAGTATTCTACCATAGGAGAAAATCATCTTGGTACACCTGAAAGACCCCCTATCCCAAAATGATCTCCTTTTGTTCATCTCCATGTGGACTTTGGCCAATTCTTGTATATTCTCCTTGCCTTTTTAGTGGCAGAAAACAGAATATATACATGCATATATATATATATTTGCACATATATGTGTGTGTGTGTAAGTATGGTTGTTTAGGTTTTATTTAATTCTTGTTTATCATGGCTAAACTGGGCAACAGAAGAGTATGAGGGCGCTTCTTGCAGGCTTTGAATAATCAGAAGCAGATGCATGTGAAGGAATGGCATGTAAAGTAGAAACTTAATTGTGTAATTGATCTTTCTTGGACAGCTCTGGAAAATTGATAGAGTCAATCTTTAAAACTTTGGTTATACATTATAAATGTGCAAAGCAATTCATTAAACTGGACAGGGAGTGAGCCATATATATGTATCTGGAAATTCAAAATACTTTTAAAAGAAATATATACAAGGAAAAGGCAGTAAGATAGGAGCAATAAACATAGCTAATTATCTGTCCACTCTTGCCAGTTCTGTTTAAGCTAAAACACAGAGGGCTGCAAAACAGTAGTCTATCAGAATATAAGTGGTCCTTAAATTTATTTTAAAACAAATTGAAGGCCAGGTACAAATACTGTGGTAGAAATGAAACCATGGAGTATAACTACTAAAGCTGTAATTTCTGGTTGCTTTCTTTAATGAAAAACAATACTGAACAAATATGACTATTTATTCTCTTGTTTATTTTATGGTGCAGACAACGGGGTATACACAAGGGTTGACATGAAAACCTTTGTTAATTTTTGTCTAATATGTAGCTATTACACTCTACTTTTCATAAAAAATGTATTACTACTAACTATAAATCTTAGATATACCATTATTATTGCTTGAATTAAGGAATTACCTTTGCAGCTTCATTGTATCACTAAGAAAAATGTCTCCTAGTGTTTGATCATGTGACTAAGCTATCGTTTAAATCATATCAAAGAGGCAAATATAAGGAATGCAAAAATGCCAAAAGATGATAGAAAGTCAGTATACAATGTAATTATCTTCGAAGTCACCATTTTTCTGTGCTGGACAAAGCACATTCACTACTTACAGAAATGCCCACTTTTCAGAGGGATCTCTTTGTGTAAATCATTTTACCATTCTCAGATTCAGAGCTAGCAACCATATGGGTGTATTTTTTCACTTTACTTTTTGTTTGGAATAAAAAATATGCAGTATGCAGCATGAAAAATTGGTTTGGTTGTCTAGAAAGTGCAGTAGATACTTGACTGTATTAGGATCAATCACAATGAGTACATTAAACATAAGTTCTTGCTTTTGACAATATTCAGGTCACAGAGATCACAGAGGAAAAAGACAAAACTGGAATTGAGATCAGTCAAAAAAATAGATTTAAAAATTATACTGTAGTTGCAAAACATTCAACAGGGGAAAAAATCTTTGTTATTTTGTTGTGAAACTACAGTATATTACCAGCTCCATGATAATACAAAGAAGACATGCCCTCTTTTCTCCAATTGCTGAGTGATTTACTAAGGAACATTAGTCAAGTAATAGTTGAGCTAAAGAATATAATATCATCCCGGAGGCAGAATAGCTTTATTTCATAAAGGCTCTTGTGCAATGTCGCTTGCAAGCATTTTATCAAACACCAGAGGTTTACAGAGAGAAACATTTCATATCCAAGAAGAATTTTTTCAGCACACACAAAACCCTCATATGGCAGCCCTTTTTTTTTACTGATACCCTGAACGTCTTCCAAAATCTGTGTAAATCATTTCTACTGCTGTTCACATTTAAAACATTGCATGGCAAAGCCAAGGTTTCATATAAATATCTTTCCCCCTTTAGTCTAACACGAGGTTAAGATGGGAGAAGAGGACTTTGCACTGTCCTTAAAAGAAACTATGATGCTTGCAAAGGTGAAGTTTTGAAACTGTCCTCTGGTTTAAAATGCCATTCCCACAGGAATTTTGCACAATTTCTCTACTTAAGTCAGTGTCCTTCTTCGGAAAAGGTGCTTGAGCAGCAAACAGGATCAAAAGAGCCAGAAAGTTTCTCCTGATTGTCAGAGCAAGCCACAAGGAGCTAGCTCTACTCATGGTCAGTGTGGTTGGGAGCTAAGGTAGGAACTAAATCACCCCTCATGAAACAAACACAGGGACTCAGCACCTATGTGAACTCAGGAGCATCTCTGCCTCTATCTGGATGCAGAAGAGAGACAGGGAGGGATTAGAATGGGACCTCAGGAGCCTGGGGAACCTAGCCTAAGGAGGGCCTGTGTCCAGCACCTTCCAGAAATCGGATCCTTCTGGGAAAAAGTACGCCTTTTGGCCTGGAAAATGATTGAAGTAAATTGCATCATTGAAAGAAAAATAAATAAAATTACACCTTCTCATTTGCAAATACAATTACCTAAAACAAACATTAGAGAAAGGAAAATGTCCAGTTGAAAAATGAGTCCAACAGTTCAGCACATTTGTTTTATTAACACAAGAATTCTTCCTAATAAGTAAACTACGAGACAGAGAACAAAAGTGAAGGATGAGATGGGACAAACTCCAGGAATAAGAATACCACACTCCTGAGCATGAGTGCATATGAATTGCACATTTTTTCTAGAAAAACTACTGTTTTACTAGTTACCTAGTGTGTGTTCAAGGAACGTTTGGATATTGTGTTGAGGGGTATGGTTTAGTGAGAGCTATTGGTGATAGGTAGATGGTTGGACTGAATGATCTTGTAGGTCTTTTCCTATCTTGATGTTTCTGTGATTCTGTGATTCTTTTGTCTTCTTTATTGTCCCTGTAGAATGCTGTTATGTGGCTCGCATTCTCACAATGACAGTCTCTGACAGTGTAAACACAATCAATAATCAATATGAGTTTTTTGGTGTTTTTTTTTTTCTCTGAGAAATAGAGTTGTGGAAATTGAAAAAATAAAAAAAGAAAACAAAAACAATTTCCCCCCTCCCAGTGGAAATTGTTACTGAGAAATTTTGACACAAACTTCCTTTTGGGCAAACGGAAAGAAAACCCATTAAGGAGTGTTAAATATAGAGATTTTGTAGTCTTGGCTTACTAATCCCTTGGACTACAGATAACAGAAATACTGAATCCTTGTAATTTTTCACAGATATCAGCTATTGGCCTTTGTGAGGAAAACAGGATTGCCCGGACCAGATATTCAGTTATAGGTGGACCACTTATATGATGCAGCACAGAAGTTCCTGTGTGTGTGTTTAAGGCCTAAAGCTTAAGGTGACTGCTAGATTAAAAAGGAGATCCTCCTAAGGCACTCATGCAGAAACAGTACGTTGTATATGCAGGATATGCATGTTGTGAAGTTGTGATGAAAAAAACATTACATATAGGTATTTCACAGTACGCAGGCTGAAGAAGGTGTTGAAGATATGAACTTCCTTTGTGAAGCACTGTCTTCTCAAGTCCTACTTGTTCTTTCTATGCATTAAATACATGGAAGAAAAGTATTTGATGACTGTAAGCACATGATAAAAATGAAAACCAACTATGCAGAAATAAAAATAGAGTATTACCATACTCACATCAGTTCAAATAGATTAGGCATTCCATGAAGTGTATTTCCCTTACTTTGTATGGAATTACTCCTGTAAAATAACAGTATAAGCACTTTTTTTCTTAAACAACAATGAAATGCAGCTGGCCCGAGTCCAACAATTTCATTTTTTTTTTTTTTTTTTTAATGGTCCCTATCGCTATGGCCTCAAGTTCATCAGCTCTTCCGATTTTCAGAAATACCCGTAAGTCTACAAGTGAAAATTCTTGAATGTTCAAGATCTCTGAGGAAGGTAGTTCAGTCATTTCCCTAAATTTAGAGGAATCTTTCAGCCAAGTATCTTAGCAGAAGTTAGCATTTGAGCTTGATGATTTTTTTTTTTTGTTTTAAAGGATGATAAAAAATAGGCCCCTTGAGCTATGAGGACCTGTTTTGCAAGCTTTCTTTGGATTTCTCCTTTTATCTTCTGCATTTTCTCTATCCTTTCATAACCTTTTCTTTCCTGCAAAATAAAATAAAATGAATAATATCATGTATTGGTTTCTCTCCTTGTCCGCTCCAGAACAATATTTCACATTTTTCCTTAGTTTTTCCCTTTACCACTCTTTTCTAAAAGCTAACAAAGGAAAAAGGAAAGAAATACTGGAAAAAAAAAAAACAAAAAAAACCCAAACTCCATCCCTTTTTCCCTCCCTCTCTTCCTTCCTCTCTCCTTTCCTCCCTTCCTTCTTGCCTTCCTGCCTTGTACTCAGCTTGTAAAGTAGGTGTGTTAAGCACCACTTCAATACTTCATTGTTGAGACTGAGACAGAAGTTTTAAATATTTAAACTTTTCACAAAACAAAAGCTCTAAATAACTTTCATCCAAAACACTTTGCTTCATCATTTAATAGTAATGAAATACCAGAATTTTCTTTGTGTGCGCTGGTACAGTCATGCTTTGAGTATAGCTCAGTCCATTCCATTGCTCTTCTCCCACTGCTGCCAGGCAAAAGTTAACCGATACTCTGTGTATGTAGATGCATACTGCAAAGACGTGCAGTCTTCTCCTTGGGCATGGATCCCTGGTCAAGCTTTATCACCAAAGACCCCGGCAATGCATATTGGTAGTTCCAAAAGTAATGTCTCCTATTTATTTCCATGGGAACTGCAATAGATACAAAGAGCACAATATCACTATATAGTAGAGAAGATTCTAAGCTACAAAACTCTATTTTTCAATGTAGTCTCCATCAACGTAGTCATTAGCAATGCATTTTTACAGTGATGAACAAGAGCTTTCACGTGACACTTGAAAACATCTGCACCAGCGAAGATGAACCACTGTCACTATTGCTACTGCTGAAATGCTCCACCCACTGCCTCACTGTGCTCACATCCACTGTTTGGTTTCCATAAATATTTGCAACCACTGATGAATGTCAATTGGTGCCGTTTATTTCTCATGGAGGACTACAATTACATACCTTTGCTTCATCTGCAATTCTGTATAAGACATCATTTCCTCAAACTGCCCATCTGCTGCCATCACACAGCAACATAATGTAATGGATTATTTGTGGGAAGTTTCTGCCTCTATTGCCATACTGCCAACATCCATTTCTGACAACATAGGCTGACATAATTATATAGGAGGCATTACTTACAGCACAGCCTTTGAAGTTTCCATGAAATGCCTTATAGATTTAGCCAGAGCACTCAGAAGGAAAGATGTAGAACAAGTCAGAGTAACCTGTAGATGGAGAATGGAGTAGCAAGACCTTTTTAGGAAAACCCTTCTGTCACAAGAGCTTATGTTTTTCCCTTTACAAATTTATTTTGATAAGACTGCCCTTCACTGCTGAGCAGCATCTCAGCTATACTTACCATAAAGTTTTGAGGTCAAGTAAAAATGAATATTCTGACTGAATAGCCTAAAATAGCTGAGTGTTGAAGTCACTAAATGATTCATAATTATCAGCTTCATCTGCATTTTTTATCTTTTGCTCTTGCCTGTATTGAGTCATGAGTACTGGATTACTCCTCAACCGCTAAAGAGTGAAATGTACTCCAATGGACGAACCAAGGGTCACACATACCACATGCATTCCAAAAATAAAACTCTCAGACTTGTTGCTATGAAATTTCAGTCCTTCCACTGGTTTTTCTCTGCCAGTCATTTGCTCAGTGAATAGTCTCATTCACCTCATCAGGGAGGTACAAGTGGAACAAGGTGTTGTTCGTCCCGAAAGCACCAGGATGTGGCCCTCTGGCAGCAATAGAGCCATGCTCACAAGGGACTCTTCTGCCTCCCTATGCTCTCTTCCTTACAGCTCCCTTTGGTTTCACTCGATTCTTGTAAAGAGCCTCTTATAATACATTTACAATTAAACATGCTTTGTTTATCACTTAAGAACTTTTCTTCCAGTGAGGAAATTTTGAACTGGAAATTGTAGCACTTTCAAATTCCACAACCAGGGTATCATTTTAAGATTTTACTGTGGCTTGCATAATTCCTTATGTCTGCTGTTTTCCAGCCTCAAGTGTAGGGAGTTCAAAATTCTTGCTCTGAACCTCATTATACTGTTTCCATTAAGAAAAAGAAATTTCAGAGCCACAGAGATGTTATGACTCAGCTTTGATACTGAGGAACTTCGTTTCACTAAGCAAATATTTCTCATATGATGTCTGAAAATCCACCCTAATTAGTGTCTCTTTGCAAGCTAGGAAGAAAACTATTGTCACAGCTTGTCTCAATTCATACACTTCTATTTGATCCTATGTTGATGAGCTGTAACCTAATGTTCTTTTAAAAACTAAGAAACAACCCATCGTTACAGCTAACAGGCTCAGCTTTCAAGGTTGTGCATACTCTGGTCCATGGAAGTCAATAGGCATGAGCTGGAAAGAAACAGGCAACTTTAATCTGGGGAAAATTAATTGCCTGAGCTTATTTAATATTTCTGTTACTCAGACTGTTTAGCAGCCCCCAGCAAAAGGTTCTGTTCAGCAGCAGATCTACAAGATGTAGTTCCCAGCTCACACTCCCTGACTCATAATAATTGACAGCAGTCTGTGAGCGCTAAGAAAGGTCCAGATGTATTCATTAGCAGCTTTTTAAAAGTAATAGTAAACAGCACCCACCTGCATCTGTTCTTCAGTGCTTCCAGAGGATGTTTTCTCAGCACTGTATGTTGAGAGAGGATAAAGCATGAAGGGTTACTGAAGCAGTTCACAAGGAGAATAGTTAGCAGCATGTAGACAGGGTGAGGAACTTGGTGTTTGGAGCTGATGATGAGAGAGCAGTTAGAAGATGGCACCCTGAAAAAGAAGACTGAATGCTTGATTGTATCTAAAAGCAGCTGTCAGTCAGGAAGGCAGACAGCAGGTTGTAAGCTTGTTTTGTTTCATTTTCAAAGCTTCATAAGGGAAGTAAAGAAAAAAATATCATCTTTAAAAATATCCAGAAAATAAAGACAGGCATCGAAGTGTTTCTTAGAAGTAGTGCATCTTGGACTTGGTTTTCAGAATGTTTTGCAACTATTTATTCAATTTAGTAGTGAATGACTAAAACAGTTTGTCAGCATCACTTGGTGCCTAATGTGGGATTCTTTTATGATCTCGATAACAAGAAACTGAGATACATTTATTTTATCCTTTCAGCCAAAACCACACATGAGGTAGTTTTACATGGAGTCCATTTATCTGAGATAATATTAATTCCACCATGAAACAGATGAGATAAACCCACTCTCCACAAATATCCACCAATCTGTATGCAGGTGACAGAGTGCATCCTGAAACATCCAGGTATCTCATCCAAAATGGGATGATGAATGCCATGCCAGCAGTCTACATGGAGATGAAAAATGGGTCCCTAGGAATTATGGTTTAGTGAAAAATGTATTAATCAGAAAAATTTTTCTTTGTTGTTCAGGTCTCTTAAGTGAAAGTCTGGAAATGAGTCTCCAGGAAATTCTTCTTCAGGGATTTCTGTTGACATCTTATTTATAGAAAGATCACTGGGATTTTTGCATTTGCCTGTGATTAGATCAAGGTGTTATCCCTGGCAGGGTGGACACAGCTCAAGATCCCCTCTGCATCCTCATCAGCCCATTGAGAGCAAACCCAGATATGCTTAGGATTTCCATAAGCCTTAGTATGCAACAGGCCTGTAGAAACATTTGGCTCTTAAACTTTGGTTTGCTCACCAACCTTACCAGTCCTTGAATTCTTCTTAGAAGGAAGAAAGGCCCTGATGCTAGCTACTGGGATTCCTGGCAAGTGGCAGCACTGGACAAAAAGGAAGGGTGTAAGACTGTGTGCTCAAGGGCTCCTTTCCCTTGCTCCTTGGTACCAGACTGAGGGCTTACAGAAGGCTGTAGCCAACAAGGAATTCGATAAAGGAAATCTTGGACTTCTGCTAAGCATGAGACTGATTTGCTCAACACAGAGTGTAAAATCCATGAGCAGCAAATTCTCACTTCAGTCAAACCTTAGCTTCTTGTCAGGCTTCCATCACCTTGCTGGTGTTTTAAGACCTTTCTGAACAGATTTTAAAAACAATGCATTATTTTGTTCTCAGACAGCACAGTCCTTTAGGCCTATTATTTGATATTTCAATAGCACTAGCTCATTACTGGATTGGAATTACTTCATGCAGCGAATTCTACAGATTTTATAAAGTGTTGTGGTTTTCTCACCATCGAGAAGATGGATGCATCTGAGCTGAAGCGGCTGTGATTATCACTGGCACAGAACATGATCTTCTAGCACAGCAAAAGTTCATTTTTCAAAGAAAACCATCAGCACCATTGACTCATTCCTCAAGATCAGTTTTATCCTTTGTTAGGTGGTGATAAAGTAGCAATATATACTTTCTACGTATATCTGTATATCAACATGTTTCATTCTGGAATATTTTGAGCAGTTCTCTGATAATGACATATTTCATAATCTCACAGAAGTTATCCTTTAATTATATCAAGAAGTTATAGGTCTTATCTTTACACTCACCCTAGGTGATGTGATAAATCATACTGAATAGTGACCTGCCCTGAGAGAAAATAAGTCTGTTGTATTATATGTAGACTTAAGCAACCATAAAAAAAAGAAAGTAGAAAGATATCCTTGAGAATATCCATACATTGGTATGGCATTGGTAGCTGGTAGTGAGCAATTGTGTTGTGCATCACTTGTTTCATATATTCTTTTATCATTATTATTATTACTATTATTTTCTCACATTTTCTCCCCTACTAAAATGCCTTTATTTCAGCCCATGATTTTTCCCTTTTTACAGTTCTCTCCCCTATCCCACTATGGGGGAGTGAGTGAACAGCACTGCAGTGCTAAGCTGCCTGCCAAGGTTAAACCACAACAACAAGAGATGTCTAAATTGACAGATTTTAAATAAAAGCTTCCCTGTTCCTATCTAACTGATTGAAATTTAGTGGGTTTAGGAAAAAATTGAACATTTTAAACAGCCTAAATTTCCTTTCCCATTACCTTACATTTTGCTTTCAATCCTTGTGATGCTGTGATTTCACAAGTTTTCCATGTCAGTTTACCAACTTAGTGAGGAATCAAAGGAATAGATATGTAACTAAAATAGAGTACTTTAGAAAATAGACCTCTCTGAGAAGTATATCTAGAAGATTTAACATTTTTTATTTTTCCTTTTCATGTCTAATTAGTTAGAAATATATTTCTTTCTGAAGA
The DNA here is from genome assembly GCF_951394365.1 of Tetrao urogallus. Lineage (NCBI taxonomy): Eukaryota > Metazoa > Chordata > Aves > Galliformes > Phasianidae > Tetrao > Tetrao urogallus. The sequence goes on along the minus strand of NC_136814.1, from coordinate 77,603,731 downwards.
AAATTAGTTAGGGAACTTCCATTTCTATGATGCTTCTGAAACCAACACTCTGTTCAGGCTTTCCTAAAATAAGAAGAAAATTTAACAAAACTTCCAAAATTAACCTGACTATTGAGTTTCATCCTCTTCATGTATTGCTGTTCATATTTCTATAATTATGCAAATGATTGGTTTCTCTTGAGACATAACTGTATAGATAGCATCATTATTACCATAAAGAATCCCATCAATGCATAAATAAACATACTTAATTCACTATTTACTTAACTCCCCCATGACCACACAGAGATATGTCTTATGATTTATTGTAAAGAAGTTATTTTATTTTACTGAAAGTTTGTGCCTTAAAATATTTTAATGACTCTGCTCAGAAAATGTATGCCTTCCAAATACAGGCTTAGTTATGTTGCTGCAGACCACCTAAAAATAATGCAGGCATTCCTAAAGCATTCAGACCACAGGCTGTAAACTACTGCTGAGGGTGACTATATACAAAAATTAAATAAAATAATAAAACAAATCCAGATGTATGGTATAATATTCAGTTTTTTTTTTTTTTTTTTTTTTTTTTTTTTTTTTTTTTTTTTTTTTGTGAACAAACTAAGACCAGCTCCTGAATAATTCAGCCTTATCTGTGAGGACTCTGTATTCAGATACGTTTAGTAATAAGGAAAAATCATACAAATTCAGAAGTTTATTTGCAGAGTAAAGTAAATTTCATTTTGAATATAAAACTCAGTAGATTCATCTTTTATTTTTATAATCCATATGTTGTAATTAAATAGCTTGTATAGAAAGAGTGTCTGAATAATTTCTAAAATTATGTCTGAATAATTGTGTCTGAATAATTTCTAAAAATTTCTGAATAATGTCTGAATGTCTTCATGTCTGAATAATTGAATCTGAATAATTTCTAAAAATTTCAGGCAAATTAGGGCAATCTATCTGGAAAGTTTTCAAAAGAAAAGGAGTTACTTTTCCAGTGCTTAAAGCAGAATAGCTCACGTGGTGATCTGGGGAGCAAATTCTTTGCTTCTGTTGAGTATATATGAAGAGAACTTCACACATTCTTTTTAAGAGCCCCATACAGTGTATCATAAAATAGAAAGCAATAGGAAAATACTGTGAAAATCTCAGCACATGCTATTGAATGTAAAAGGTATCAAGTGTTACTGCTAAGTATTGGAATAAATGTATACATCTGTATAGAAGCCAGTTTTCCTGAGTAAGCAGTCATCAGTAAGAACTGCTTAAATTGGAAAGGTACAAATCCACATTGTACTACTTGCTTGAAAATACTTCCATATGTGCACTCAAGCACAGTACAAAATTCAGGTCTTAGCACTTCTGCTTTGTTTGCTTCTTCCAGATACGAACAAGGGGTTAATCAATAAAGTGGCTCTAATGTTAACAAAAGGAAATTCATTAGATGCCCACATTTGGTAAGAATTCCTGGAACAAGTGTGTTCCATGACGCAAGCATCTTTTCAGCCTCTGTTTAACAGAGGTTTTATATAACAGCGTGTCATGTAGTTGGGGCCAGAGATCACAGCTGGACAGCACCAGGCCCTAGTTGGTTCTATGAAAGGACTCACATTTGTGAAATTCCCTGTATGGCTTCAAAATAGCTATGCCTGACGTGGAAAATAGAATTTCATGGCTCCTTAAAAAGGCATTTAACCAGATTATACTCTAAATTACTCAGAGAAAAAGAATGAGGTTCATTTTTAGAATAAGAATGTACAACCATCAATAGGATGCAATTCTCTTCAAGATTAGAACCAGAGATTGGTAGCCACATACATACTGGATTTCAAATTGCCAGAGGAAGCTTAAAACTAGATCTGTTCTTATCCTAGGAGAGCCATGGTGATCTGAGGATACTGAATGAATCATGTTCTTCATGACTCAGAGACTTTGAAAGAGGCCTAGCTTTTAAATGGATATTGGGATGTGAGGGTCTTAATAAATAAGGGCTTGTTTTTAGCATACAGATAGTTTTGTTGCACCCAAGTTATACAGGAGTTTTCCTTCTGGTTTAGTGTAGTGTTTTACAATACACACAGGAGTGCATTTTTTTCCTGTTCTAAGCAGTAAGGCACATGGGATTTATCCCTGCTGGTTTTTAATATATTTTTTTCTGTTCATTTTCTTTTTCAGTAATGAATTGTACGGTCAAACCTAATGGCAAAGTTCCCTCTCAACATCAGCACAGAAAAAGGGATGGGGGCTGAGAAATAGCAGAGGGAAAGGACAGTATGTTGTTGGAAGAACTTCTGGAAATTTGCATGCTGGTGGCACAGCATGTGAAATTCTTTCTGTGTTTGCATTCTGGTCCTAATTCCTTAGTTTACTTTCCTTTTAGCTACTGAGTGCCAACTTATTGCTGCTACTGCTACTATCGTGAACTCCTGACTCTACAGTGTGTGCGTATGCGTATCTCCATATATTCTGTACATGCACTTTCATAGGAGGGGATTTCAGAGTGTAGTTTTCTAGAACATCTTGTCAATAGTCTTTAAAAGCTCTTTAATAGTAACTTATAAACATGAATTATAGGTTTCAATGGCATCACAAATATGCGCAAAGTCACCCTGCTGGGTTTTATTACACTGGTATCTCTGCAGCACTGAACAGAAGACAGTGCACACTGCTTTAAGACCAGACTATGAAAGGACATTCCTAGGAGTTAAAAGATATAGTTTCCAGATGGAAATTTGGAATTTTAGGAAGAAAAGTTGGATTTGAATATTCTCCACTGTAAACCTACCCCTGTTTTTATTAGAACATATTCTAAACTGGTCGACACATAGTTTCTTCTTTTCTAGAAGTGGCCGAAACATTAAATCAGCTGAAATCTCTTGATCCTGTGCTGTTGAACCTTGGAACAAACAATACCAGCTGGCAGGATTTTGGTGCCAGTACTCAATATTCAAACACCAAACCCAAATCAGTCCTTATCCTAGGGACTTATATATATAGCTACAGAGGGAATAGCCATGAAACCTTACTTTAGTCTAGATAATATCCCTGGACTTCACTCACATAAGATAAAGGAGATAGGTTAATTCTATCTTCCTTATGTGAAAGCATAATTCCAACACAGTAAAGACTCAAGTCAGTTATTTTGCCATATTTGGGGTTTACGAACTGGTCTTCAGTTTGTCTTTTCAATACCCTTGTATCTCTTTTAGATACATCACAAGAACCAGTTAATGCTAGAATATGATTCTGCTGTGGTTCCCAGTTCATTTTTCAACTTTAGTAAGTTCTGAACATGATGAAAAGAGAACAAGTGCTCACAGAGTGTGTCTTTCTTTCAGTGATGATACACAAAATTTTAAGCATGTTTGTGTACAGGGAACATGTACACTGGATCTCTGCCAGGTATGGTGGTATCCCCATTTGTGAGGAAATGAAATGCTTAGAGAATTCCTCTGCAACTATCGCTCTTCCTCTCCATCTCAAACCATCCCAGCTACTCAGAATAGGACCGGCAACCTAGTTAAGCTGAAAGGACTCAATGTCTGAAGGAATGAGGATGAGGGCTATTGAAGAAAGCAGGAGAATAAACAAAGGTTCCATTTGAATCCTCACAGAGTCTGTGTGGATTATGGAAGTCAACTATAATCCATCTCTCAAACACCAATGTCCGTATGTTCAGAAAAGACAATAAATCAAAACAGTTTCATGTTTGACTGCTCATAATTGTCTATCCAGTCTTTGTGCTGGGACTGCAGATGTAGGCTAGAAACAGAATGAACAGACACATTCATGCTTAGACAGAACGCACCACGGAGACACACCATGTATAAATAATGAGAGGAATCTCCACCTTTTAAATAGCCTGAAATACTCTTAGTTTAGTCAAAAGACTCAAAGGTGTACGTGTGATGGGAATTCTTTGCAGAGAGGTTAGCTTCTGTTCTTCAGCACAAAACCAACAACTGTAGTTGGGGTTTTCATTGGTCTCATTTGCCTGGTCTAATGATGGAAAAATATCTTACAAAGGAAAAGCTTGAAATGCTTTTCTCAGCAAGAATGTCCTTTCGCATCTTTCAGATACCAGCAGATCAGAAAAGATGCAGTTCTCAGTCTGGCATGGTCTGGAAGGAATGTACTATCTCCATAGCTTTGTACTGTGTTTTACTAATCTCCGTTGTTTCACAGAATCACAGAATCACAGAACTGTAGGGGTTGGAAGGGACCTCCTGAGATCATCGAGTCCAACTCCCCTGCCAAAGCAGGTTCCCTACACCAGGTCGCACAGGTAGGCATCCAGGCAGGTCTTGAACATCTCCAGAGAAGAAGACTCCACCACCTCCCTGGGCAGCCTGTTCCAGTGCTCCGTCACCCTCACTGTAAAGAAGTTCTTGCGCATGTTTGTGCGGAACTTCCTATGCTCCAATTTCTGGCCATTTCCCCTTGTCCTGTCTCCACTCACCACTGAAAAGAGTCCGGCCTCACCATTCTGCCCCCCACACCTTAGATATTTATAGACCTGGATCAGGTCCCCTCTCAGTCTCCTTTTCTCAAGGCTGAGAGTTTCGCAATCCTACTCTGGAGGACCTCTTAGGTAATCATTTTATTCAGCAGGTGGATTAATAATGAAACTAGTCTGGATCTATACAAGGATATCACACAAACTCTTTTTTTAAACTTAAATTGCAAGTCCAGCTTTTCTAGTTTAGATCTGTTTAACAGTGCAGTGGAGCAGACAGTGCACTCATTATTCAAGAGCAGATACCAGTGATGGAGGATGATGACTACTGTTTTCTTCCCCTAATTAACTCCTTATTTTTTGAATAAAAATTTGTTTACAATAAGATTTATTTTTAAATAAAATCACTTCAATGAACTTTTGGTAAGTAAGGAAGGCAAGTTTTGGAGGCATTGTTTAGAAGGTTAAAGCATGTCAGAGGTCAAGATGGTGTGACCTGTAAGGTAAAGAATGGACTCCACAAAGCTTACCAATGTGTCAATATACCCTTGCCTGTTACTGAATGAGTAGGCACACCAGTTCCACTCGTATCTGCTCTTGAAATATTAAAGTCATCAAGACTGCAAGACATGAAGCAGTTGAACAAGCTGGTCTTTGAGAAACTCAGACCTAGCTCACAAGCCAAAGATTGATCTCATACATTTAGGTGAAAAAGTTTTGGTAAAAAAAGTGTGATCTGTAGAGGTCTTTCTCCAAAGTCAATGCATTTTTATTTATTTTATTATGGGAGCAGTAGGTTCTAAGATTTAAATGAAATAACTTAAACTGTAATCTGTTTCAAAACAAATGTTTGTGCAGTGTCTTTACCTACCTGTGTTTTTTTCCTTTTACATCTGCACTTCTTTTTTTCTAGTATGTATGTTGCCCTTTCACAAGGGAGACAGTAGAGGTAATATGAAAGGATTCCTAGTGTCTAGTGATTCCTACTCAGGGAAATCCAACATTCAAAGAACAGGTAAGGGAAATAATTTTCCCAGTTTACATTTGACAATAATTCTCTATTTCAGGTTCAGCCTTGCTCAAAGTGTTCTAACTATGTGTAAAATGTTTACAATCCATATACAGACCAATTACTTAATTTTTATTTTCCCCTGAATGCTATAAAAGATTCCATCCAGAGCTTTAAAATCCATTCATTGAACTCATCATAAGGTTTATTATTCATTTCACTAAGAAGTACAAAATATGGTAAAAATTAGGGAGATGGGCCTAGACAAGGAGAACAGTGGCAACAAGCTAAGGAAATACTTAGTTTTAAAAATATAGAATTGGAATGTGAAACAATACAATATAATACAATATAATTGGAATTTAAGCTAATAAATAAAATAAAATGAAATAAAACAGAGTTTCCGAAACCAAAGTCCTCACCCTAATGCTGTAGGTGAGATGGCCAAGGAGAAAGAGGGAATTCTTGCCACTCTCAGTCAGTTTTATCTTTCCCTCTGAATGGAAAACAGAAAAGTAAAAATGAAGTCTTCTGATAGCTGTAGTTCATTCTTTTCTTCTGAGACCAAGAGACTGGAAATATGAACAATGCATGGAACTGCAGCATTTACTCTTTAACTCTCAGCACACTGCATGATGTTATGATGTGGTATACTGATGACAAACTATAAAACCATGATGTGCAGAAATTTCAGAGAGCAATTTAGATCTTCTGAGGATTGAATTACTATTCTAAGGATCCTCTTTCTCTCTCAGTTAATGAACTTAACTCGACCATTTCAGAAAGTCAGCTTTATCCCAGCTTGATGTCAGAAACACTCCTGTGACTGGAAAGTGAAATTTTATAAAAGACTGAAAATAACACTTATGTTGTGACCTGCAGAACCGATGTTAACAGTCTGCTTTATCAAACTTCCTTGTGGACCTCCATGGTTGAGGAATGATTCTCTTCTAGAATCAGGGAATAGCATATGCTGACATTTGCAATTCTTTTTGATGAGTTTTAGAAGCCTATATAGAAATAAAAGGATGGATGCCTATGATGCCAAATATAAGTCAGAAGCTATGAAAATAAATAAAATATATCTCTTGCTCCTCTGAGTGAAATTCCAAAAAGTGAATCCTTGCTGGTAGCAATAATTTAGAAGTGTCAGCAACAACCATCTCTATTAGCAGGTTGTTTTGTTTGGTGCCTGTTTTTTCAAGTCTCCTTTCATTTCAAGTATCCTAACTTGTTTAAGAAACAGTAGGAAATATTTTGGGGTTTTGAACAATGAGCTCTTTTTAGCCAAACTTAGCTAATGTAGTATAGAGACCACAATTGAAAACAACTGTTAGACATCAATTAGCCTTGTTTTCAGACTGAACGTCAATAGACAAAACCAAGTAAATTAATCTAAGTGACAAGCTAAAAACAGACACAAAAGTTGCATTTTTAAATTTGACACAGAGGCTAGGACCCATCTGCCAGAGGTTGGGGACTCAAAGCACATTCATATACTCATATAGACACCTGCATTCCATGTGAGAAAAATTAATTTTAGACAGCAGGATCCTTCTCAGCCATGAGATAGTCTGTGCTCTCCAGCTATCCCTTGAAAGAGCATCTTTCTTGAGACACAGAAGAGGACTTTTCCTGATAAACCATGCAGTGGAATAGGCAGAACAGGATGAAATATCTTCCTGAGGCCCCATAACAACAAAAAGACCTTCTCAAATTGGACTTTTATTCCTGTCATAGACCAGGAGAAAGGGACAGAGTATGTGTATCAGCAGTTATTGTGTATTGTTTCTAGACATAAGAAGAATGAACTACAGGAGGAAAAACAAGCAAACAACTTCCTCAAGACAGAAACTATTATTTCTACTCCATTATTTTTTTTCTTCTGTCTTTCTTATGGCCGTGCTGACAGGTTTCTCAGATGTGACATTATGTTTTATCACTTGGCTCCTACAAAACTGTCTTCAGCTGCTTTTTCTCCAGCTATTAGAGCTTTTGCTCTTTAGAACCTCACTCAGTCCTGGACTTCTTTGGAATAGATACATGCTCCAAATACCTCACTATCAAAGGTCACTCCTTTCAGGATCACATGCCTGTAGCATTTTTATATTCTTGGAGGCTTCCTGCAGAAATTGCAGAAGTATTAAGGTTAAGAGCTATCAGCTGGGCCTGGTAATGTGGAAGCTAGATGTGGTAACTGTGAGGTCTGTATCTGATGCCTACTTGAGTAGAGAAGGAAAGGAGAATAAATGGTTTGGATGTTTAAGAAGCAGGGCACACAGCGGTCATAAAACTCTAGGCATGTAAACTGTGGATGTGCAGGAGAGGTAATCTATATGTTTATGTGTAAAGAGAGGTACGATACTTAGCATCTACTTTAAGATATCTTAATGGACAGTGGAAGTGTAGAAAAGTTAATGAGCTCAGCAATGGATAAGTAGTTTCTCACACCAAGTAAGGAAGTCTAACTTAGGTCAGATGAAACCTAGCCAGTGTGACAGAAGCACAACAGCAAGAGATGAAAAAACTAACTCAGTTTAACATCTTCACAAACTCCGTAAAAACATCCCAAATGATTGTCTACAGTTCAGATGTTCTCCAGCAAAGTTCATGTGGTTGTGGACAGATGTTTCAGGGACAAAGAGAACAAACATTGCTTTCTGGCATTATGTGTGGCTGATGCAGGAGCCAGAAATCAACAGTGGAGAAATACTAGGAGTCAGAAGTACTGAAAAAGAGGCAGCTTAACTTTCAAGTCCTTGACTGAACTTTTGGCTGTAAGACTTTGAATACATGACAGTTGGGGAATATACAAAAATTGAAAAAAAAAAAAGAAAAAAGAAATGCAGCTTTATCATTTTATAGTCACTTTAAAGAGTGTAAGTAGTATATTTTTAACTTGATAATTTAGCTTGCTTGTATCCCCAAGAAACTTATAAAAATAAAATAGTACATTCCTTATTTTATCCAAAAATACTATATATAAAAATTCCAAGGAATGTATTCAATTAGAATTATAGGCTACAGTAATGGGTGCACTTGATTACATTTCCGTTTCACAAAGTAATTCACATTTGCTACTAATAAATTAAAATCTGTGCCAGTCAAAATAAGCTTGTCTACCACAGCAAGAGAAAATTGTCAAGACACACTGCTCAATTCCTTTTTGACTCACTAATTTTATTCTGGAATCAGTCTGTAGGTATTTTCAGAGCTGTTCTTGACATGATAGTTAATCCTATAATTTCTTTTAATTTAAATAATTCATGTACATGAGTTTTCACTTATTTCCAAGAGCACTTTACGCATATATGACTTATGCTTGTAAGTAATCAAATTCCACAAGCTGTGGTTATATTTCCCATTCAGTTACATACACCAAAAGAGACTATTCAGAGATTTCTTCTTGAGGTCTTTTGGAGTATCAGTTGTATAGAAAACCCATGAATTCCTTGAAGAAAACATTCTGTTGATCAAACAAGGGAAGGTGGAATAGTCTCAGCACATTTCCTAATGCCTACCAAATCTGCTCCATCTCTAAAGCTTTGTTCTTCCTTCAGGAGTCCAGGAACTCCTATCTCTCTTGCTACTCAAAAAATCATATTTAGGTCACCAAAACAAAAAGAAAGAAAAGACAAGAAATCTTTGTTTCATGCTCATTTTCTGGTCCTGTCTTGGAAAGTTCTGAGTGGGTTTCCACTCACTACTTTAACGAGACAAATGAGACAAGAGTACTCTCCCTGTTGGGAAAGTCATTGTGACCTTCAGTGATATCCTATGCTTCCACAGACTCCAGACTCATGCCCATTCACATAGCAGACATTTCTCTTCTGTGATGGCTGCTCACCTACACAAGCTTTTTCATCTTTTTATTAGTACTGAACTCATTCAGTGCATTCCTTCAACTGGCATTTTTTTGGCATGATTTGTAGAGTACAGCTGACTGTGCATCAATCACGCTGTTAGCTCTTCCTTGTTCTCCTTCTAAGGTTTGCATAACCTCTTGCAGCAATACTCAATATTTTATTTATATCAATCTTTTTTTTTTCTTTCTTTTCTTTTCTTTTTTTTTTTTTTTTAATTAAGCAGAGGCATGTGACTCTGGGGAACCAGAATTTAACTGGACTGCATTCTGTCCCCCAAAAACATTTTAATCCTTCTTCAGTTATAGCTTTACCACCAGGTAATAACATGTTCATATGCATGGGTTAAATATATCTCTCTCTATATATAGTAAAGACAAATAGTGAAGAGCATTAAGACAGCATCAAAAATAATAAAGTTTAAGTTCACTGATCAGATAATTCATAATAAATGCATTTCTGAAAGTGAGACATTAGATGACAAAGCACTTCAAACCAAACTCTGAGATCATTCTGACGGGCTAGCTAAAGATAACAAAAAAGTGTGGTCATCTCTCACCACTTCCTAAAAGTGCTGTGTTCAACAAATGCCAACTCAGCTGAGAGATTAGCAAACAATTGACATAATCAACAATCTCTGCATAAAGCTACACTAACATGCTGACTGCATTTCCTACCATGGGCCTCAGAGTGCAGGATGGTTCACAGAAGAATTAGTGCGTGGGAAACCTTGGATTTGATGCTCACAGTTCACTAACACTTAGCAACATTTTAATAATACTCTTTGAAAGAATGTTTTTATTTTATGACAATAGTTTTTGCACGGAAGCTTTCTTCTTCCTGTAATTCTTAAAAAAAAAGAAAAAATAAATAAATATTCCTATCAGTTTTTATTGCCAAATTCCATTTTTAATTAGAGTTGTTCTAGGCTTGAATCAGCTTTATTTTTTTTTTCCACCAAGCACTGACATAAAAATCTTCACTGACAAGGTTTGCACAGCAGAAAAGGCAAACAGTGTTGAATGGGAAGTTCAGACAGATGAGACTTCTTCAGCTACTCCTTTTGTCTTGCAGATTACACAGAATAGAAAGGGGGTGGTAATTAAAAACTGATTGAAATCATAAACAATATCTAAAGAAGCAAAAGCTAATCTTGTAATATCAAAATTTCATCTTTTATAAATCCAACTGCCATTAGTGGTAAAAGGAATTATTTATGCACAGCAAAAAGAGAGTGTCTGACTTCATCCTTTGAAATTCACTGTCAAGAGAAAAAAACAGATTTTGCACAAAATAGTGTTTTCTCCCATAGATCACCACAGGGATTTTCAGATCACTTGAAGACTTTCCCTCTATGCCAGAAAATTGGAGAGGGTTAGGGTTTTCTCCATGACAAGGTATATTGGCATTTCACTTGTTTTGGATGTCCAAGAAAGAAAAAAGAGATTATAAAACTAAATTATTCCCTTCAATGTATTTTTAAAGTGTTCACCATTGTGTTAATAAGCACTTTCTATACAAACACCCTTACACAATGGTTCCAGCTTAACACGTTTGAATAGCGAAGTGAACAGGCAAAGCAGCAGTAAGAGGCTTGGGTTGAGCAACATAAGTGAGCTGAGAAAAATTTTACAACAGGTAGTCACATTTCTGAGGCCAAAATTGATGTAAGAAAATTATCAATGACCAAAAAAAAAAAAAAAAAACCAACAAACCCACAGAAAAAAAAAAAAACCATTCAGTTGGAACTAAGGCAGAGAGGTGCCACACTCTAACAAAAAGCTATGCATCAGGGAGATATCCTGGTCCAGAGTGATCTCCATCTCTCAAGAGAGACGGTGCATTACACTGTATAGATGCACGACATTATCTTCTTGCATGGTTTCATTTTCTCATGGAAATGTAACTTTTTCCCTCTCTGCCACTAAATCTCAGCATTCAGTGGAGTAGCCTATGAGCTACTCAAATGGTTTACATAATGTTCTCCTTTTGAAAGTACTTTCTTCATGTTAGTTGAATGGCTTTGATTTTCAACCCATTACTTCTTTCTGAGTGACAGATTCTTCTGGACATAGAGCCACTGACGACAACCCTCTGGCTACAATCACTGAATCAATTATTTACCCACCAAACAGTCCACCCTTCAAATCCATATATTTCCAATTTAGGGATAACAACATGATGTGTGACATTCAGAGATTTTGCAGAAGTCCAGGTAGATGACATTGGTTGCTCCTCCTTGGTTTACTGAAGCCATCACTCCATCATGGAAAGCCACCAGATTGGTCAGGAACAATCTGCCTTTGGTGAAGTGATGCTGGCTGTCAAGGATACCTCCTTGTCTTCCATGTACATTGGCACAGGGATGTTAAGGATATGTAGCCTCTAGCAGCTCACCTAGCAGACTTAGAGGGAGCTGATTTCTGAATCTGCTGGCCAAGCTTCTTCTTCTGAGATGGTGACTTCCGGACCCTTGACCTTCCTGGTTTTCTGTTCACTTTAACGTCATTGCTGCAAAGATCTTGGTATTGAGAACTCTTGGAAAGGTGGAAATAAAGTATATTTGTCTTACGAAAGTGAAGAATCTTATTATTTTTTTAGTGGGGCCAAGAAAGACAGAAAAAAAATTCTTTCAAGTATGTGCTTTTTTATTATTAAAAAAAACCATTACAGAACACAAATTTGAGTTTCTGAACAGCTGTTATATTCTCAAGCTGTATGTCCCAACACTCTTTATTCTTAATTCTGAAGAACTCTCATTAATGGAATTTTGAGCAGATGCAATACAAACACAATACATTTATATTGAGTATTATGAAAAGATAGAATAGATGTCCATATCTGCTGCATTCCGGCTTTACTCATGACCTTATTTTTCACTGATCTTGAGCACTAAAAATGTATGATTTATGACTGTGTGTCTAAGTTTACAAAACAAAATGCTTAATGTTTCCTAGAAATGTCTTGGAAAAAAACATGAATGTCAAATCCCTAAATGCTTGTAAGTCAAAATTAAATATTGGTTTTCAAGACAGTTCTACTTATCATTAGAAATTAGAAATGAAGCTAGTTTTGAGGCTATTCACCACCTTTGCTCCAAAGTTCAAACCTATTTTTCAAAAGCAAAATTGGGAGAAACTCACATTCTCTATGCATGAAGTAGCATTTGGAACATTACCATGTCCATTTTCTTTTTGTCTCTCCAAACCATTCACCACACTACACATGCAAACATGAATACTTCCTTTCAAATACATCTTCAGTGTTTGTTCTTGAAAAGTCTTTTCTTAGAACAAAGCTTTTTCAGGTGCCAGGCCAGGAAACAAGACACAATACAGTTGACTGACTCTTGTCCTTTTCTTAGAACATGAGTGAAAGAAAAACAGTTAGAATTGGCTAAGTAAGTTCATAAGTTTGGCTTCAAAATATCTGAACTTTCCAGCAGCTGTCTGATGCCAGCGAGATATTATTATTTTATATGTGATATCAACATAGGAAAACATTGCACTGTAAATGCCCTCAGAAAGTTACAATTCTTAACTGTTGTATACACGTTCTGTTATCAGGTTGGTTATTTTAATATCTGTAATATCTCTATATATCTATATAAGTCTAAAGAATCTGGGCATTGGAGCCTAAGTATAGCTATGATGTAAGTCATGCAGAGGGGTGACTAAGTTCAAATCCACAGCTTGCATTTGTTTCCCACTATCCTAATTTGGAGGCTATAGTGGGAACAAGAAAGAAGATCAGGTATCTCTATGCTCTTCCCAGTCACTCTTGCTCAGCTGTGCTTTACCTTCTTGAATGTCACAAATCTCCCTCCACTCCTCTCACCAAGGCTTTTTTAATGGCCTCTCCACAGCCTTCCTTCCTCCCTGGGATCAGTGTGACACCCTTGCACTAACTCACCCTGCTCTCTCTGCTGCCACAGCAAAGCCAGATTACATTCTGCGAGATGCCTGTTTCATCTGAACAAATGCAGTTGTGCAGTTAGATTAATCTTCTCATCTCCTCATCACTCGTCAAGACTTTGGACCATATCCACTTTACATTTAGTGTTAGGGTCCAAACAATGCATGCTTTAATATATACCCAGAGAAAGTCTGCATTATACTTGTTGGGAATTTATATGTAAGGATGTGAGAATTAAGATACCTAATTCTTCTTAGTCTGGTTCACTAGGATTTTTATTTACAAGGGGAATTTAACCAAAAGTACAATTCTTAAAGTCAATTAAATTAGGGTGTCTTTCCTTTGCAAGGAGATTTTCAAATCGATCTCTGCCTGGGTTATACTGATTTTCCACTTCAAGAACTCAACCAGTGTGGCCAGCTCCAAATGAGCACACGTATGCCTGTGTGAGGCTTTTCAGAAACATAACACCAGAAGTGGAAGTTAAGCATGAACAAATCAAGAAGATGCAGCACACTGCTAAAGTAGGAAACCAGCATCCCAAAATGTGGGACTCCTCTTGGAGCTCCATTAACTCCTGCTGAGAAAATAACTGCCTGGCATTCAGACAGGGTGTTTTCTCAGCTTGTTTATTGGAATTCATTTTTGAGGGGTGGGGAGAGGAGTGTGAGGCTATGAAACTGAGCTCAAATGGCAACTAAATAAACCCAGTATATTCTTCCTAAATATAGAGTTATACCTCAGGGGAAATAAAAGATATACTTAATCTACTGCTTGGCCGAAGTTTAAGTCTTAAGTCTGTGTTTGTGCACTGTTGACTGCACTAGAGAGATCATTTTAATGTTTTTTCCCATTCACGATCTTAAAAGAAAAACACAAACTTGATGAAATCAAAGGCATCTTGTGAAGACATTTGAGTAACAAGTCACAAGGAGATCAGCACAATGAGTCAGGCTCAAGTTAGTTTGGGGCAGGGCTTCAGCCTCACCTCCATCCCTGGAAAGGTGATGGAACAGTTTGTTCTAGATGCCATCTCCATGCAATTGGAAGAGAAGATCATCAGGAATATTCAGCATGGATTCACCAAGGGAAAATCATGCTGGACCAACCTCATAGCCGCCTATCACGGCATCACCAGCTGGGTGGATGGGGGGACAGCAGTGAAAGCTGTCTACCTTGACTTCAGAAATGCTTTTGATACTGTCTCCCATGATCTCCTGATACTGAAGCTGAGAAAGCACGGAATAGATGAGTGGATGCTGAGCTGGGTTGAGAACTGGCTAACTGGCTGAGCTCAGAGGGTAGTGATCAGAGTCTGATTGAAGACCTGTGATTAACAGTGTTCCCCAGGGGTCATTGCTGGGTCTGGTCTGGTTCAATAACTTAATCAACAACCTTGATGAGGGGATAGTGTCCACCCTCAGCAAGTACACCAATGATACAAAGCTGGGAGGAATGGCTGATACTCCTGAAGGCTGTGCTGCCATTCAGCAAGACCTGGACAGACTGCGGAGCTGGGCAGTAAGGAACCAGATCAGTTTTAACAAAAGCAAGTGTAGAGTCTTGCACCTGGGAAGGAATAACTGCAAGTATCAGTATAGGTTGAGGCATGACCTGCTGGAAAGGAGCTCTGTGGAGAACAACCCAGGGATCCTGCTGGATGACAGGTTGGCAATGAGCCAGCAGTATGCCTCAGTGGCCATGAAGCCCAATATGATTACATTAGTACATTAAAAGGAGCATGGCCAGCAAGTCAAGGGAGATAATTTTCTTCCTCTACTCTGCCCTAGTCAGGCCTCAGCTGGAGTACTGCATCCAGGTATGGGCTCCTCAGTGCAAAAAAGACAGGGATCTCCTGGAGACAGTCCAGTGGATGACCATGAAGATGATAAAGGGCCTGGAGCATCTCCGCTGTGAGGAAAGGCTGAGTGACCTGGATCTCTTCAGCCTTGAGAAAAGAAGACTCAAAAGGGATCTTACTAATGTTTATAAATATCTTAAGTGTGAGAGTCAAAGGGACACAGCCAACTTCTTCTCAGCAGTCTGTGGGGACAGGTCAAGAGGAAACGGCCATAAACTGAAGCATAGGAAGTTCTGCATCAATATGCAAAGGAAGTTCTACACAGTGAGAGTGACAGAGCACTGCAACAGGATGTCCAGGAAAGTTGTGCATTCTCCTCTGGACATACTCAAGACCCACCTGGATGCCTACCTGTGCAGCTTCCTGTAGGGGGCCTAATCTGCAGGAGTTGGACTTGGTGACCTCTAGAGATCCCTTCCAACCCCTACAGTTCTGTGATTCTGTTATTCTCTTCTGCTCTGTAAGGACAGTGAGCAGCTTGGCACTTGCACACTGGCCTCACAACAAGTAGCACAAGACAGAATTTGCAAAATCTGCAGCACAGTGGGAAGGTTAGATAAGCCTTCTAGCTGCTCCCAACTTCAAAAGCAGTAGTCCAGGGCTCTGGATGACCTGCAGCAATGCAGGTGTGGCTGTTTTGCAGGAGGCACACAGGAGAGGGCTACCCAACCAGGCAGGCAGCTCAAGTAGCTTTGAGTGATAGGTCAGCCAGTATGAAATTATAAAATACCAAGTTCACCCCTAAGGGTTAATTAGTTTTTTTAATCTACTCCTTGCATTAAAAACTGAGAAAATTAAAGAGCCACAGGGGACTACAGTGATTCTAGTCTTGCAGGCGCGGCAGTAATATGACTGTTTGGTGTTCTGTGATCATTCTGATTTAACGAGAATGTTTTTATGAAAGACACAATTCAGTTGCAAGCGGCATGCAGAGACAGGCTGACGTGGAGGGATCAGTTGTTTCCACGGCTGCTGGTTCCCAGCACATCCACAGGAAAGCCACTGTTAAGGCTCTTCATGAGTCTGTATTTACTCTTCACTGCAGCTTGAATATGCACTGGACCTCTTTTTAAGAAACCATGGTGCAGACAGGCGCATGGTACAGCCTGTGAGCAGCAGCCAGACAGCATAGCTGCCTAAAATGTCCTCCAGTCAAAATCGCCACTTGAACTTGAGCCATGTTTCCCACTTCATCCTGTTCACCAACATGGCAAAAGGAGCACAACGGATGTTTCTCCCATAGAAAAACCCTAGTGCCTCCCCACTGCCCTTCACACCAGAGGCAGAAGAAAGCTGCCAGAAATCTCCTGGCATAGATGTGTCTCCTGTCAACCTTAGATCAGTACAGCTGGTCAATGGCATCCTGAGGTTGTCTGTGTACCACTGGATCATTCTGACAGCCAAGTGCTAATTAAAGCAGCCTGTAAATTATGATCCCTGGCTTGCCCAAAGGGCAGATGCAAGCCTTGTCTGAATGGCAGGGTTGTGTAGCTAGGAAGCCACAAAAGCACAGTGAGGCACAGGACCATGCATACCACACCAGGTCATGCCTCTTCGCCCCTCTGCCCGTAAATCCACCACAGAGGGTCTTAATATAGAGAAAGGTGTAAATTCATCATCAGCCCTCCCTAGAGTATATTAACTTAACCAGTCTTATGAAATTTACTTGGAGCCACAGGAACATTAGGGATTTCTTTAATGCTCACTGTAAAGAGTACAGAGATGATAATGGAAGCTTTGTGTGTAAGCCAGGAGGTGCTAGCTTTTGCCTGCAGGTGCCTGCACTGTAAAGTCCATTTCACAGATGTCAAATGCCCTGTCTTATTAGGAGAAAAAAAGTGTGCTTTATGATCTCTCTCTCCATATTTTGATATTTTTTTTTGGCAGGTAACGTAAAAGGGATTTATTAAAAAGAAAAAATTTATTTAACCCTTTTTGTTTTCCACAGTAACTAAACCCAGCCTTCTATAGCTGATCTCTAGAGCTCTCCAGGTAGAAAAATCCTGCAAAAAGCTCCACACAACTGAGAAGCCAGGAACTTCCAGGTCTCTTCATTTGGCAGTGGACATATGTTGAACCCTTCTCATAATCAGACCTTAGAATTAACATTATTCTCCATGTCTTTTTTACCATGAAGGGAACCTGAACTAGAAGTGGGGACCTGCAGTCACTTTCCCTGTTCATCAGACAACTGCAGATATGTGGTGGGTGGTTGGTGCTGGGGCCCTGAATCCACACTGATGCATCACTCCAACAGAAACTGGCACTACCTCCAAATTGATATGCCTCATTCACTCATCATTCAATAAGGCCATTCAATTTGCCTCTTTCCAGGCACACTGCAGCTCAGAAAAGGCTCATAATCAAATGAAAATGAGCTTTTTTTTCATCCCCAGAATAGGTTTCAGCTGAATTAGTTTCCTGACCCAGCTCTTCACAGAGTCATAATTGTTAATGTCAGGTATGAGAGGTCAGCAGAAAAATAAGACTTTGATAATCCCCTCAAGGTACTTTTATTTGCCCTATAAAATGACTGGGGAACCATAGATTTTATCTAGATGTAGTCAAGGTAGACCCCTAATATCTCACAAAATATTACTGTCTTCACTGAAGTTACAGAAGAATATAAAGATTATAAACATAAACAATTATGATGTTTTCAAGAACATCATAATTCCCAGTTTCTAAATTGATGTAACCATCGTGAGGCACACAAGGCTGTAGGCAGGTGTTTACTGGAATTATCTTCCAAGAGTTGTGACTTTTCTCTTTATGGTACTTCATTTGTAATTTAAAATCTGTAAATGTGTTGCAAAAAATCTGGCTCTTACTATTTATTGGAAATAAAAAGGTTTCATACTCTCATGAATACTTCTTAAAGTGAGATATTGACTCCAAAACAAAAATCCACATTGGTACCATGTATAATTAGACAGCTGTCTTCCCTTGAAACAAGCCCAAATTACTCAAAAAAGCATAAGTCATTCTTAAGTCCAAGGAAATGTTTTCCAATATATCTCTCCAGAGAGTACTGAAGAACCTTGAAGAAAATCTATTTTTGTTTGTTTGTTTGTTTGTTGTTGAAACTCCATTAAATTTCCCATTAAGTATGAGGCAAATGGAGATGAGTCTTGGGCACTTGTTTGGAACTCATTGATCCTCCTTTGCATGGAAGCTGACTGTTGGTCAGGTTGTGGTAAGCAAGGATGCCACTATGCAACTGAGTTATGCAGCATGGTCACCTCCTCTGGCATTAAATAAAGCAGAGGGACCTCTCTCACTGTAATGATGGTCTCTTAAAACTTACAAATGGTAGGTGAGTCTGTTTGTGAGAGAGGGAGTCAGTACATGCTCTGACTGCGAACAGTCACAGCAGAAAGATGCAACTCTCAGGAATTTTGGGGGTGGGATGTCCTAATTGATAAGTATAGTGAGCCAGCAATGGTGGTGAAAACACTGGGAAAAAATCAGTATATGCTGCATATAACCTTAAGGATGCATCAGAATAGGAATACTGTTCCATTAGTGTAAATCCATATCGATAAGCAAAAGCATTTTTTCATCCATATGCACTGTTAAATGATAAAGTGTACTCTTTCATAACTTTAAGACCAGCAGAACACTTGTTCCAGGGCAGACCTGAAAAATTCCAGAATAATGGATTTTAATCTGTGACAGACAATTACATGAGAATAAATTAACTTTATTATGTGATCCAAGACAGTAACAAAGAGAGCAAGCCAGTGCATTTAAGTTCACTCTGCAGGAATCTACAGTAATGCTTGAACACACTGCAGTAGAGTCTGAAAAATGCAGTCAGTGAGCATCCGCAGCCTTCAGTTGTGGAGTTCCTGACAGTGCAGGTGACAATCAGCCACGGGCATTTCTGCAGAAACCTGGCTTGTGCAGCCAGCACATATTTTCTGGAGGTACTTTTATCATGGCAAGCATTAGCCTGAACCCTCTTATAAAGCAGTGAGAATATAAAGTTTTTAAGAAATATGTCAAGATGAACTTCTGTAGCAATCATCTTTTAAAAATAACTTGCAATGTATAGTATGAGATAGGAAGTAAATTGCTCTTTTCCATCAAGGTTTCATACGAAACCTTACTTGCACTGGGGGCCCCTCTAGCAACGCTTTATGTAGCTTCACTCACTAGGGCACTGTCCTAAAATGACATGTATATACAAGTTATTATACTTCTGAATATTTCTCTTTCCCTCTCTCACTTTTTCTGCTGATATCTGAAAAATGCTTACTGCTTTTTTCTTTCTTTTCCGAAACCATCACAATTATGGTAGTGGAAAGGAGCAGTTCTTGGCATGGAGAGCGTGATGAGAGCCTCTTTGTTCCTCTTGTGAATTCCAAGTCTTAAAAGACTAGAATGTGCTAAATTTCTTTAACCACAGGAGAAGATATTTTATATTTTAAATTATTTCCAGTTGATTTCTTTTGCTTTATATCCTTTTCTTTTCTGTTTAGGCATAGTCTTTACTGTAAACATTTCAGGGCAGAAATATCCATCCTTACTATAATCCAACACTCACTCATACTTTCTTTCACTTCATGCCATGCTGGCTCCCTAAAAAGCTTCGATTTAGGCATCTTTTCAGCGCACAGAGGCTTCTTATAGATAGATGTGAAAATAATTAATTGCTCCTGTTGGAGAAGCCTACAGGAAAAAACATCTATTAGGTGTTTCTGAGGAGAATAGAGTGAAGGCTATAAGTCCCCTGAAACTCTAATTTAGGACATGTACTCATCTCAACACAGGGTGATAAAGGTGTTTTAAAGGAAATGTAGTTCTCCATATTGCCAGTCCCTCCTACAGGAGGGGTGGAATATGTGTTCTAGGGACAGCAACTGATGTAAGAGAATCCTGACACTTTGGGCTGTTATCTTGATCCTACTTTAAATAAACTATTTTTATGGTAAGTTTCTAACAGTTCAATTATACTCCTAGGACTCTAAGATCATATTGCTCAAGAGTTTCAAAAGTGGCATCCCCTCAGTAAGGATATCATACATTTCCAGCTCTGAACAGTAGAGAATGGAAGTGGAGCACTAACATATCTGTGTGCACACAGACCTAGCTGAGTAATTAGATAAGGTGGAGCAGTCCTTGGAGACAAGTCATTGTTTCAGTGAGATTTAGTATCAACTCCATATAGTATATAAACAGAGAAAGTGAAATCAAAAGAAGGTATTCAAAAGAGGCATGAGGATGAGGGAAACTGTGACAGTAGGCTTGGATAGTTTTGTCTTCTGACTTTCAGAATCTAATCTGAAATAGTGGATGATGTGTGTGACAGATGAGCTGTAGTAGACAAATCTTTGTGGCATAGAGATGCTTAACTCAGCACAATATTTGCTTATTAGTCAAAGGCAGTTTTTTGCTGAAGTTAGGGATGGATCTCTTACAGTAGTTATGAATAAAGAGATTAATTTATGCTGCTGCAGTAACTTAATGTTTGAGTTATTTTCTTTACATGTATATTTGGGAAACAGACAGCTAAATAAAAGTTGGTGTGTCTTACGCTCTCAGTGTAAACATGAAAATACTGTCTTTTGATTGTCATTTGTATCTTTTATTCAGCTACTCTTACACAGAATTAGTTTAAGATTCGTTCAGGAGAAATTTTCTCTCTGTTTGCATCACTAATGTCTTTTCATTTCTCGTGTATTCCAGACGCACCTGTCCTCAGATGTGGAACAAGGACTGATTACACTGAAAAAGATTATTTTTTCTACCTAGCAAGCAGTTTTTTCTCTTGAAGAGAAATACTGACATACTGGATGAGATGTGTCTGAATCAAGATTTTAGCATGATTATCTACTACAGACATTTTTATTGAAATAAAATTGTATAGGTTTGACGTTCAGTGTTAACACATTTAACAATAACAAAAACTGCATTTAAGGATGGTAAAAATATACCTTTTTAAAATAAAAATAACCTTATGATCCCATGAAGATGTATGAGAGTTTCAGAGTAAGAATTAGGGCTTCCTTCATCTATCTATGCTGAAGCTTGCCCATTTTAAGCTTCTGATGTCATCAGCTCTGCTGGAGACAGAATGAAAAGTTTTATGGGTCTTACCTGATTCATTATTTGAAATTTTTTATAAAGAAACAATATCAAAACCAATAAGGACAAGGACCTCTTTTAGGCAAATAGCCTTAAGCTTCTAGGTGGAGGTTAAAATACAGGCAGAAAAAAAAAGAGAGAAAAAAAGTGAAAAACCAGAAAGGTTGACTGTGGGTGATGCTCAAACCCTGATGTTTCTCTGTGTTTCGAGGGCCTGGAGAAGAGCAGAGGATCAAGACCTACTTCTGTGATCCTCTTGCCACAATACTTACCTCCTGTTAGTTGCATTAACATCCTTACCATGCAGCAAGGAAAGTTGTTCTTGGGATGCCTCACTGAATTCATGTCCAGTTATTGTACTCCACTCCGATTTTTTCTATAGATCAAGAAATGTACTCATCATATTTTTTTTTTGCCTTTTTCCACAACTTTGCAAGTTTCATTTCATTTCTATTAGCTTCTGATAGAAAGCATTCTCTAGCTTCTTCCAGTCCTTGTAAGCAAAACACTCTTTGTCTAGATCATTTGCAGCTAGGTATAATCTTCAGATTAGGGTAGATTTTTGCCTAACTTCAGAAAGTCCTTAATAGCTATGCAAATGACTAGCCCATGTGATGTTTCAGCTCACTAAATAGTCTTGTCACTGATTACCAAGCTGTAATTGTAATCCTGGTGGCAGGGTAAACACAAGATGCTCATCAATTCTTCAGGAAAAAAAAATAATCAGCAAATGTTGCCATCTTCTTTAAATATTTGAATTTTATATATTTCAATAAATGCATATTTATATTTATGATCACTTATAGTTATGAAAACTTCAAGAAATTTTGGGAAAGAATGTTCAATGCAAATGATATTATGTTCAATTAATCCATAGACTGGCCACAGATGTTGCTAAATAACTTCTTCTCAGCATGAATACACTTGTGCTACATAGTCTCCAATTTTTCTCTGGTCTCTGTGAAAAGCAGGGAATAATCAGTAATCTTGTAGCTAATTTAGCTAAAATCACAAAATGACTTGCCACTGAGCAGTCATTTCCCTGATGAAGAACATCCAGTCTACTGGATTAAAGGATCATTTTGTTTGAAGATGCATTTGCTTTCCAGAGTTTTGTTATCATTAATCATTCTCATTTTAGAAAGCAATCAAAAATAAAAATAAAAATCCCATTTTCTGATTCATTATTCAGTTGGCCTGCCGTACTGACAAAATGGGGCTTCTGTTGGTCTGGAATTTCTTCCTGGAAAAATCTGTTTGGATTCAGATCACCGTTCTGTTGATTTGACTATATTCTTGGATCATTTCAAGGGTATTTTTTTAATGTGTTAGTCAACAGTCAGCATATTGGCCCCATGCTACGTAGAAGAACTCAATAAGACCTTTGAATTGGAAGACAAGTGGACTTTGGACTAAGTTATTTTTTCAAGATTCATTCTAAGAAAATAATTTCTGAGCAATTATGTAAAGCTTTGCCTCAAATGAACAATGTAGAAGTGAATTCAAAGATTTACTGTTCATTCAATTTCTTAAGAAGGAGCATATTTGGGCTATTCAGTCAAGAATTTGAAATACAGTATGTAGAGAAGAAAAGCAGGTACTGTTCGTATTCCAGAAAAGACAGCTGGAAATCATTTCAAAGTTAGAACTACTGGCATGCAAAGTGCATCAATTAGGTATTGCTGTTAGTCAGCACATTCTAACAATCATTCCTAAACAATGAATTTGGAAAACTAAATGACAAAGACATGCCAAAGGGGAAAAATAAAATAATACAGTTCTCTACATGATACGTCTGATAGCTTGTGATTCCAGCAGTGTATTCTCAAATACCTGGGAAGACTTAGAAAAGTCCCACTTTGTCATTCCTAAAAAAAATTGGTTAGATGTTTTGAAATGGAAAAAAATCATCAATACACGCAAGAGTATAGCTCAGTCTGATGTCAGTTGCAAGGAGGAATAAAGGAAAGAATTGAAAGGAAAAAGTAAAGATAGTATGGATTATAATTCCTTCCTTCCTTCCTTCCTTCCTTCCTTCCTTCCTTCCTTCCTTCCTTCCTTCCTTCCTTCCTTCCTTCCTTCCTTCCTTCCTTCCTTCCTTCCTTCCTTCCTTCCTTCCTTCCTTCCTTCCTTCCTTCCTTCCTTCCTTCCTTCCTTCCTTCCTTCCTTCCTTCCTTCCTTCCTTCCTTCCTTCCTTCCTTCCTTCCTTCCTTCCTTCCTTCCTTTCTCCTTTCATTTTTAGCAGGAGGAAATGAAGCCACCAGATGATGAAAGCCAGTGCTTTGCTCAAAATGGTCTCCAAGTTTCTCCTGACTTCTATGAATGCCCTGTGGCTGATTCCTCTTTCTCGGTAAGAACTTTGGTATCTTTCTTTAATTCCTTATTTATGACATTGTTTTTTTTCCCTGGTTACCAGCACCACATGAACAGTACATGCTGGTGCAAGTGTGTTAACAAGTTTGTATTTCTGCACCCTCTGGACAGCACTAATTAGGGACTGGATAGCATTCCTATTCCTCAAGGGCAGGAGGGCTGTTGAAGGGGTCACCATTTGTTGCCTTCCATTTCAGAGTTTCATCCCTCATTTCTACACTCACAGGCTCATAGCAAAGGACAGAAAAACTGCCTTTTTCCATAAATCTTCTGATGGAATGAGAATGATCCGGAGAGCAATTGGACTACTCTGCGATTCCCTGGAGGCAAATGCTTTCCCTCCTACTGAACGAGGATTGCACCAAAGCGTCTTGTAGAGAGAAAAGTGGGAAATAAGCACTAGAACTCTTGGTTTATAATTTAAGAAAACTAAGAAAAACATCAGGTAGGAATGAAATCTTGCTAACTGACCTAGTTTATTCTTTATAGAGTTTTGGAAAAATCTGGTAAATGATACTGTCTTTGATACTCACATTTCTGCACTCCTGCTGCTCACAGAACATCTTGATTAACAAGTGGTAAATGTGCAGCTGCCTGAGAAACTTTCATTTCATTGTGGTAATTAAAGCTAATAGTAGTGGAAGGGGGCAGGGATGCTGCAGCTGAAAAAAGGAGTGCAGAGTAACTCAGATTTACAATGCTGCTTCATTTACTCATTTCTAATAACAGCTCTGAAAACTAAAACACAGTTTCAATTAATCGTGTCGGAAGAATGCTGTCACTGCAGAAGGATCTCATCCAACCTAAGAGTCGAACAAACCCTTCTCTCTGCTGCCTATGATGCAATATAATACGTACAAATGTAAGTCAACCTGACCTTGGCATGGAATCAGAGCCTCAGTCATCCACATCTGATCAGTATTGGACATAATTGTCCACAACTGTGCTTCCTGTAGGGGACGATTTTACAGCTTACCATGCTGGGAAATGCAGAGTAATATTAGACTAAAGTGACTTGGTTATTAGGACTTGCTTTTGAAGCATTCATACAACTAGAATATTCAGCTGATTGAAATATTAAAAGATTAAATAAAATCTTTCACTGGACTGAAAAATATTTTAGATGTTTAGATACCCCAAAATACCAAAATTTTAAAATGAAGTGGGGTTTTTTTTAATATGAAATATAGTACAATATAAAAAAATACTGATTTTTAAAATAGCTAATTGAAATCTGTATGATTTTCCTCTTTTTTCCTTTTTTTTTTAACTAATTAATTGAAGTGGAGGTAGATATATTAAAAGTTTTAATTTCACCCGATCTACAATTTTGGGGGGAAAAATCGCCAGATTCAATGTCTTTCTGCCTCTGTGTCTCTTCACAAGTGTTGAATTAATGAATAATAAAGCATTCAGGTCAGATACATAACAAGCCCTTGGAGATGAGGCTTCATAATTTGCTAAAATTAAAGTAGAAATTTGCTGAGTTTTGTTTGTTTGTTTGTTTGTTTGTTTGTTGATTTGTTTTTTAATGGTATTTGAAGTAGAATACAGAGGCCTCACAGAATTCATTGTGCTGGACCATGAATATTAAGCCACACCAAAACCTTGAAAGAGAACAAGATGGATCTGCTAGACCTTTACATGCATAGGCAACAAGGAGAGATTTTGTGGCCCCTCAGACATCAAAATACAGAATCACAGAATCACAAGGTTGGAAACAACATATAAGATCATCTAGTCCAACCGTCTCCTCATCACCATTGCCACCACAAGCACTAAACCATATCACGCAGCTCCTCATCCAGACACCTCCTGAACACTGCCAGGGACAGCGACTCCACCACTTCCCTGGGCAGCCATTCCAGTGCCTGAGAGAAAAAGTTCTTCCTTATGTCTAATCTAAACCTCCTCTGATACAACTTGCGGCCATTACCCCGTGTCCTGCTCATTGCCTGGGAGAAGAGGCCAAATCCCTCTTCACCACAGCCTCCCTTCAGGAGGTTGTAGAGTGCAATGCAGTCTCCCCTGAGCCTCCTCTTCTCCAGACTGAACAATCCCAGCTCCCTCAGCCTCTCCTCATAAGACTTGTGCTCCAGACCCCTCACCAGTTTTGTTGCCCTTCTCTGGACACGCTCCAGGATCTCAACATTTTTCCTGTAGTGAGAAGCCCAAAACTGAACACAGTACTCAAGCTGTGGCCTCACCAGTGCTGAGTAGGGGGGGATGATCACCTCCCTGCTCCAGCTGGCCACACTATTTCTAATGTAGGCCAGGATGCTGTTGGCCCTCTTGGCCACCTGAGCACACTGTCGGCTCATGTTCAGCCGAGCATCAACCAGCACTCCCAGGCCTCTTCTTCACACTCATCCAGCCACTCATCCCCAAGCCTATAACACTGCATGGGGTTGTTGTGCCCAAAGTGCAGGACCCGGCACTTGGCCTTGTTAAAACTCATGCCATTCACCTCAGCCCAGCGGTCCAGCCTGTCTAAATCCCTCTGAAAGGCCTCCCTACCCTTAGACAGATTGACAACACCTCCCAGCTTGGTGTCATCTCCAAACTTACTGAGGGTGCACTCAATCCCCTCATCTAGGTCATCAATAAAGATATTAAACAAGATGGGCCCCCGTACCGACCCCTGGGGGACATCACTTGAAACGGGTCGCCATTAACAATGGTCTCCTAGAAGGAAGGACACTGATTGTAAAAATTCATGAAACAAGGCCTTGTCAAGGAACCTTTGAATAGAATTTGATGTGTCAATTCTCTCCTTATGACAAGCATCCATATCTTAGTTTATGCACAGATTTTATTATTGTAGGCTTTTAATTAAACATCATGATTTCCACAAGTGATGCATACAAAGTTTGTTCTCAAATTTTAATTAAAAATGTATCAAACAATTCCAAGTTTATGTACAATGGTTTGATGTACTGTTACTGTTGAGTGTGGACTGGGAGAAAGAGTAAATTGCTGTGTACATAAAAGCTTCACAATGCTGTACAAAGGTGGGAAATCACTAATTATCAGAGGAATTAGCAATAACAGAGATGGGAACCAGAGTTCAGAATGTGAATGTTGGAGTCAATGAAACTATTTCATTTGTTTCACCACTTTAATATCTAAGTTCTGTACTTAGCCATGGTACATTATTGGAGCAGATCTGAATTTCATAACCTAATCCAAATACAAAGTGATTTTAGCACAAAAACTCTTCTTCCTTCCCATCCTAACCCCCCTCACACACACCTAAAAATTGCAGGGAACAATAGTTCTTAAAAAATCCTGAACTTGCAATGAGAGACTGTGGATAACAACTACATTTATTATACAATGTTAACTTTGTTTGCATTTCATATGAGTAAGATACTGAGCAATTACTAATGGTCCAAAGAAGTTTTTAGATACTTTCTATAAAATGACAACATATTCTGTGAAGTCTTGTTTTCCATCATACTTGCTCTTACCAGACACAGCCATTGAAAGGCATTGGGTGGTGTGGGCCACTTCAGATAGCTTTTTTTTTTTTTTTTTTTTTTTTAACTTTATAGCAGCTGGACCATTTTAAAGGAAATCCACAAAATTAAATAATAGCCCACAAAAATCACATTAGTAGCCCAGCCATTCTCAGCTACTGGCAGAATAAATACTACTTTTCTGCCTAGGTTACTACGATGTTCCAATAATACAAATAATACTTGATAATTTGCAAAACTTGATTATTGACATCCTGAAATCTCCTTTCAGTTTATTTCAGTCCCATTTGCTGGTCCAGGTGAATGCGATCCCCTGCTGCTCCTGGGTGAAATGTTACAACTTTGTCTCTGGCAGTTTTGGTTTCTTATGGTATTTCCTTATTTTCCTTTTTGAAAATATTGAAAACACAAACCTCTTACTTCATGTCATTTGAATTTGTAAAAAAAGGGGGAAGTACCTGTGTGAGTAATACAGAAGGAATTGTATTTGCTGGAAGACTTTCTCCTAAAGAAGAGCCAGAAACTCATTCTTGCAGAGACCAGGATCTCTTTGGGAAGAGTAAAATGAATCAAAAGTGCTAAAAATATCGTCTTTGTGGGTGATAATTGTAAGTTTCTCTCCATTCCTATTGCACTTATTTCTAGGTAGGCTGATAGACAATTTATTTCCACACATTCACATCGGAAGAGTAGCCTGATGTTGCTGCTTTAATTCCTTTTTGGTGGAAAGTGCTAAGCAGTCATCTGTCAGCAGTTGGAAGTCATGTTAGTGAAGTTTCAATCTTCAAAGGTACTTAACACTGATAATACAGAATTTGTAGCAGGAAAAAATGCAGTTTTGAGACGAGGAATGATTCTTTTCATCTCTACTTGTTTAAAAAATATGGCCTCTGATATTTCAGTGCTTTAAGAGAGGTAGAACTTCTTCCCCCAGAGTCTTCAAAAAGTAAAATTTAATTTTATGCATTTCTATAATTTGATAAGAAACTTAGTCTTGAAACTAGAAAATGTGTTCTTTAAAGTCTTTTAAACTAGATAATCACAGAAAAACATCTCAGCCTTTTACTGAAGGCCTCACACTGCTGACCCATTTAATCCACAGCACTGGCTCTTCAAGCTCTTCAAACAAAGTTATCATCAAATGAAATAGAAATGAGAATGATTTAGTGAGAGTATTTTGATAAGCTCTGAAAGTTTTTACCTTTTTTTTTTTTTTAGACATGCCTCGACAAATTCTGCAAAGCATACCAGAAAGAGCAGAAATGCTTTATAATATTAAATATATATAAAACCTTGTGGCTGATACAATCATCTAGCAGCTTGCTTGAGCTAGATCTAAGCAACATACCCCTTTGCATAAATCCAACTTTAGCCAAACACTGCACCCATATCCAAAATTACCTCTGAAACCTTTGGGGGGCCCAGGAAGGATAGAAAGAACCTAGAAAACCATGGATTGCTGCACCATGACTGTGTACAGAAAGGCAGGGGATACTGTGTTAACCTGTTCAACCTCCCTGAATTATTGCACCATCTAATATGCAGAACAAGTAGCTTATGGGTTTCTTCCAAGGTAAATTGCCCAATATCTCTCCCTCAATGCACTGTCTTCCCCAGTTGTTCCCACAGGAACAAGAGGTCCTGTGATCCCTAAAAGCATGTGTATCTGTGTATCTGTGAATTAAGTATTTTGATACCCAAATACATAATATTCACACAATAATTACACAATAATCCATTCAATTCACAAAGAAGAAATATATTAACCTGCCAGGACAGCTCAGTCCTTTCAATTTTATTTTATTTTATTTTATTTTATTTTATTTTATTTTATTTTATTTTATTTTATTTATTTATTTTTTTATGACCTGGATGAGGGCACTGAGTGTACCCCACTAAGTTTGCAGATGACACAAGGTTGGCAGGAAGTGTTGATCTGCCTGGGGGTAGGTAGGCCATACAAAGTGATCTGGACAGGCTGGATTGCTGGGCTGAAGCCAACAGGATGAAGCTCAACAATACCAGGTTCTGGGTTCTGCACTTTGGTTACAACAACCCCAGACAACACTACAGGCTTGGGTAAGAGTGGTTGGAAGATTGCATGGAAGATATGGACCTGGGGGTACTGGTTGACACTCAGCTAAACATGAGCCAGCAGTGTGCCCAGGTGGCCAAGAAGACAAATGGCATCCTGGCTTGTATCAGAGATAGTGTTGCCAGAAGGAGCAGGGAGACGGTCATCCCTCAGTACTTAGCCCTGAAGAGACAGCTCCTCGAGTATTGTGTTCAACTCACAACGAGGAAGACATTGAAGCCCTGGAGCATGTCTAGAGAAGGGCAGCAAAGCTGGTGAGGGGTCTGGAGCACGTCTTATGATGATTGGCTAAGGGAAATGGGATTGTTTAGTATGGTGAACATGAGGATCAGGGGTGACTTTATAGCTCTCTACAGTTACCTGAAAGGAGGTTGTGGCAAGCTGGGCGTTGGCCTCTTTGACCTCTTCTCCCATGTAACTAGTATTAGAACTAGAGAGAATGCCCCAGAGGCATGTTGCCTCAAGTTGCCCCAGAGGATGTTCGGGTTGAATGTTAGGGTAAATTGCTTCTCAGAAATAGTGGTCAGGTGCTGGAACAGGCTGCGTAGGGAGACAGTGGAGTCATCATCTGTGGAGATGTTCAAAAAACATTTAGTTGTACTGAGGACATGTTAGTGGGCAAATACTGATGATAGGTCGACAGTTGGACTAGATAATCTTGGAAGTCTTTTCTAACATTGGTGATTCTATGATTCTGTGACGAGAAGTGCTCAAGGTTAAAATGTACAAGTGGGGGTTGTGCATACTAGAGTCTATGTGCCTACTTTTTATGTTTCTGGAAAAACAAGTATACTGTTTCATTTACATCATACACCATAATGCACAGCAAGAGATAATCCACCAAGTACACACAACAAGATTTAACTGGTATAGCTCAAATCATCCTTCGTACTCACAAAAAGGGTTGTTTTCATTCTCTTTTTTTGGAATAAGACTGGTTTACTCTAATTCAATTTTATCTACGGCAAAATGCTTCAATCCAAACAAATGTTTCCATCCCTCTGAAATAAGGTGTGAAAAAGGATAGAGCTTTCTGCATTGCTTTAATTTCACTATACAAATTCACACCTAACGTTATATAGGTGTCATGTTCTCAAGCAGGAAAGCCTTTTGGGACTTCCTGCCTCTCTTTCTTTGCATTCTGTTTTCTTATTCTTTTCAAGTTTAATGGTATGACTACACAAACACAGAGATCTATTCATTCCTTATTATTCCAAGGAAGTTGTTAACAAGACATGGATTGGGTGTTAGGTTATTTAAGGCTATTAACAAGACATGCAAGTACTCAGACATACTTGTGACTGACTGACATGGAACTGCATTGACAGAAGACATACATTTTAAAGCTTATGCTGGCTCAAACTGTGTGGATAGCATGGCTTAGAATGGTTATTCTAATCTATTAAGGTCTTCATAGCACATACATGCTGCTAACTCTTTCTGACTTTTTAATTGCTCTTCAAAGGGTGCTGGCATTATGCTGAGTACACACTAGGCAGACTCAGCATGAACCAGAGTAGGAGACCAGTTATCAAGGAAATAACATTATTCCTCAGGAGAATGCTAATGTCCTGACTGAGAAGGTCATGAAGGAAGGTTGTTTTCTTTGGAAACAGACGGCTCTTTGGTAAAAAGAGGAGAGTCCAAAATAAATTTCCTGAGGCAGAAGTTGTGGAATTAAGAAGGTGGCGGCATTTGCATAGGAGAGCTAAGAATGAGTGTGCTTCAGAAATAGAATTTTATTCACTGCTCTTTTTGCATAGAAAAGATATAGCAGTATGTCAGAAAGCTATAGATCAGGAACTAGTCCTATGACAAGGAGAGGTCTAAACTCTTCTTATCATGGTGACTAAAAAGCTCCAACTACCAAGGTGTTCAAGTGAGGAAACCTGGAAACAGGAAAGGATTTCACAAAAGCCACTGTGAAAAATAAAAGCCTTCTTGAATTAGTCAAGTATGCTGAGGTGTGTGCCCTGTGCCACCTCTTCTGGCACAAGAGCTGAGAGCTGCGGGTCACAGTAAGGTGTAAGACCATCCTAGCAACAGGAAGACTGTATTCAAGGTGCAGTGAAGGGCTCAGCATGAAGACCAAGATTCCTCTCATCCAGGAAATTTCTCCTAGTTCTTTTGGTGAAATTGGGTAATTATAATAACAGAGAAAATTGTTATCAGAAAAAATGATGCCAAGTGATGCCGAGCATCACAGCTATAAGGCACAATTGCTAATTGGTACATCAGGGCTGTGTGAGCCGAGGAGAGGAACAGACAACAGTTGGCAAATTTGGACTGATTGTTTTGGGAGTCTTCAGCATGACAGAGGCATTGGCTGAGACTCAAAGGAAGAGAGAATTAAACAGAGCTGCAGGAGGATATCAGTATTTCTGGATGTGACTGCAGTAGAGCTTACTTGGAATACATCTCCTGCAGCAGACAGGTGTAGCTCCTACTTAATACTTCTAGTATAGCACCCACAGAACTGTTACTGGGTGTTTGTCCGAGAGCCTAGCAACATGTAGATGGGCATCAGGAGACTTTTCTCACAAGATGGGACAATGTGTCTGTATAATAACCATCTTTCAAAAACACCAGTTGCTTCCAGAAAATATTTCAATATTACCCTCACCTCTGGGTCACTCACCAAGGGCCAGATTATGAAAATGACATATTAAAAATGTAAATTAAGTCTGTTCAGATCTTGATCTCACATCTGAGTCAGACTGCTCTGTGCTTTTTTTTTTTTTCCCAAAGGAAGCAAGCGGTGCTGCAACTGAAATATGTCTCTTCATCCAAGCTAGGTGCCCCCAGTAGAAATCAGCACTGACACAACTACATAGAACTTGTCCGTAGGACTTATTGAAATATAAACTCATGTCCAAAATGGAAGCAGGGTAGAAGCCATCAGAGGGTCATCTTTTACCCACTGGTCTCCACAGCAGAATAAGACATGTCTAAGTTGCTGACAGTCATTTGTTAAGAATGTCTATTCTCTCACTGGGGTAAGGCACACTGCAGACTCCTGTCTCAAACGCAGCTAAGCATATGTTAAAAACTGACATGATGGTCATAACTAAGATGCTAGAGGTTAGTGCTAAAGAGGATAGCTATTCCATAGAACACAAGTATTTATAGTACTGCCTGTATTGGTATACGTGCATGTTAGTCTACAATTCAGTATAATTATGAGTTTTCTATTTTAAGAGCCAACGTTATGAAGCTTTGAGCTTTGATCAATCAGCATGTTATGCATTGTATCCTGCTGCAAAAAGTTGCTGAACTTTCAGCTGATCTAACTGATTTCTGTCTGTATTTTTTCTTCCTATGCAAACAGCCACTGTGCAAGAGCTGGTGTGAGGCCAGGGAGCAGAGCAGCCCTACTCACCCCCAGAGGGTTTGCCCACCTGGCTGCAGTTCCAAAACTCATAGGGGACAACATCTGCTTCTCACATCATAGCAACAGCCATTCCATACATTTCTGAAGGTATAGTCCAACCATGGTGCTGTGCCCTGCTAGGCAGCCAAATTCCTCTTCTCTGACTTCAGAAGTTCTGTTTGGAAAAGACCTGTCAGAGACCAACGTGAAGCAGTTATTAGAAGCAATACAGCAAGACAGGTTATTTTTTAAGACCAAATGTTATGAATATTTTGGAATATAAGCAGGCCTGCAAGTCTTATGACTTTTGTCATAAATGCACATCATCTCAGTTATCACAGAGGCTACAAATGTCCATTCACCACAGCAACAGTTTAGCCTCCAGCTCTTTAACACTTCAGAAAAATTCTTGACTCCACACACAAAACAGAGCACATACAGGAACATTCTCAGCATTGGCCTTTAAGCTAATATGCTTGGGTAGTAGTCCTCTTTGAATATTTGACTTTAATCTTAGTGTTTGTTTCAACGTGTAATGTGAAAGGACAGTCCAAAGTCTGATCAATACTCTTTGAACATATGAGAAAAGGGATACCAAAGATCTAGAGAAAACAAAATAAATTTTCTTTTATAAAATATTCCAAGAAGACAGACTTATTTTACAGCCAACAAAAACAACTCAGTATTTATTACAGCTGGAAGAAAAAATGATTTAAAAAATGTCACATTGTTCTCTCAAATTATGCTTCATCATTACCTGCCAAGATAGTGACTCACAAATTTCTGAATATATAATGATGTCCTGAACATTCCTTAATAAAAAGCTTTGAAGATAACCTTCTGCCCAGTTCTGATCTTTTAGTAACAAAATGTTTGAAGTCTGCTGATTTTTTATTATTATTTTGAATGTTAATTTTAAAATCTGAAGCAAAAACAGAAACCAGTTTGAATGTCCATACAAATTCTTCAGTATACTTTTTCAGTCTTCTGCAGTAACAGATCAAAATACAAAATAGGCAGTGTGCAAGTTCCATTGTTTATTTTCTTTAGGAACCCAGGAAGAACATTTTCAATTGTGAGTTGTTGGTGGTTTTTGTTTGTTTGTTGGTTGGTTTTTTTGTTTGTTTGTTTTTCTTTTTTCTTTTGTTTAGTTGGTTATTTGGCTTTTAAAATGAATACATACATAGGCAGTTTCGCATAAGGCAAAGTTTACTCTTTCCCCATAATACCTAGAATCCAGAAATGAGTTGTTCTTGTGTAGGTTAAGATTGGCCTTTCATTCACTAAACATGAATATTCATGCTTCCTTGAGGGCAAGAACACAGACCAGCAGAGGCACAAGTGTTAGAGGAGCTAACAGACTCAACCCCTGCATCTTAGCTGGAATAGTTATTTGTAAGATAACAGTCTCAGCACATCTCTGAGACTCTATTTACTGCAACAATGTAGAAGGGCAAACACATACAAGAATGTATTTGGGTAAGTCAGCCACCCACTGAGCCCATATTTTACAAAAAGAGTGTGCTTCTCATGAGTCAACTGAGTAGGACTGCGACATTAGCAGGTAAAGAGAGGCTTTTCTATCTCAAATAAACGGCATGTTTTTATAAAAGTATGCATCATGTTACCTATTACTTTTTCCAATTGTGAGGTTTATGACTTAATGAAATCCTCCTGAGTCTGAGGTATGTAAACAAGTTGTAATTTAATATGGTGTGTTCTGAGTCAAAGGGCATTTCTGGTGCATCAGACTGCACACTTTTTAATTGTATTCATGTTGACAGTGACGCAAATGCTTTTCTAACAGCAAACAACAAAGTCACATAAGCTGAAATCCTAGCATTGCCAAAGTCAGTGATACTTTGTCTTTTTTCTTATTGAGGACAGAATTTAATCTAAATATTACATAAATCAGTAGCAGACTCTCTTTGTGACACTGTAAGCTACATCAAATTTCAGTTGGAAGATATATACATGGCTGTAATTGCATTTATTTTATCTTGAAGTGTACTGAAGTGTAAAGCATCCAGTTAAGTTGTACTTCTTTCCAAGCAAGTTCTCTCTACTTCTGGAGATGAAGGTTTGATGGAAATACCAAATGGAGATTGGTGGATGCCCCCCAAAAAGGTGAAATCTTTTATTTTCTATTTAAGCATTCTATGTCTTTTAAAATGTTCAAAACTTGGAGATTTTCTGCTTAAGCTTTTAGCTCTCATGTTCACCTCCATTTTATGTAAGTCTTTCCCAGTCTTTGCTGTGTCTAATACACATGGCAAAACTCTAGAGCTGTGTTTCTCAACAAATTCCCTACTACATATTTGTTTGTTTATGTGCAGAAAGCAGGGGAAAGATGGACTTTTTTTTTTTTTTTTTAATTTTGATTATTTTTTTGACTATCAACAGTATTACTTGAAGCCTGAATTTTAAAAAGACAACTACTTATTTTTTGGTAGAAGTTAGGTAATGCTACAATGTGATGGTCAGATGCAGAAAACAAACAAACAAACAAACAAACAAAAAAACCTCCAAATCACTCAGAATGTAGAGCAGATGCCTCTACTACATAACACAGTGGGTCCTGTCCTTCAGCAGACTACATCCAGCTTTCAGTGGAGTCACTCACCTAAACCAGGGCTGAGATTTCCCCCGTCTCAGTGACTAATACTCCATGCAAAAAATTCACGTGATAAAGTGTGGAAATTTATAATGTTGATGTCTACATCTTAAGCTAGTTGTTCATGCTTTATTGATAGTCACCAGAGAAAAATAAGAATTTGTAAGATATGAGTCATCTCATCCTACTGCAGATGTCTAAATTATGTCATAATAATTGCTCCTGACAAGTGCCTGTTTCTCACCAGTGATTACATAGGAAGTCTTGAGTGACTAGCTCAGACGTAGGCTTTTGTATTGTTGATACTTAAATTTGCTGAGACAAAATTCATTTTAGTTCAGTTTAGGACAAGGTATGTCTCTGGCCACCAAATGGGTGAAGGAATATACCAAAATCTGCAAGAAGTACTTGACAGCATAGCAGCTGAGAGGTGGATTATGCCTTGGGATGAGCATCACACACAAAAAGCAAAGGAGGAAGGCACTGATGCTTCACCATGACTGCAAGGGCTGTTGCCACAGTGCTGGGGAATGGATATGAGAGATGAAGGAAGGATTCTCATTAACAATGATTATCAGCATACACAACAGATTATTATTAGTAGAAGCTGGAAAACATTCCTGCAAAGTGACTAATGGGAAAAAGTATAGGCAGGACAGAAAATGGGGTTTGTGAATCTCTAGAGTTCACACAAAGAGCTAAACACAAAGTACTATGAATAAGCAACATGTGAGAGGAACTTACATCTTTCAAGGGCTTAGAAAATACAGAAAATGCAGAATGACAGAGCAATAGAAAAGTATTTCAGTGTGAGAAAGAAGTAAAAGGGTAAAAATTCATTCACAGCAGAACTATGAAGATCAATGATACCTGAAGAAGAGCAAATAAATGCAAAGTTAAGTACGAATCAGATTTGACAAGTGTGTAAGTGGGTGATGAAAGGGAGAATTTCAGCACTGCTGCTTAAAACATTTTACTGAGGAATGATGAAGCGGTTAGTTATGGATGAGGAGTCTGGCTAGACAGTGGAGAATTTTATAGCATAGAGGTAGGACTGAAAAAAACGATGGAGACAAATCATGCCAAATAATTCAAAATGTGGGAATTAAATGGACAATATGAGGAGAAGAGGTATTTGATGAAGTACAATAAAATGAGAATATCATTGAAGGTGGACACCAAAATGAAACCTTTGAAGATAAATATTGAGATCACGGCTCAGAGAAATATGACGTCTCCACTCTGAGGTTTCTGATGTCTACAGGTGACAGACAAGCTGGAAGAAAATCTCCAGCATGTTTCCTGTTTCTCTAGATGGTTTTCTCCCTACTTACTCCTTGAACATGACATGCAAATCTTCACTTCAGTACTTCAGAATACTTTTAGAGTTTTCTTATAAAATAGTTTCTGATCACTTATGGATGAAAGTGAGAGTTAGACTTCTTTAAGTTTGATGCTGATGTGGAAACATTTTTAATGTTTTTTCACATCAAACAAATGATCTCAAATTAAAACAACAATGTCCTCAAAAAGGATCTTGAATTAGTTTGCTGTCTCTTGGCTGCTTGCCCTTGAAAATTTGTTCTGGAACAATTTCCTCAGTGTATTGTTTTCTATAAACATAAAGCAGAAACACATGAGTTGTAAATTTCTTTGCTGTGTACTGTACAAAGATAAAACAATAGGAGTTAGAATCTACAATGTGTGGGGAAAAGGTGAGTCACTGCCTTGAGACAAAATTAAATTAGTTCTTATGTAAGTTCATCATAATCTTCACTTCTTCAGCATCAAAGCTGATGACTCAGTTTTTGTTTATAAGGGGTGTTCATTATCATATGATACCTGGCAGTTGTCAAAAATGCCTTATATCAATTCTTTATAGCTCTAATGTGACTACTACATTTCCATCATGTCCAGGTATGTAACGATACCTCCTGAGATTCTGTCTTTGTGTCATCATTCTTCACAGCTTTGTACTGAGAAATTATTATTTTCTCCTAAATTCCTTTGCAAATATATTACAAGTATTGAAGCAAAACACTGGTGAACAATATGCAAATTGAGCTGTCTAACATGAATTTAGATTCATAGTTCTCTTCCAAAAAATATGAAACAGTTGATCAGAAGCATTTCTTTCTCATGTCAGTTTGAAAGTCAAAAGATTAAGTAGGTATCACTGAAGTCGCACAGTATATGATTGTAAGCTCTTGATCAAGAGTTATAGCAGGAGATTAAATGGCTTTGTAGTGATTTAATTGTTCCCTGTAGGTTTGTATACTTGCAGTGTTATTCAGACTCACTGTAGGTTTTATGTAAGGAAGTTCCTCTGGAAATCAGTAAACAGTTTAGCTCCCTTCTCCTGCAGAAATGTAGCACTCCTGAAGCATGTTGGATGGTATCTCAAGTTTCCACTTCAACATAACCACAGACCAAATTGTCAATGCTATCAAAACTCAAAAGACTGAACCCAACTGCTGCCTACAAATTTGCTTCTCCAGAAGCAAAAGTCAATATCCAACCATGGTTTTATTTTTTATTTTTTTTTAAATTTTCAGTTCCCAAGGTAGTACTCAGACTCTGCTTCCCTTCTCGTGTATAACAGTTCTTTCTAGAAAGATGTGACAACTGTCTGCTCTTACCTCTCACCCTCTGCACTTGCCTTCTGAGGCTTCCATTTCCATTTGCTCAGATAAGGAATTGCATGCAACTTGAACACAACTTGCAGCTTTCCTTCAAGCTCCCAGCTTCCTTTTGATTACAAAGACCTGGACCTATCACTGGACCTATGCTAAAGCATCCCTTACACTGAAATGTTAAACTGATACACACACAAGCATAGTACTGGAGGAGATGTGAAAAATCAGTGGCCAAGATGCCAT
Source organism: Tetrao urogallus (assembly GCF_951394365.1). Taxonomy (NCBI): domain Eukaryota; kingdom Metazoa; phylum Chordata; class Aves; order Galliformes; family Phasianidae; genus Tetrao; species Tetrao urogallus. The sequence goes on along the minus strand of NC_136814.1, from coordinate 77,565,742 downwards.
TGAGCAGTAACAGATATTACAAGAGACACTAACTGACACTAACTATCAAATTAGAATTCTTGTGAGGCACAGTGTTTTGCCATGTTTTGTTATTTCACTATTCACAGTCTTCATAGCCCATAAGCCCACAAGATAAAATATATATAGCCCACAAGATAAAAATATATAGCCCACAAGATAAAAACATGAACAGAAGTATGGTCAGGATATGAAAAAGAGACGCATTAAGACTCAGCTACTTAGAATATATAATCCACATAACCATAGTTGACTTACTAACACTGGAGAAGGAGGGAAAAAAGTGCATTAAATATATATATGTTTAATTAATTTCCCCAGACAGAAGATATCTACTTATAGCTAGTGAGGAATAGATACTGTTCTATACTGATTACAAGACAGCTTCCTCATGCAGGCTGGGGTCTTCGTATTTCCATGGTTTTTTTTCAGGACAGAGCATAACTGACATTATTTTCTGTAAGCACTATAGAAGGAAAAGCATATGCAGGAGGAATGTGACAGTTGGTCCAAAATCTTTCCATTGACTTAAATGGGCTTTGAATCAGACCCTAAATGAAGAAAGAAGGATCTTGGAGTACTGGACTAAGGAAATCATTTCACTGGGAGTGGCATGGAAAAATGCATGAAGGTGAGAGAGCTCGAAGAAAACAAAAGGAGCTGAAAACTTGGCATCTTCATCTGCTTCAGTTTTTTGGGGTTATAAAAAACGACAGGCTTTCTCTTATGCAAATTCACCCTTGTCAAAGCAGGCTGATTTACTCTTGTGTCAGAAACATGTCAAGCACATATGAGACTAATGTCCTGGTTTTCTTCCTTCATTTGTGCATCTCTTCAAAACTGAGTATCACAATGAAAATGACACAATGTTGTCAGATCCTCCCAGAATGTCACCTAATTTATCACAGGCAGTTTCAAATAAGTGGTTACCCAATTTTTCCATTTCTTTCAATTCCATAAGAAGCAAAAAATCCCCAGTGCCCCCAGTGTCCCCGTATGGCCTCTCTGGACTGATTGTTATCCAAAATTAACTGTTTTATTAGCTGCTGAGTTTTCAGATCCAGTAAGTGCCTCAGAAGTGTAAGGGGTTCTTCTATGCAAATATGCATGGAAAGCAGCTGCCAGGTGAATTGAAGATATATGTGTTAGAAGGAATTCATATTCTGGGGAAAATGCAGGTATTTAAAATAACATCGATACTATTTAGAAACAGAATGTAAATTGAAAACACCAGTTAGACAAAAGGAAGAAAATAATCCTTTTCATTTAAATTAATGCAGAACAGCTGCATATTGCAAAAATATTGCAGGGAAAAAAAGTGGAAACAAAAACAATTCCAAATAAAATTAGACAAAAGCTGAAGAAAAGGTGCAATCTTAAACCAGATTAGGAGAACATGCCAAATCAGAAGTGAAGATTTTGAAAGACAGATGCAGTCATGAGCATTCTTATATTGGAGAAGCAAATCCAAAAGAGCAACCAACATTGTTGGCTCTTAGGGGAATCCTGCAAAATTTTGCAATAGATCCTTTAAGACGTTTCTGCTTTTCAAATAGCATTGTGTGCTGTGGAAGAGATTTGGATACAGGAGCATATGCTGGGCTCCAAATTTTCTCTCCTGGTATAGATTAAGTGTGCTGCAGAGACAGAGCAGACATGCCAACTAGCACTCCTTTACAGCACGCTTCATCTTTTAATTTAAGAAAGACTCTGCCTCAAAAGATTTAACTGTGAGGCAGGAGCAAGTGAAAAACGACTTCCTTTTGCCATTAGTGCTAAGTACCATGAAGATATTCAGGAGTGAAGAACATCATTGATTTTGCAGACTTTTTTTTTCCTATTTTTATATTTTTATATATTCTCCCTAAATAAGTTGAACACTGTTGAAGAAAGGGGAAAATATAAAAAAATTAAATTAGGTCCAAAATTTATAGTTCTATATTCTGGCAATAAAATGACAGCAATACTGCTTGAAGTTGCTAGCTTACCTGACATAACAGCACTTGCTGGGCCATGGTGCTGTTCTTGCCATGACAACCCTCCAACACGCAGTACCTTAGAGTGGTCTGGATTGTGCCAAGAATGCAGAGAGCACCCTTGCTTATTCTTGGACTGACTTGCCCATTTCTGGGTATTCTAAAGGAAAAGTAACAAATGGTCTTGTCCCCTCTAAGTAATACAAACTATATACAACCCTCAGTGAAGAAAGGGCACTTGCTACCAAGTGGGGAAGATTCTGCTGGCATTTTCTGCCATGGGCTGCTTTGGCTCTGCACTAATTCCAGTCCAAAAGTTCTATTAGATCAAAATGACTGAAAATCTCAAACCAATAGTGATTCATGTTATATTTTTGCACAAGACAAGTGGCCTTCTTTGCTGGTCTTGTCTTACAGAGTGATGAGGTTCAGTGTCTCAAGGTGTCTCCCTTAAAAAGTGTTTCACTTCAGAAAGCTACAAAGTTCATCTGGAAATCATCTTTGTTCCCCTGACCTTTGAATTTTGCATTTCGACAATTTTTCAGTTACCTCTCTCCATACACAACTGAGAGCAACAGCATTTCAGCATTCACATGTCCTGTCACATATGGCTTAGATGTGAGGTCTAAATAGGAGTGAGAAACACTCACTGTAAAAAAGAGTGAGAGAGCTGCTGAAGCAGTAAATGTCCCTGTGCAGGCTTTTTGCTTTCTCACAGTTCAGTGGAGGAGTTGTAGTACACTGGAGCAAAGCTTCTTTTATTCTTTGTCCCTGCTGATCTTCTGGGACAAGGGAAGAAGGTTATTTGTATAGTGATAAAAACTTATCTTTTAAAAGAAATTCCCTTTGCTCTTGGTCAGCTAAACTGGTCTGCTTCCACAGAAATTCTCACAAGATATTTCAATTATTAAATAGACTCACAGTCAAAACACCCTGTCAGTCTCCTGGGATAATCTATATAAAGGTAGGTGTCTTCACATTGGATTCTCATTGTTTAATACTTCCTGGAGAAGGAATACTACCTCTTGGAGAACAATTGCCTCATTTTAGAGTACTGAGTACTGAAACAGATATGAAGAGGCAGTCCTACTGCCTGTACAGGAGGACTATGATGGCTGCATCATAAATGCCTAAAGGTAGGTGAGAAGTGCTGTGGTGTAAGTGATTGCTTGGACAAGAGTCATACATCATACACAAGTTATTTATGAAGAGGATGGAGCATTCTTTTTCTCATAACTCCTTGCTACTTGCTTGTTCTGGATTTGTATGTGTAGCAGAAGTGC
>NC_136814.1:75597465-75757465 GCF_951394365.1 Tetrao urogallus | reverse complement strand
CAACTTACTAATAATCATCACAAACTTTTTTTTTTTTTTAATCTTCTTATTTACATAGTTGAGTTTCATTTTTTTCTCAGATATAATAATACCACCAACAGAATTCACATACTAAAAAGAATAGCTTACACACATTAAGAATTCTACTCCTGACAGTCACAAGGGCTTTCAAACAAGAAAAATCTGATTCAAAATGCTTCTTCCTTGTTAGAAAGTCCCTTATACGCATGCAGATAAAGATCACTAAGCACAAAACGCATGAATCAGATTGAATCTATAGCCACATGCAAGTGTCCAGAAGAAAGTCAGAAGCATTTTTATAACTACAAATAGAGTACAAACTACAAGTTACCTCTAAGATCTTAGGATGTCACTCCAAACTTCTCATGTAACTAGGATACAGACTTAATAACATTCATATCCTTCTATTCCCTCTCATCTTTTAGAATCCTAAGAAAATTGAAAGCCCTTACAATTCACAATTCACTCATTAATAATATAATCAAAATTCAAACAAGCCTGGAGCTTAATCAGACTAAATTCCTTTCCTAACTAACTAGCTTTCCTACTTCAGATGCCTCAACAATTCCTAAAAGTAAAGGAACGTAGCAAAGAACTGGAAAGAGGGACTGATCAACTGAAATTACTGACCAGGAGGAAAAAAAAAGGAAAAAAAAAAAAAGAAAGACAGCCCTGCTTCACCTACATCCACAAAGTTAGACACATGCCCATTAAAGGGTGCAGGAGAGACAACATACACATACAGCATTATGTTTTTATTAGACTTGTTATACACCAGGAAAATGTCCTGTGTTCTAAATACGATATCCAGAAGTAGCAATACTGGATGTCAGATCATCTACAAAGAACATTTAGAGGCAGGGAAATGGAAGTCATAGAGCATTAAAGCTGATCAAACACCTTCTAGGAAAACCTCCCTTTCCACTACCAGAAACGGTAGAAGATTAGCAGACCCTGAGCAAAGAGCTGGCAAAACAGCAGTCTACTGCCATACTACACTTTTTTTATTACTCAAATTCAACCTGAGAAAACATATCTCCAACCAGAGACAATTACCCCTGTTGACCACGCATGACAACTGCCCACCTTAAGAAGTCATACAAATTTCAGCAGCAACCTATAATACAATTAATCAAGAATTCATTGTGCTATTGCCAAGACAAAGAATACAGAGAAAGAAGATGCGTAATCAAACAAACAAACTTTAAGCACAACAGAAAAGGCAAGGCACAGAAGACAAGCGAAAGAGTAGTGAGATCAACTGCTTACAGTAACGGGAAAGAACAAAAGGACCAAGAAAGTTACAAGACCTATAAGCAGGGCAAACTTAAGCAGTTCCATGCATATGTTAGGTCACCATCTGGAGATCTGTAGTAATCTGGTAACCTCTCTATTCTGCCTTCTCAAATGCTGCACAGCAGCAGTGGCACAAGTTATTTTTGGAAATACAGTGGGGGAGGGAAAATGGTTAGGAAAGTTACAAGATACAAATACATGAGAACATTAAGCAGAACACAGTAGCGTGAAATGTATTTTTTGGCACGTTAAGCATTCAAGAGAGTGAGATCTTCATGAGTTTATATAAATTTCATAAACAGATATGTTTTCTGGAAGCTGCCAAAACGTGCGTCAGGATCCTCCTTTGGGGGGGGCCATATAAATTCTCCTAAGACTGCTAGAAGGAGCACACGTCTCTAAATACATCCATCTGACAGACCAGTGCAGAAACACATGAAACTTCAGAATAAGAAGTGAAGAACCTGCTCGTTTCCTCTGGTGCTCATGCACCCTTTGAGCAGAACAGTAACTGAATTCTCAACTGACACCACTAGGCCTTATGTAAAACGCAAACACCTTAAACACATCCAACATTTTCAGTGAAGCTGAAGAACCTGTGTGCACTATGATACACTTACTAACTACCTAGAAGTTCCGGTTCTTAAGATCATACACGTCTTTCAGAAGTAATACAACATGTGCATGCATTTACACTTACATCTGATTTTTAGCCGCTTGTCTCTGAGCTTTCCGTTCTTTCCTTTTTTGATCTGGTGGCTTAGCAAAAACAATTTCAATGTTTTCTCCCTCTAAATCTTTGCCATTCATTTCTTCCATTGCCTGAAGGAATTAACCAGACTTTAAATATACTTCTAAGCATATCTGGAGTTATTAATTTTACTCTATCCTTTAGAATATGCATTTTAAATGTTGTTACCCATAGCTAAAACAATATAAATCTAAAAAAAATTAGCATAATATTATGGGTTTCAGAAAGTTATGCATTTCCTCTTAACTTGCCTCTGAAACCCAAGACTGCATGTGTTAGTTTAAAAATCTTCCACTCAAAACTCTGAACAGGCTTCAAATCCTCACAAGTTGTTTCAATTAATGAAGTGACAGAACTGTTTTCTGAAAAGAAACTAAGGAAAAATTTGCAGTAAGGCAATATATCTCTGCTGTCAGCATAAATGCAAACACTACTAAGATTAAAAATCAGTGTGGTTTTGTGCTTTCATACGTTAGTTTGTTGTGTTTTTTTTTTTAAGCCAGAAGCCAAAAAGTAATGGTCTCATTCTCAATTAAGGAAAAAAAAAACAAAAACAAAAACACGCATGTATATTTCTCTCAAGTCACAATAGTTGCTAAAAGTTGATTTCAAGCAGAGGAATCCTGAAGATTCTACCATTTTTAAGGACTCCACATAGCTGAGCCTCGACAGGACGTGTATCCTGTGAGAAGACTCTTTCCACCATCTTCCTAAGCATCTGCTTCAAGGCATCTGGACGAACAAGAAAAGCTAAATCCCCTTGTATCCTGTATCCTCCCACAGGACATAAAAAGAAAAAAAAAAAAAAAAAAAAAAAAAAGATACACTACAGGCAGGAGAGGAAATGCACTTTCCCTTCCCAACAACAGATGACCAGAAAAAAGACCAGGCTGACAAAATCCAGGGATGACAATTCCTCAGTTGTCCTGAACCTCTCATCAAAAAGGCCCTTATTCTACACCATAAAAAAATGAAGTTGCTCTGCCCCTAGAAAATAAATGTTTATCGCCTGCCCTAGAGAAACAGCTTTAGCGCCTACTGAAAATTTGTTGAGAAGAGTCATTCAACTTCTGGCACTTGTATTTCAAATTACAGGTATGATTACCTTAGATACTCATCAGAGAACTACGTAGAACACATACATCTAAGATGCAGTTTTTCAAGCTAACAAACGCTTTATTTTTTTTTTAGGAGCTACCCAGAGATGAATGTTGACAACAAAAATGCTTAGCACTCCTCCGCAGTTACAAGAAATATGCATCATCTAAATTACATATTTGGAAACTGTTTTCACACCCGCACGAGCACGCGCACACGAGTACAGCCCTCCTCACATACCTTTACAGCACCATCCCGTTCATCAAAATGAATGAAAGCATAGTCTTTTAGCTTCTTCACTCGCTCTAGCTTTCCAAACTGACTGAAGGCCTTTTCTAGTATCTCCTCTGTTACAGTGTTGGCGAGATTGCGGACAAACAGAACTTTTACCTAGAAAGCAAATTAGAAAGATTTAGAAGTGTGATCCAAAAGATGAGATAAAGTTTAGCAAATTGTTACTATTGGCAGCACTGAAAATATATTTTAAGTATAGTATTTAATGTATGTAGATAGGGGAATTTATATGCTCCTATAAGCACAAGTTGGCTGCAAACATCCCTTACTGCTAAAAATATGAGATCCGTTTTCAAACATGATTACATAGCACTAGCATTCTGAAAGTCAACACTGTTTTTGTTAATCTTTAAAGGAATCCCAGCAGCAATAATTTTCAACTCAGGAACACTTTCAAAGTTGTAAGAAGGCAAGTGAAATTGGTTATTGGTTATACAAAATAATTAACTTATCAAAACATTCCATTGTTTAGACAGGTTTTTGCAGTACAGTCATCACTGTAATATCTAGGTCAGAGGTGACAGGCCTGCAGCTCTCAAGCTGCTTAACTTGTGGCTCCTATGCTACAACTACGCCAAACACTGGAGCAGCAGGACTGTGCTTGCCTGAGAGACACTCAGTGACCTGAATCCACAGCTAGAAGAGGGAAGAAACACAGAAAGGGATACTGACACTGACACTGCCAGCTGACTCCAGGACCTTCTCACAAGTCAAGCTGAGCCCTTTTTGTTTATGGAACAGCCACCTCCAACCAAATAAAAACCTATTCCCTCCCTGTCTCTCTCACAGAGAGATGCAACACAGCTACTAAACTCTTTGAAGACTGCAACACAGCTTTTAACATGAGAAAGCCTGCTTACCTACTAAGAATTTACACATATCTGGTTAACTGCTGGACAGTGCTAAACCATCAGCCCAAAGTTTCATCTTCAAACAGTTGGAGGTTGGTGGCCCTGCATGTGGCAGGGGGGTTGGAGATTCATGATCCTTGAGGTCCCTTCCAACCCTGGCCATTCTGTGATTCTGTGAGGTTAACGCAAGCAAACATACTGCAGCTTGGCAAATACATGCATTAGACTCTTATACACCAGACACCACGCACTGCACATATGTTAATTGGCTGATAGCATTTGCAAACTTGTCCCTGCATCCACACTAAGGCTGCACTAAAACACCTGTGCATTATCATCACCTTTGCATGACATCACCCATGAGCTACCTCTTACACTTTGGGAGTCCCTTCTAGATGCGGTCATCGCACCCTGACGTTATAGTGCTACCTTCCTACAGTGCAACTGCAGATCTGCAGCCTCTGTCCATAACCTCCCACACCACTGATGTCTAGCTGGACAACGATAAAAGCAAGCAAACGTGCTATATGACAGTATTTGACTTCCCATTCCTAATCCTAAAGGTCAACACAAGTAACACAGAGTACAAAGGGACCAAAGAAAGCACGCTTTGACTTTCTGAAGTGAAACTATAATCCCTGCTCCTACAAAGTATAGGAATTTAGTACACTCAAATATCTGCTTGTATGTATAATACATAATTACTATGTCTATGACTGCGTAATTAGGTTACTAATAAACAGAACAGACTTCCATAAATCCCTGTCTCACTAGATGGCAGAGTTAGGATGGAATGAAGGGACACTACAGACTGTAAGTCTGATCCAGATAATCAACTTCAGCCTTTGGCAACAGCTACCCTGGAGGATTCTCATGGGATGAAAGAAGTCACAGGCCAGCTCCATAGGGAAAACTTCTTCCTATCCTGTGTTAACATTTTTCTACTTGCCTGTCTAGTACAAGCATGCTATCTTAACCGCACCTTAATTCAATAAGGTAAATTACAAAAGTTTTGTCACATAAATGCCTGCTTTTAGAATCAGTATCTTTCACTCAAAGATTATTCTTGTGCTTTAGGAAAGGATAAAATCAGAGCTGGTTCTCACAAGATTCCTAAGTAGCCTTCAACAGTAAGTCCTCAACAACTGACATTCTGTGTCAGATATGATTACAAACCATAAAGATTATCATCTTTTTTTAGTACAAGTTGCACTAGCATGACATTTGTAAAAACACAAAGAGTTTAAATTTTCTCCTGTGCAGTTGAACACATTGATCTCTAACACCTCTGTTCTTGCTACAAGTTAAATGCATAGTCGTGCGATGCAACGCATAGCTGAACCAGTCAACAAAGGTGTCGATGCTAAGAGAAAAACTGAAGCATGGGCTGAGTGAAGGTGAAATCATTTTTATTTCATTTAAGCTGAAGAGGTTTAAAAAAAAAAAAAAAAAAAAAATGCACTTGGTTAAGGCTCAGAGGTTGTAACCAAGAATTCACCAATGCACATCTAACAACCAATATACCCAACTATTCTGCATGCAAACACACAGCAGCATTGTGTCATAAATGCTGGACCCACTTGAAAACTGCTGAAGATTGGACTACCCCCAAAACTTTTGGATCTGCTCCTTTTCCTCCTCCTAACTACAGCACAAACACTTCAAACTTTGTTACTACATTCTCCAGGGGTTAGTAGCCCTGTCTCCTGCCCTATCATCTACCAGGCAGCCACGAGAACCAGACTTTATTTAGCTACTTAAGCTGCCAATCCAGCACATGCTCTGTACCCACAGCCATGCTACAGAAATAATTTAAAACACGAGCGGCATCAAAATGCTGCTTAGGAAAAAACTATTAGCACAACTTAAAGTTACAAAAAATGCTTGTTTGGATCAGAAATCAATTACTTCAACAACTGTATTCTTATATAAACTGTTCGCACATGTACTATGCTCCTGTAGCACACAGTCCAGCTTCAACAGCTAGTCTTCTACCTCAACATGCAGAAGATACTTCATATTTAAGGCAACATCCCTTTTATGCAAGGCTACAAGGTGATCTCAGTACCTAAACGGAGCCTACGAACAGGAGAGGAGTCAACTCTTTGAAAGGGTAAATAACAGCAGAACAAGGGGAAATGGTTTCAAGTTGAGGGGGGAAGATTTAGGTTGGATATCAGGGGCAAGTTCTTTGCTATGAGAGTGGTGAGGTGCTGCAACAGGCTGCCCGGAGAGGTTGTGGATGCCCCATCCCTGGAAGTGTTCAAGGCCAGGTTGCATGGAGCCCTGGGCAGCCTGGTCTAGTATTAAATGGTTGGTGGCCCTGCATGTGGCAGTGGAGTCGGAAACTCATGATCGCTGAGGTCCCTTCCAACCCTGGCCATTCTGTGACTCTGTGTGATCCTGTGATTCAGAGCCTTCTAGCAAAGGAAGCATAGAAGAGTCAAGCACTCCCCTGTTTGCTCCTGAAGGGCAGTGGCTGGGAATATTGATAGCCAACCCGCAGCTCACACCTGGGAGATCACTGTGGATGCAATTGGCAGCTTGGCTACTCTTAAACCTAACACAACAGCAAGCAACAGAAAGCAAAGCCAACACTTCCAGAAGCGCCAGATGCAATCCTTCCGTATTCATACAGTAAGTGGGCTAGTGTGGAATGGAGCCTCTGCACGTAACAAGAACAAACTGAGGGATGCCAAGAAGACAGAAAGGTCAGCGACCAGCACCTGTGTCACTTACTGCCTTCAAACACAACCTATGCACTCTACACTACTCAGCATTTCTCAGTTGCACATTTGTTCCCTTTTCCACCAACTGCGTGTATTTGGCAAATGGCACTGAAAACAACAAGTTCTTTCCTGCATATTTTTCACTTTCATGTCCCACTTAAATACAAAGCAACATGAGGTATTACAACAGCGACACCTTAACAAAATTACATGGGACAAAACACCATCAAGATTTAATTTCTTTAGCCCTCCTTTCCTTACACTTGTAAGCTTACCTCAGAAAGACACTGATGGGGACTCATGTCCCCTCTCACCTCCCACTTAACTACATGATCATATCATCAGAAGTTCTTGTTAGTTTAACAGTTTGTTGGATTAGGGCGGCTCTCTTTTGAGACAAGAAATTCAGACAGGCTAAGAGATGCAGGAAGTGCCACTCAACAGATTTTGCATTTAAGATTCTTCCCTGTGGCTGACCAACTACAGTACTGAGCAAGAAAAATAAAGCCTGCATCAGGATAATCCAAAATGCTTCTGCAATACCCTTACTACAAAAGCAGATTATTTTTTTCTCCTAAAAGTGAGACCCTGCCCAACCTTTTCTCCTTACAAATCAGAGAGGAGGAGATTCTCAGCAAAGCTATCTTACTAGGCCTATCCAAAGCAGGACTCCAGCAAGTGATGTGTCTCAAGACTAAAGCGAAAGCACAGGCAAAAAGCAAGTAAAGAGATAAGGATATGAGCTAGCTAAGATTTTCCATCAAATAACTCAGCTACCCAACAGAACTGACTTGGACTTGGACATTATCTAACGGGAAGAAAAATCAGGTAATCCATTCCTATGGCAAAATATCACATGGATAACAGAAGTGCTACAGTGTACTTCAAAATGTTAAAGAGTTCAGACTTGTGCTTAACTGAAATAGTCATAATCCACTCATAACGCTTGAAGGAATTAACACCCTGCCCAAGAAATAAAGAAAGGAAAAAAAAAAAAGGTTCAAAATATACAATAATTGATCAGCTTCTCAAAAGCAACTGCTACAAGACATCTTTGAAAATTCCAATCTGCACATCTTATATGTTTTATGTTATTATTATATGTTTCACTTCTGAAATGATAAACATGCATTTCCAGGGTTAAAAATCATTAAAGCTTGTTCTCTGAACAAAGCCAGATTTCTGTGCAATCAAATCTTAAGCTACAAAGACATTTGTATGTTTGGAGTCACCACAACCACTTCCAGAGGAGAAATTAAGTACACCAGCAAATGGACCATTTATCCTTGGGAGAATGAGATAACATCAGTCAGTAGCTCTTCTAAAATTCACATCAATTCTACAGTACATTCACATTCTTTCTTTCTCAATACCTCTTTCTTTCAAGAAGACTGACAGATGTGATTTAAACCCAGGCTAATATCAGGAAATACTTACTCTGGGACAATGCACTTTAATTATGCTATGTTTCTCTTACAGCTTTATTACCTTTGCCATGACTTCTGGATCTGGGTCTTCTATAGGGTCGGCCCATTCAACTGTAACAACATTTCCCCAGACTTTCACTTTGCCACTCATTAACCTACGTCTGGCTTGAGCAGCAGTTTTGTGATCTTCATATTCAAGGAAACAGAAACCCCGGTTCTTTTTCTTGTCATCAGGCTGATGATACAATATGACATCTGTAAGGCCCTCTGAAATTAAGCAAAGAATTTATTCGTTATAGCTTTAGTCTGGGATTTTACATTAACAAGTAGAGATTATGTTTCTGGGAAATACGCACCTAACCAATGGTTCCAAAAGGCACGACCACGCTAAACTCCTCAGACTATGAACATCATAAAGTTTCCAGACTTTCAAGATCAACATTTTCAAAAAGACATCAGGCTATCCCAGCTTAGCAATCCTTGTATTAGGTGAGGAAAGCTTAGAAACTATGGAAGAGTACCTTTCATCTCACTGACCAGAAGGGAGAGGGCAGCCAAAAGTTGTGTTTTGTCACTCCTCCTCTCAAACCCCTAAGTCACAATACTTATCAGCATGTGCTTTTTCCATGGATGTCCAAAGAACAAAAGGTTAAACGTGCATGATTTCAAGACATATAAAGAGTTTCAGTGTTGCTCCAGGAAACCTAAAGTATAGCATTCAGTAACAGAGGAAGCCATAAAACATTACCTTTTCAAGTTTATATGCTATTAACAAGAAGAGATCCTCATCAAAATGCAAAGAATTCTGAAGCACAAAACTAGTTATGTTCTCCAATCTGCTTCAGTTCTGTCTTGAAAAGTTTTTGAAACATCTCTTAGTACCGAAATAATGAAACCACACATTTGTTTGAATGGCCTTTTTAAACATTACACACATCTCAGTAAAACTGGAAGTACACACATTGTTTAATTAGATTTCAGCCCTTGGCACAGTAAATTAAAAAAGAAAAGAAAAAACAAACATAAATCCCAGAAGCCAAGGGAAATACTGAGTCCTATCAGCCATCATCATTGAAGAAGATGGCAAAAAGTTCATTACTGATCACATCTGACACCTTCCAGCTCAACACAACAATTACTGAGTTACCTGTTACTTTGCTGAATTCTTCAACAATTTGCTCCTTGGTTTTACTCTTAGGAATAGAACCAACAAAAAGTCTATTATTGGCAACAGAGATGCATACACCAATGTGTTTTCCAGAGCGAATTTCATGATTGTTGTACTGAAAGAAAAGCAGACAACCATTAGATAGATAACCTTCATTCTTCTCCAACAGCAGCACTATCAAATACTTTACTTCTATAAGTACATCTAGTAATGTATGTATTCTTTGACATTTACAACATTCTCATGAAATATACTCAATTATACCCATGTTCCTTAGACTACCTTCATAGCACACCAACAAATACCTTTCCCTTTTTGTTCAAGCCTGCTTCTTAATACATGTTTCTTTAGATTTTTCGTGGAACTGTGAAAAGTTACGATTTGCCCAGGTTACAGAAGGCAAGGGTAATCCCTTCACAGCAGCACAGCAGAAGACCCAACTTGCTCTACAGATGGCATCTGTGAATTCTTAAATTGAATTGTGTACAATAGAAGACAGGTGTTGCAATTAAGGTCAGATTCCCTTCCAAAGCTCTGTAGTTCACAGACGACAGACAGCCACGATCAGGCCTTCTCCACAAAGCATGCAAAAGCAATTGCTGAATTCTTTCCAAAGCATGTAGATTACACACAGACAATAAGCAGCAGAAAGAACCTTCTACTGCTTTGAAATCTTAAGATTTCTGTTCAAATGCCTCTCCCAAAACAGCCTGAACACATCAGCAGTTCAAGGGGAAAAATACACACCACTGCAGACAACTGCTGACAAAAAAGTGCCTTTCACTGGGATGCAGACAGACATATAGCACCCCAATAAGCAGCAAGGAGGTCAAATGGTGGTATGCCAACCCTTTTCCAATTGCAAGCCTAGCAACAGGCAGTTCTTCAGCTAGGAAACCTGCTTTGTGGTCAATGTTTTATTGACAAGTAGTAGAGCAGCATTTCAAACTTTAATCTAGCTACTTAATCTAGCAAGTGGTTTTGTGTCTAGTGGCAAACTTCCCCACACACGCAAAGTCTTCCACACCCCCTTCCTGCTTGGTGCACTAAAGATCAGGGTGAAGATGTACATTTATTTAGGCATACCTATAGTAAAAAAACAAAAACAAACAAACAAAAAAAAAAGCTGCATAATTGAGAATTGTCAAAGCTGTACAACTGTAGCAGACTTGAGCTGAAAGAGCTGCAGATGCAGAAATGATTTTCAGTGGCACCTTTCCAACTAGTTATGTAGCAAAACATAACAAAAGGGCAGCAAAAAGCATCTCTGTATCTGTTGACTGCATGGCAAAGGAAGAATTTTAAAGTTGGAAACCAAATCACACAGCAATACGTGTATATGTTTAACAGCACTCATACGGATTAACAAAGAAACCAACTATAATGGGGAAAAAAATCCTTTAGAAGAAACACCTCTAAAAAAGCTAGCCCCTTATACATCTGGATACAAGATGCAAAAAGATGCTCATTGAATTGAACACATAGGTAAGTTTTATCTGATATATTATCTAGATGTCCCTTTCAAAATGTAAGACTAAAGTCTGACTCCACATTTAATCCAAATGACCCTCCCACACCTTGTAACAGGAACAACTCTTTATTATTCTAACATACTGCAATTCCACACTGACATTAGTTTTTCATGCTACAGTATATTAACTACTATTTTCTACTGCATGTTTCTCCTACCGCTGACAAGGCAGCCTGCAATTAGGTGCTCCTAAATATATATTGGTACTTCTTAGGTAAACAGTTTGCAAACCAACTGCAAAGTTAGATAAGGCATACACAAGCCCAATTCTGGATTAAGTGCCACAACAGCCAGGCCACCAAATTAGCAAGGTCAGCATAATGCTTTTCCCTCTGTCACCACTGCATCCACACCCAAAGCCAGCAGAGACATCAGTACCCTATAGACACTACAGAAGACTCCTTTTCTGCTAAGTTCTTCAAGAACCTATTCATAGACAGGTGAAATAAATTACACCAAACAGCTAAGATCTGTTTTGCCATTTCATTCACTCTCACCCGCATTTATTTCTAGCAGTGAACAAACTGCTTGCATAGCTGGCAAACTGCTTAAGGGGGGTGCTTGCATAATTCAACTGTACCTGCACTTTGATCAAACTTCTATCTGCTCTGGTCAAAAAATGCTTTGAATTACAGCAGCATCTAGCATATATTCTCCCACAAGCTTAAATACATTCTCCTACAAGCTTAGGCCACTGGTTCTTATTTCTGTGCATGCCCACAGTAATACTAATCCTTCCGAAACAACTTCCAAAACTGCAGACTAACAACTTTATATGAAACAGTAGAAAGGAGAACTGAATGCACATGTATAAAACCAACTAGAACCCAACGCTTCGAGTACAGAGTCAGAAGGCAAATCAGACAGGCTGACAGAGAAGAGATGCCTGAAAGAAGTCACACCCAACTTCTGACAGGTGGTGCTTGTGTGAACAAACAACACTTGAGATGCCACTTGTACTAAAGCAGCTGGCAGCAGGGCAGAGATGGTGGACTGCATACTGGATGAAATTAAGACAAAATTAACTACTGTTCATATCTTTAGGTCTTCTTGGTACCAAGCCACAGCACCATTCCATTTTTTGTCTGAAGCACAGCATCAAAGTTATTTCAGACAAAATTTAGGCACCTCTCCCTTTTTAAGCTGCTGGTGCTATGCATGAACAAAAATAAAGAGCTTCAACACCACTGAAGTTGAAGACTTCTTCTGGCAAATGAAGAGGTTAAGCCTGTATTTTCTGCTGTTTGGGTATTGACAAAACTTTATACCTGTCTCTTACCACCCACAAATCTAAGGCAATGCACTGATTTTTAGCCTCATTTCGGTAAATTTCAGAATCCTAGATGGAAAAAAAAAAAAAGCCACTGGGAAGAAAATGGGAAATAGAAGAGAATGATCGCTATCTCACTGTATCCAGAAAGCTGCAAAAAGAGTTTTCTACATATCAGAAGGTTTTATGCAGTATCAAGAAGAACACTGCGGGTTAAAATACTAGGATGTTAAAACAGCTGACCAAGAGTTCAGTGTAAGAGAATTTTAGCTACCTGTCCCACATGTGCAACTAATGTAAGTCATCAAGCCACTATTTTCAGCAGAGCTCCACAGACATATTTTGCTGATTCTCATGCAAGTCACTCTTGGACAACTTGGGCAACTTCTAACACACCAAACCAGCCAGCCTGCTATGGCTGGGACCACTCAAAAGCTGAACTGGATCTTGTGGCATCCATGAGAAGTAACCCTGCCCTCAGAGATGTTAACATAAAGACTGAAAATCTGCCCAATCATTCCTAACACTTTTCAACTATTACTCTCAGTAGCTATCTAACTGAAAGACAGGAAGCTGTTGTTTTTTTTTCCTGCTCATCAAAGCTCAAGTGTACAGTGGCATTAAGCACCTTCCTCCCTTGTACCACTGAGCACAAGACTGAGGCCAGGTATCAGATGTGTTATTTCTAGGGAAACTAATGGTTTCTCAAAGAAATAGGCTGCATTTAAGCAAAACGTAGCTAAGGAAAAAGCTCTTTATTTAACCAGTGCTTCCAATAATGTATCTGACTTGTTCCACTCTTTTGGTAAGTCATGTGCACAGCTCTGAAGAGTTTACACACATTGTAAATAGCTAAGCTGACAATGAAAGTACAAAGAGGTACATGCAAACAGCTGAGTTTTCCTAAGTGCATTTGGATTGTGCACAGGAACACTGGACATTCTTGTTTAAAAAGTTAAACAACAGATAGCACTCTTTTTTATGCTTCCACTTTTTTTTTTTTTTTTTTTAAAAGATATTTCAATATTTTTTGGGAGACAGTCCTATCTTTGGCTTTATTTGCCTCTATCTACTGATTTTCATTATCAGTGTGCCAACAAGGTAACTTAATTGTCGAAAATGACCCTATTACAAAAGAGACATTTTAACTCTACTGGGTTTATACAGTATCAGTATAACTCAGAATGAGTAGGGCTCACACTCTCAGGATCACCTCAGCCAGATCAATGCAACAGCAACTAGTACAAAAAGATTCACGTTTCACTTGACTAGAAAGACAAAGGATGAGGGGGTCTTTGAAAAAGAAAAGGTTGCTTCAATCATAAAATCAGGAAAGTTCATTAAGAGCTGTCTATTATGCCAGAATACTTCACAGCTCTGTCTAAACAGTGTAAACTTTTTAACCCGTAGCTTTTCTGTCATTTTCCAGTCTGTTTAAACAGACAGCACAGACCTTAAAAGTGATTCTCTCTCCTCTGAAGTATCTCATGAAATTGTGTGACTTTAGATACATTTTTCTACCGTGGTGCCCTCTGCTGGCACACGAGCAAAGCAGAAATCATACAAAGCCCAACCAACTCCTTTGCACTGCAGCAACTCAATCAGCACTTCCTTCAAAACTCATCCAAACACTGATAGCTCAGAAATCACTCCTGCTAACATAACTTTCGTACACAGTAAAGGCACACCTAACTAGACCAAACTTACTTGTTTTGTTTTTAATCCTGTCCCTAACACCTGTCCAGCAAAGATTTATATGCACAATAACAAAGAAATACTTAAAAACACCGAGTGGACATTTGTGAAATGATATAACAATGACACAGCTTAATTTTAAGCAGTCAGACATCAGCTAAGGACAACTGCTTAAAAGCCACAATGTTCTTACCAAAAAGCGAAAAAAAGGCTAATGAAAAAAACTTACCAGCTTAACAGCCTCCTGAGCTGCTTCTTTAGTACAAAATGTGACAAAAGCATATCCTCTATTTAGACCAGTTAATGGATCCATCATTAAGCGGAGATCCCAGATAGGTCCAGCTTTCTCAAATAGTGGAACGAGTTCATCTTCAAACAAATCTCTTGGAATCTTACCCACAAATATCTACAACAGACACAGAGCGTTGCTTATAAGATACACCCAAGAAATACAAATGCACCTACATAAGTATCTCCTTCTCCTGACCTCTGTCCCAACAGAAGGCTGCTGTCCTGAATATACAGACTCTGGAGGAGGCCCACCATACTTTCTCTGTCCTGTAGTCACATCAAGAGTGTAGCCGGTTCTTTCCAAGAGTGCCTGCAAGTAGGAAATTTAGAATTTTAAAATCAGATGGAAATTTGGCTGATTTAGATGTACTTCACTCACAGACAAAAGACATGTTTAAAATTCATCTTTAACCGTATTGCTTTGAAATTCTCACAGGCAAACAAGCCCAGTGCTTCAACAAGTAACTTGCAGAACAATTACTCAAATTGCCAAGAAAAGAAACAGTAGAAAATTTGGAGGTTCACATGGAGTTTTCCCCAATTCCTTCATTTTCATACACACACGCAAAAAAAGGAGGCCAAGTATGAGAACACAGAGCTTCCCTTTAATTAGGAAGATCTTAGCAGCCCGAGCCACTTCTTGTTTTGGCATGCCCAATCCTGCAAACGTTTATGCAGAGAAGTTCCCTTCACTTAATGAGATTACTCATAAGTGTGAAGTTAAAGAACACATGTTCGACTGCTTACAACTCCTGGAACACTAGCACTGTTCCTTCTGCTTCAGGTATCCCACCACTGAAGTGATAATAGAACTTCCTTCCTCCTATGCTGTCGTCCCTCCTCCTCCCTTCAATTCCTTGTGGGAACATAAAGCATTGCAGCACAACTGATCTTTGCTACAGTCACTGCACGCAGTTACAAATATATTACCAACTAAAAACGTTAACTGAAATTCACAATACAAACACCTACAGAAGCTCCTCTGAAAAGGGTCTTTTCTTAATAATTTTGTACAAAGACAAATCAACTGTACATGCAAAGGAACTGCTCGTTTAACTACTCATAATCAGAAGTTGACTTCACAACTGGAAAATCACAGAGCGATTTTAAACAGTACAGCCATCAGCAGTAACAGCTATGCTACCTTAAGTTATTTAATACGTATTGTTGATGCTTTATGTGGCATTGTCGAGAACTGTATACCAGTTGTTACATTATTATTATTATTTTAATTAATCGCAGCCCGGCCTCAAAATCAGGAGAAAGAGAAACGTACCAGTTTTGCAATCTACACACTTATTTTTAATCACAGAATCACAGAATTGTAGGGGTTGGAAGGGACCTCCAGAGATTATCAAGTCCAACCCCCTGCCAAAGCAGGTTCTTTCCCACATGGCTTTTCCATTTCATTCATAAAAAGTTAAAGATGAAAGACTGCCTCAACTTTCTAAGACTTCAACTAAATGTACCTCTTTCTCCTTTCCATTTGGTCAAGTAGGTTACCACAGTATTTAATGTAAACTGTAGTATGCCTAACTCCAGTCACAGCAGTTTCTTGGTATCAGAAGACTCATCTGAAGAAATAATGTATTCTTTAAGACAGTTTTGACACAAATATTATCTCCCTACCATGGAGTTCCTTTAAATCTGAATTGAGAGAAGAAAGCCAAGCCAGTAGCTGACATTCCGTACTCTGCATTCAAATACCCATGCTGACAAGTTTCCTACAAGTTCTAACTGCAAAGCAGCCTAACTGTCCCAACGAGCCAATACTCAGCACATAAACCAAACTGCCAAACGTTTTTCATGTTTCAACACACGTTCAGTTCTAGCAATAGACAGTATATAAGTTCTCCTGAAGATACAATCTAAGATGAAAGCTTGTAAATAATGACAAAGAATCTATAACATCCTTTACTAAGAAAGCACAGTTCCTTAAAAATTAAGATCTCTACCACAAGCACTTTGGAAAAACAACACCAAAAACACAGTCTTTGTACCTTTTATCTTTCAGTCACATACCTTAATTTTTGCCTCATCTGGTCCTTTGCTAGAATCTGCCACCTTGGTCCCCTGTTTTTCCCTCTGCCTGTATGTCTTCATGACTCCACATAAAAAGGCACTTTTGTTCTGCAAGAGATGCATTAATCTTCAGTTCTGCAAACATTACAAACCAGAACCTAATTTTGCCTTGAACTTCCACAGAGCACATTTCACATATCACATATGGTTCAGTGAAGAGATTTAATCAAACCTTTTGCCAGTCTACCAGCAGTTTATCCCTCAACAATTACATTCTGAATTGCTTAATGTTACCTGAACATGTGAGAGATCACTGTCTTTAAACTGCTGAAGCACTGCCAATGCACCTTCTTCATTAAATTCCTTTAAAGCTTCAATAGCTCTTTCATCTAGATCACTATGTGCAACTAGCCCTAGAGAAAAGAAAAAAAATTACTAATTACATTTGGGTAGCAATCTCCATTTAGTCATATTTAACACACCTAATATATTTCAGTGTCCCCTGAATTAATCACTAGCTAAAAGTAAGTTAATATACCTAAGAAATCACTTAGTTCCCTACGTTAAAATTTAAGTGCACTTAGCTTACTTTTAACCAGAAGTGTCAGAAAAATAAGAATTAGACTAAGAGTTACTGCATTTATATATTTCAATTCTCGGAAACACACGCTAGACAAGGCAGGTTTAGTTTCAGTGTCCTGAAGTTGAATTCAAGAGGATCTATCAAAAACTGACTTAGCTTAATGAGCAATATACCACGATGTTCTGGGAGAAGACTGCAAACTGCAGTACTCAGAGTGATCACAGCAACACCAAAATCAAGCTTTACTATGCTACTGCCATGCCTGACAGGCAGAATACAATAACCTTTGCATCTATGAGCTCCAATACCATGCCACAAAGCATCATTTACATCAAATGATGACTACCAAGGCTTCAGTGACTTGAAATTACCTACAACTACAGTAAAAATGCACAAAGCCCACATCCCCTGCTCCTTCTAAGCATCAGCTGTTGCCTATCCCAGGTGGTACTATACTTACATTCATACTTCTCTTTCCCACCACCCACCTCAAGAGGCCTGGCCCAGACTGGTGTCTGGGAAACATCATGACAAACTAAAACACCACGTGACAAAAAAAAAAAAAAAAACACACACACACACACACACAAAAAAAAAAAAAAAAAAAAAAAACCACAAAAAACCACCACAGATTTTGTTAAAACTGCAGTCCTCATACTTCTGGAAACCACGTGAAGGTGCTCAGTTAGCCCAAAGACAGCAGAAGCCAATGAAATATCCTAGGATCTAGGAAGGTTTTTGCAAGTTTTATAGCTTACCTGCCACGTAAATTTCATCTAGTTTTTCAGCAACTTTCTGTGGTAAACCAGCATCAAGCAACGTCTGGAAGTGCTCAGAATGGGTAACTGCAGCAGAAGTGTCCATTGGCTCTTCAGTACCGTTCCCATTCACATGTTCAGTAGCCATGTTTCCAGATATCTGTTCGAACGCAAGCAGCAGAACCGTTAAGCTACAAACACCTCCAAGCAGAACAATTCAAGTGACAACACGTGCAGCAGCCCGCCCAGTTCTCGCAGAGAGATGGCAGAGCACTTCCCAGATACTTTCAGCTTCCAGAGATGCACAGAATTCCTCAAAAGGAGCCCTGACACAAAGGGAAGCCCTAACGCCGCTGCCTGGCGGGGGCGGGGTGGTTCTCACTGCAGGTTTTACACAACGCAGCCAGACACTGACTCACCTCGCCCGCCGTCTCCCTAACGCGCTCCCCGGGAAGCTCCCGACAAGTTCGGGACGGAGCTCGGAGCCAGAGGACTGAAGCCACGCTCCGCCAGCTCCCGGCCCCGCCGCCCCCCGACCCCTCCGCGGCCGCACTCCCCTTCTTACAGCGCCGCACCGCCGGCCGGACCGGGCCGGCAGAGAAACAAAGCGTCCATTCCAGCCCGCACCCTCCCACGGCGGCAGCGGCGGCCGCCATGAGCCCGCTGGAAACACGTGCTCTGCGCGCTCAGATGTCCTACAACTTCCTCCAGTGACCGACTTCCCCCTCCCCGCCGCGCTCCCGGGAGCGGGAGGAGCGGCTCCCCCCGCCCGCGCCCCGGCCCTTCCCCACCTCTCGCCCGATTCCCCCCGGAGCGTGGTTGCAACACCGCGGGCCCGATTTCACCACCGGCCCGGCCGCTCCACGCGCCTCCCGGCCGCGCCTCCGCCGCCACCGAGCCGCGCTTCCCCCGAAACAATGCGGGGCCGCGCCGCCGGCCCCCGGCGGTCCCTGCCCGGGCAGCGCGGCTGCGCTCCGCCCCGGGAGGCGAGCGAGCCCGACAGCTCCCGCGGCGCCGCGCGGCGCGGCCCGTGACGGGCAATGAATGGCGCGGCGGGGCCGGCGGGACAATGAGGCAGAGCCACGCGTCCCGCACGGGGCCGTCCCCCCGCCCGCCGGGCCTACCCGCCGCCCCGGCCCGACCCGACCCGCGCCCCTTGCCGCCCGCGACGGCCGGGGTCGCGGCGCTCCTCCACCCGCGGCGCGGCGCCGCCCGGCGGCGCCGACGGCCCGCCGCGCGCCCCCCACCCCTCAGCCCTCCGCCGCCTCGGCCGGGCCCGGCCCGCTCCCGGCCCCGCTCCGAGCCGAGCCGAGCCCCCGCCCGGCGCTGACCTGCGGCTGCGGGGGTGAAACGCCGTGCGAAGGGGCTCGGGGCGCGGCTGGCGGCTCGGCGTGCTGAGGAGCTGCCCCCCTTCTCCGCTCCCTCGGCGTGTCCGGACAGTATGCTGGAGCTGGCGTAAAATGGCGGCCGCTCGAGCGCTCACGCCGCTGCTGGCACCAACCCCAGCCCCTTCCACTCGGCTCGGGGGGGCGGGGGGGGGAGGGTGGGGGGGGAAGCGAGGAGGAGGCGCCGCGCGCGCTGGCGCAGCCCCAAACCCGGGGTCTCCCAGGCAGCTCCGCAAGGGTTATCGCCTCGCCCCGCCCGCCGGGCTGCCCGCGCGCGCGCGCTCCCGCCCCGCCGTCCCCTCCCTCCCCCGCGCGCCCCGCGAAGCACCGCCCCCTCCCGCCGAGGCGGGCGCACGCGGGGCTCGCGCACGCGTAGACTGCGCGCTGCCGAGAGGGGAGGCGGCGGCGGTGGGACGCGCCGAGGCGGGGGTCGGCGGGGCGCTCCCGGCGTCGTCCGCACCTCCTTTGCACCTGTGTGGAAACCGCTCAGAAAGAAGGAAAAAAATAAAATAAAAATAGTGGAAAAAGGCGGTGCGTGACGGAGCGCCGCGCCGGGCGGGACACGATTGGGTGAGCGGTCGTTCCCACGGTGCGCAGGTGGCACAAAGGGGAGCGCCGCGGCCGGAGGCGGGGAGTCCCGGCCCGCGGCGGGGGACGGAGAAGACAAAGCCACGCAGACAAAGGGAGGGGAGAGCGGCGCTTTGTGTGGCTGCCGGCCAGCCCGCAGCCCGGCATTCAGCCCACGGCGGCCAACGGGGAGGCGGCGAGCTCCGGCCCCTCAGGAGCGCGACCGGGAGCCGCCCCGCCTCAGGAGGGCACCGGTCCGTCCCCCTCAGGCGGCTGTCCCCGCATCACCGCATCGCCTCGGGCTCTCTTTCAACCCCCTCGGGCGGGCTCTTCCGTCCGCTCCTCCAACGGGCGTTCCTCAGAGCCGGGAGCTCCCCGAGAGGAGCCCCGCGGGCACTGCCGCTATTCGTAGAGGCGAAGCCGTGAAATGAGGCGTCACCGAGCCCCTCAGAGCGTGTGCTCATTTCGCGTTTTACTTCCTAATGTTCCTCTAATGTTCCTAACGCCGACACGGAAAGCACATCTAGCCACGTTTAGGGCGTTGTCAGATGTACGTCCCTGATGTGGGAGCCTCCTGAATTGCAGTTCCCGACAGCCCTAGCTCGCAAACCTTACAGAAGCCAACACCATAAACTCTGCCAGACCTGCAACTCCAGAAAAAGACAAAATACAGGCAGGAAGGCACGCTAGGTGTTACTCACTTCCTCCAAGGCATCACATCGACAAAGAACTACTGCCTCACAGCCCAGCCCGTCACATTCAGCATCTCCAGTACATCAAACCCCCTCAAAACCATACAGAGAAGCAAGCAGAAACAGCAGACAAATTCACTGTCATGAGATATTCACAAGCTGCTGTGTACGTATACAAAACAAAGCTGCTATCCAGCAATACAGGAGCAAAATCTCTTCAAGCTCTTGATGCCACAGGAACTCATTAAAACCTTTACCACTCCACACATTAAAACAAACAAACAAACAAAACTGTCCAAAATAAACCTGTCTGAAAACATTCAGTAAAAAAAATATTTTTTTTTTTAGTGAAAAGTTGCTGTGCTGTTAATCATATACCGAAAAGGAGCTTATAAGCAGGAGGGAGAACAACTTTACAAGATCTGATAGGTGAAGGGGGAATGGTTGTAAGCTAAAGCAGGATAGATTTCAGTTACATTTTAGGAAGAAATATTTTACTCAGAAGGCAGTGAGGCACTGGCACAGCTGCCCAGAGCTGTGGATACCCCATCCCTGAGGTTGTTACAGGCCAGGCTGGATGGCACCTGGGCAGTCTAAGCTGGTTGGGGTCAGCCTTGCCCACAGCAAGGGGTTGGAAATGGTCCTTTTCAACCCAAGGCATTCTGTGATTTCATTACATTCTTTACAAAAATATTTTGTGCCCTTCAGAAATGAAGAGCTTTTAAAAAGACAGCTTTCAGATTGCTAATATTGATAGGTACCTACAAAAACAAATTGACAGACCATTTTTTTCCACTAATACTGCATCCAAGCATTTTATTGTCAGATGTTTCCAGAAGCTGAAGTGTTTACAATACACATGTGAGCCAGAGGCATACCTGTATTTCATAAATGGATTAATTCACTGAATGGACTAGTAAAATTTTCTGACAGTGGAGCTGACTAACTACAAATGGCAGACTGCTGAGAAAGAAATGCACATTGTCAGGATCATTTTAGAGGAAAAACACACCTTTATGCTTTTTCCTTTTCCTTCATAAAATGGAAATTAAAAAATGGCTAGGACAAGCACAGATTTGCACACCCCTACTTAAAATCCCAGCCGACCAAAAGCCAGTTACAGCTACTTGACTGGGTGATTTTTTAATTATTATTATTATTTATTTATTTATTTATTTTTACACAGAAAGGAGAAAGAGTCTGACAGGCAGTTCCTATAAATATAGCCCATGTATTAGCCTCAGTATCACTAGGATGAAGACTTTGACTTCTCACTACACACAGATTGTGAGAACTCCTAACTGTTACTGAGATACAAGCTCCCCGTCCTTGCTTCTAGAGCAAATGCAACTGCAGCAGAGCTCCTCTGAAGTCACAGCTGGAGAGCTGACCCTCCCCAGTACTGCAACCAGTGACCATAAGGGGGTCAAATACAGAGTTGTATGGATGAAGCATTGAAAAATAAACTTGACCATATGATTAAAACTATTTTTTGGCTTTTAGCTACTGAAAAACCCAGGAGACTCAACTGCAGTGGGTTTCTTGCCTTCAGCTTCTACAATGCTTATTAAGATGGCATAACATTATCTTCTGCGCGCACACAAAATTGAGGCTTATCCAAATAATTGTTTAAAAGCAAGCTCCAGAACACACTGGCTACAATTAGAGGGGTCAACCACCAGTCATACAGCAAATATCACTCCTAGTTGTAAGTCACCTGTTCTACACCTGTTACTGAACAGACACTCTTGGAGAACCTTCTGGTTTAATGTATGTGTGTGTGTGTGTATACATATATGTTTACATACGTATATGTTGAAAGCCTTGAAACAACGTTTGTGAACTTTCTCCCGTTTGCTTTCTGCTTCAGCTATAAGAGTGCCAGTGAAACAATACTGGACTGTTAATTATTTGAAGCATGTGTTTCATTCCTTCTGTCCAACACTAAATACTTTTTTTTCTTTACATTCAACCTGTCCTCCACACACACACAGGTATATCCTGCCCCAGTCAAACATTCCAGAAGAATCAAGAAAGGAAGGCACCACAGAAACTGCAAAAGGTATATTAGTTCACATTCCACTAATACCTTTAGCTTTTTTCTAATTTAAATTACAAGTTTTTAAGTAATTTATCAGTCATGGGCTCAAGAGCTATCACTGTAGAATTCAGTGTCTTTCACAGCATGCCATAGATTAAGACATGCAAATATTGAGAGATGTGGAGTAGGAGAGCACTCTATTTTAGCACACTCACAGAACAGCAAAATTGCTTCTCTGTGTATGGGGAACGCAAACTCAAAGCCATCTTAAGCTACTATCACTCAGAAAACAGATGCTGAGACTTGTTACAAGGAACTATATGTGCCCTTTGCTTAGCAGCAAAAGAGAAAAGTGTTAGGAGGTATTCAGGAAGGATAAGGAACGAGCCAGCAGATTACTGTACTGTTTTATAGACCCACGTTGTGCCAGCCTTTTCAACACCACGTGCAGGTCTAATTCTCCACTTACAAAAAGACAGAATAGGAAGCTGCATAGAAAAGCATAACAAGGATGCTCAAGAGGTGGATTTCACTAAGTTGACTAGGGATCTTCAACATGGCCAAGAGACAATCAAGGAACATAATACAGTTCTACAAAGCCACAGAAGCATCTTGGAGAGAACTAGGGAATAACTGTACACCCCTTTTTCTAACTGGACCAGATGGACCTGGTAAATAGCAAGCTCAGAAGAGCTACTTCTGCACACATGTAACTACAGTGGGGAGTTCAGTGTCACATGAAATCACAGCCACCAGGAAGTTTGTAGCTGAACAGAAGAAATTCCCATCTAAAATTATTATAATGCAAAGATCACTCTAATTTAAATTCTGCAGCAACATTCAGTGTAGGCTGTGAGAGCATACCAAAAGTACCATTGTATATCCATGCATGCCCTGTTTTTGCCTATTTCCCTTTGCAAATGCCCATTACCAGAGACTAAATATTGCTCGCAACTCTTCAGTCTGACTGTACACTGTGCCACTGCAACACGCTGGACATGCAGTTGCTCAGCAGTTTCTTTGATCCCAAACCCTCCCCACTTCTTGCAGAACTGTACATGCTGATGTTCCTCTTCCTCCAGATTCCCTCTAATCACATATTCCCCATCCCACTACAGATCTAACAAATCACAGATTTCTCTCTCTATATACAAATAGCTCCTAAGCTTATAAAAGGTGAGGGAGCTATGGGAACAAACCACCCAGTCTGAAGTGTTGCTTTATTATTGCTGTGGGTACAAAAATGAGTTTGACTACAACTGCTTTTTTGGTCCTCTTTCTCTTACCTACCATCTGGTGCTTTAAGGCATTAGATGTTACCCCTGGGTCAGTATCTGGCAAAGCTTAAAGGGAAGAGTAAACATCAAGCAAAGTGAAAGCACTTGCCCCCTCCACTTCAGTATTATTCAATATTGGACAGAGGGGCTGAATTAAACAGATTCCATCCCATCCAAGTACTCTTTGCCTCACAAGGACTTATAGAGTCCTGTAGAGAGCATTCCTCCTAGGTATCTGAATTGAAGCATCTTGAAGTCACTGCAGGACAGCAGTGCTGTCCTGTTCACTCACGCAGGGGGAGGCAGCCAAGTGCTGAAGCTGCAATTTGTGAAGTAGAGCTGTAAGCTGCGTCAATGCAGAACAAACAGCCTGATGTAAGTCTTCCTCCACTCTAAGTACTGTCCAGACCTGCCTATCACTTCCCTGTACAATAGCATCCAAACATTCCTGGTCTGGGCTAGCAGTTGTCAGGTTCCAGTATCTGGCACACACTATAAAATTAAAAAAAAAAAAAAAAAAAAAAAAAAAAGACTAAATGGAGAAACAGCAGGATGGAGATCACTGGGATCATCTAAGGTTGCTGTGAACAGCACAGCTTGGCTCCCATAGCTCAGTTCTCAATTACATCTATTTCTAAGCCATACCCAAATATTTCAGGTGAACGCTAGCTGGCCCAGGGACTACATTAACCCTCCAGTGGCATAGATGGTCAGATGCCAACATTTGGACTCATGTGGCAGAGCTATCTGACTAGCAAGGATTGCTGATTACCCAGGAGGGAAAGTGCCTGATGCAGCAGTTGTAACACAGCTTTCAGGTTAAGTGTTCCATACTATTTAATATGTAAGCAAACAACCTAAAAATCCTTTCAAGCATGGGTGAGCCCAAATAATCTTGCATCTTCAAGGACCCTGTAAGACCAGACTTTTTTCTTTACATTCCTTGCCAGGTACAAGGCAGGTATAAATGCAGTATATAAACACTATCAGAATCTCAGGCTCTGCTTGCTGCTTTCCAGTAGTCTTTCGGAAGAACTATTCTATGCTGGTGAATGCTGAGTTGGATCTTGGCTATCTTGGCTGGCAGACATAACTGAGTTTAATCTTTCCAGCTTATGCAGAGCAGACCAGGTATTTCTTCATAGTTTTGCACAGGGAAGTGCAGACAACATAACCTGTTCTCAAACCTGAACAAATCCTGTAATTTAATATGGGAATAACTATTACTGCTGCATTATGCTAGAAGCAGTGCTCTAGTTCCTTAGGTAAACCTTAATTTTACTTAGCAACTGGGCACTAGAAAAATTAAAACTGCTGTTTAAAGTTTTCACCCCTCTTTGATCTGCAGGGGACATGAGGAATATTATTCTTCCAGTCTGCCTCCAGAAAACAAACTTAGAAGTCTCTTTGATCCTGCAAAAAAAATATAATTTTGGTGGGTTTTTTACTTTTGATCTTAAAAGGTAGCAGCAAACAAAGAATTACAGCGAAGTTTCATTTTCAAAACTTAATCTACAAATGTCAGTTAGAAATAAAAATCATACTTGATTATCACTACTCAAACAGGTGACTGATAAAAGTAGACTTGTTTTCATTCAAATAAAACCAAAACACTTCCAACATCTCCAAGGTTCTCCTCTTTGAGTACTATACTAGAGGACAGCAATGCAGGAGTCAATGTGGTTGTGAAAATACACATTTCTACTGCTAATAAATTTATAATAAATAATAATATATAGAATAAAATATTAATTTATTGTTAATAAATTGTGTAAATTAATTTATGTGCTAATAAATCAACTTTTATTTCCTGCAGGATCAATACAGGTATCTGAGCACATCCAGAAAACCAACTGTTAAAATCACAGCTTAAAGTTAAATGCAGGAACCTCTTAAATTCTCGTAACATTCCAGTTCGGGTGTTTTTACATTTTACTGCCACATCCACTGTGAAGTTTTATTTCTCTCTCAGGTATATACTATGACAAAAATCTTACTCATTTATACTAACAGGTAAATGCCTGTGATTTAGTAACAATATCTTTTTTCCCCCCTAATTTCTTTAATTTCTATTGAAAGATCAATCCAAGTTGGTAAATTAAATGCATGGAAGCCATTTGCCAATTTCAGAGTGACAGTACTGATACAGATCTGCTGAGGTGAGAGGAGGCTGGAAGCAATGTGCACAAGAATTTTTTCGTTGGAAAAGATTATGCAACTCTTCCAGTCCAAGGACACAATGGGAAAAAAAAAAAAAAAAAAACCAGAACCAGAAATGTGCAAGGAGCGATACTGAAATGGAAACATATTTATAATGCACATTTTATGTAAATACCTACCAAAGCAAAACATGAGATATTACAGCTTAGCTGTTCACCTGCTTTCTGTAGCTCAGAAGAGACCACAGAATCATTAAGGTTAGAGACGACCTCTAAGAGCACCAAGTCCAATGGTTAACTCACCCGCACCATGCCCACTACCCACATCCCTCAGTGCCACATCCACACCCCCGAAGATGGCGACTCCGCCACTTCTCTCGGCAGCCTGTGCCACTGCCTCACCACTCTTGAGAATTTTTCCTGATGTCCAACCTGAATCTCCCTAGCACAGCTGAAGACCATTACCTACTGTCCTATCTCTAGATACCACAGTGTTTCTTCTACCCTCTGGCTGACAGTTAACAGCATTGATAACCCACTACTATTTTCTCTTGGGCTCTTTTTCACTCCCCAGTTGCTAGCCAGATCTCTTACGCAAGCAGTCTATCCCCCCCCAGTTAATATAAAGGTTTTTTCCATACAAAAAGGAACACTGTCTCAGCCACAAAAAGCAAATTAATTTCATGGATAATTTTCTGCAGTTTGGCCCGAAACAGAAAATCTTCTGCACTATTATTTTATCTTAATGGCCAAATTTCTGAGGG
The DNA here is from genome assembly GCF_951394365.1 of Tetrao urogallus. NCBI lineage: Eukaryota > Metazoa > Chordata > Aves > Galliformes > Phasianidae > Tetrao > Tetrao urogallus. Next base: position 75,730,795 of record NC_136814.1, on the reverse strand, counting down.
AAGTTTGATATGAAATACAGACAGATGAGGAAATTTTTTTAAACCTCCTCATCATATTGATAATGGAAGTTCAAGCAGAAGCTCAGAATGCTTGCTTTCAGGCAAGATGCCAATTTTCTCCTGGTAACTATTTTGTTGCTGCTAGAGCAGTATCTTCACAGATCATCTCTGCTTTTCTAATAATGGAGGTGCCTCCTTCACCCAGCCAGACCTCAGAACATTCAAGGTGAAAAGTGCCGAATTCAGAGCCTAGTTGTGGAGAACTGAGATTTTTCTGAATCAGAAGTTTACAGTTGATATTTTGCCTTGTTATATTCCAAGAAGGTTTTTATTTAAAAGAAAACTCACTTTTCCCTTTTCTAGCTACTTCATTGCCTGGAACTTTCATGTATGGGGAGCCCAATATCAGTCCTGAAGTGGAAATGTTTCTCTCCTACATCTGAAGCAACCTGAAGTCCAAATGGCCATCATTTTTCATACATTTGCAGTTTACCAAATCAGCAACTTACTTGTAGGCTCTGTTCATGACTTCTTGAAGAGCAAATCACAGCTGTCAAATCACTACAGGAACTAGTCTTTTACAGCCCAACAGTTGTTGGAGTATTATTATAAGTTACAGACAAAAAAATTTCCTAGTGACTTTTCTTTCCTTTGCTGGTCTCATATTGAAGGCCTATAGTTATCTTTTGTAATTTTATATTTTTGCCTTGGTTCTTAGTACATTTGTTGCATAATTTCTGGGAAAAGCAATATGGGCCAGATTGACATATAGGATAAAAGGGGAAAAGGATCTTCAGATAGGGACAGTGCTGAAGACAACAATAATTTTGGACACCAAGGTCCCAATTTTGGCCAAGAGTAAGAAAGTTCACACAGAGAGAACTCAAAGCTCCAATAGATCTACTGTGATATCTGAAAGAACTATAAATTAAGAATAAATATATATGTACTTTTTGTCAGCTTAAGAGCCCCTTCCTAATTGAGAATCAATAAATTTTCATGTTTCTTGGTCATACTTCGGCAGTAAAGTTGTTAACTGGAACATCCAAACTGATCCTTCAGGAAAAGCAGCATTTCTTTCAGAACTTAAGGCCAAGAGTTAAGGCCACTCCACTTCCAGGAGTGCCATCTCAGAGAAAAAGAAAACCTCTTTGTAGACCATTTTCTTCTCTTTTGGGGTAAGTGAAGATTCAAGTCTCATGATAAGCAGTGATCCCAGACACTGACAAGTTTCCTCAGCTTGAAACTGAAGCTAACAGGCTTTTTTCTTTTAAAGTTGGGCAGGTAAAAGGCATCACAAAGTCAACAGTCCTTACCCAACAGCTCAGCAGTAACATACTGCTCATAAGAACTTCCATATAGCTGTGTCCAGAGGCAACTAAAAGTAAAACCTGAAACCAAAAGGGCCAAAGAAGAACATCACCACAGTATAATTCAGAATTGCTGCCCTAAGATTGCAAGCACTACTGGGCATCTCATTTAACAAAGGAGGGTAGAAAGTTAAGCTAGTCTTACTACTTAAGGCATAGTAGTATGGAGTTTGAGTGCAAAATCCTCATTCACATGACCATCTTTTTGATTCCTTTGGTGGAAAATCTTCATTTAGTATTGTACATTTTACTCCTCCAATGTTAGACTTGAGAGTTTTAGAATATCTACATGCTGTGATTACTAGTCTTACAAGCAAAAGGTACCTTTCTCTCCAATATGCTGGGTCATAAGAACTACTGGTTGCCACATTCAGACAGATTTAAGAGATTTAAATGTACTTACCAGTGCCAGAATTATTAAGTATTTTCCATATTAAAAACTACTAACTCATAGATGGAAGTCATGCTATTTCTACTCATCATGGCAGCTTTTTTTAAGGCAAAAAACACAGCAAAAAGACTCTGAAATCAATGGTGCCAAAATGTCTTCATGTAGAGGTTCCTTCACATAGAAAAGAGGCTTTCAGTGGCCATATTGCCTGCAAACCAAATTAGCAGAAACTACAATCAGCACCAACTTAACTGGCAGAAGTTCAAGGGCACAGAAACTAAAATTAACTATTTTTGACAACTGTTAAGAGTAGTTCAAGAATAATCAAGAAAAATCCGGATACTGTTACTTCTCATGAAGTTTCTGAAGGAACATCCTCAGCACTGTGATGCCCTAACAAAAATGCTATTTTAAGATGTTCTGAAGGTAACTCCTATTCTTCCTGCTCAACTTCTTACAGTGTGGTTAGTACTGTTGAACAGGAAGGTGGGGGAGCACCAGTTCCCACAAACCAAACCTTGTTAATAAGAGCAAATTGGTAACTTAACCAAGTACTGTGGCTGCGTATTCTTCCTCTCCAGTGACCTTTAGATGATCTAAAAATACAATCTTTACTTTTCACTCAGCCTACCATTTTCAAAATAAGTTCTAAGTATTTGAGTCTATTAATCTGTTAGCTTCTTCTCACATACACAAAATAACTCAGGTTTACTTTAGGTCAGCCTGTAATAATAATTCTCTACCTACAAGCCTTAAACTAGTACTGTCATTGCCGAGACAATGTTCCTTCAGTTACAGGGAGCTTCAATCCTAAGTAAAAATAGTACTGACTTATTACAAGCCTGAAGTATGGCTCAGAGCTACTGAAGGTGAGAACACACATCAGTAGACTGAATTTTCATCTCCACTGCAGTTCCAGCAGTAATGCTGATCTAGCAACACTGTCTTAGCCAGTCTCCAGTTACTGCAGTTTTCACTAGTGTAAGAGTTGAAAGCAAGACCAATATTAAAGTATCTTCAAAGAAAAACAAATAAGCTGTTCCTTTAGTCCTCCCCTAGCTCCTCTCATCTATTTCCCTGCTGTTGCAATCGTATGCACTACTTTATGCATTTTACAACTAATACAGCATTCACATTTTACATCTTTTTAAACGGAGATCGGCCCTAATTGCCAAGTAATGCTCAAATGGAATTAACATGTCCTTAGGAAATTCCCAAGCAAACCGCTGGAAAAGATCTCTATCCTTCTGTTTCTTATACTGGTCATCCTCAGATAGAATACTGAGCAAGGCAGATTTTGTCTTACTCAATACAGTCATTCTTTTGAGCATAAAATACTACTTTGTCTTGCAGAGCCTACAGGAAGTTTCAAACAATGGCTGAGGAGTACTGTTTTCACAGCCCTGATAGCCTAACTCAACATCTACTAAAAAGCCACATCAGGTTTGAAAGAAAACGGAATTATTTTAGTTTTTCAGTTTACATCCTCTAAGAAAAGCAGACAGTTAATAACAGACAAGCAAAAATACTTGTAATACTAGTTCTAATGAGAATTACACAGAATGCAAGTCACTGGCCACATACAAACACACAGCATATACACGCTTCTATGTGTACTCTGCTCACCTGTAATATCCACTTGCTGAATTAATTCATTGCAACTCAGATCGTCCTCAACTGTGGTGAAAACATGGTATCCCAAACTGAGGGTTAAATATGGTCTCCAATGTTAAAAAAAAAAAAACGTCTTTCCTTGGACAAAGTCTAACATTGCTCAAACTGCTGTGACAGGTCAACTGTCTTAAGTGAATGAGTCTCTCTCCTCAAAAACTCATTGTTGAGCTTCCACCTTTGGAACTTAGCAGCTGTTAATTCAATTGCAATGTCCATCCGTGACAGTACAGCTCATAACCAACATTTATATAGCAAGTCTGGATTATTGAGTTTGCCTGAAAGAGAAGGCAGCAATGCCACCAAAGCAGGCAGCACGCTTCTCTGTAGACTGGTTAGCTTGACAGGACACTTTCTGCTCACTTGTGTTAACTCACATTGCAGCACGGGTACTTTGCAAAAGTAACTGCAGCTCACTTGGTACTGTTTATGATTTACTGTCTCCACAAGCAAGACAAATTCTCCAGACAAAACGTCCTGCCTTAAGCATGACTTCTCACTTAAATGGTAGCAAAGCATTTATGCACAGCTACTCTTCTACTTCACTGAAGCTCCAAGACGCTCATCTAAACACAACACTCACTTAACTCAGGAGAATGCTGACCTCTTGCCCAGTTACTAAGACCAACACAGCAATATGCTAAGACAAAGTTTGTCTAACCACTGATTTTGGGAATCACAGCCCAATACCCATGTGATAAATTAAGCACTAATGACAGTGCAAGATTTTAATAACTATTTAAAACACAAACTGCAAAAGGGCTTTCGTGCTATTTACTGCAACATCTGAAATCAAAGCTTTAAATCCAGCAAGGTATTCTGTGCAACTGAACTTTAACATACCTTTCAAATTCATTAGATGCCAACTTCATAATTATATACAAGTAACACACACACACACGAAAAAAAAAACGTACAAATTCTAAATCCACGAGTGGTTTGCAACATTACCCCCTACCACCGTGAGCAAGCTCACAAATGTTATACCTATCATTTGACAATCTGTGCGATGTTCCAACATCACAACCATTAGTCTCATTCTGAAGACTGTTAAGATAGTCTCATGGTTAAAAAACTTGTTCAGATCTTTTGTAACACATTTTTCTTTGGTTACCCATATTCTGCATCCCAGTGAGCATTTATTATCTAAAGATTTGCAGTTAACACGTCCATCACATGTCATTTTCTGGGCTTAGTGAGGCACATTTTTTCATGAGGAATAGCTTCTCAAAATTGGCTTCCACCATCCCAAGCACAAATGTAACACAGTTCTTTGGCCCCTTTTATCTATTACTGTCAATCCTAGATTGGAACATCCTCAGTATTTTAGATCAAGATTGAAGTACTTTAGGTACTCAAGTATCATCCATAATCCTGAAACTGTCTCTAGCTTTTTGATATCAATTAGAAGAGCAACTCATCCTCACCAGTTTCACTACATGCCCACATAGGAGTTCCTCAAAAGCTTCAGATGCTTTGTATTAGCTTCAGCCAGACAGGCACCGTTACAGTCAAAACATACTGCAAATAAAAGCTTGCCCTGGACTGTTAAACAAGCTATATAAAAACCCTTTTGGAATAGCTAATATACTACTTACCAAATATTGCTGCCCTATTATCCGTTTCTGGTTTTCAACACACTTCTTCCCCTCCAGAAGACACGGTGAGTGTCCTAAGACTGCCAACTTTTGACTCACCATCTCAACAGCTTCACTAAACACTGTCAACAGCATCAACTACATAAGAACCAGAGAATTGAAGGGGTTGAAAGGGACTTCTGGGGAATGATCAAGACCCATCTGGCCCTGCTTAAGCAGGTTCCCCACAGTAAGTTGCACGGGCAGATCTTGATAAATCCCAGGAGACTCCACAATCTCTCTGGGCAGCCTGTTCCAGTGCTCTGTCTCTTTCACAGTAAAGTTCTTCCTCCTGTTCCAATTTTTGTCCATTACCCCTTGTTCAGTGGTGTGCACACCACTGAGAAGAGCTGAAAATGCAATGGACCTAAGATAGGAGACTGATTCATCCGCACTTCTGAAGTATGTAACTGCCAGGGGAGCTTACATTGTCCAGGAGCCAGTCAAACAGTGTGTGGAATGTCACATATTCAGCATGCCCTGTACCAGTACAACAAGGCCACATTGCCTCTGCAACCTTTCCAAAATATGAGCTGTCAGGAAACACCTTAAATGACTACAGAACTGATGTTCAACAGCTAGTTAAGTTTTCCACATCCTCATCTTTATTCAAGAGCATATACAAAACACAGCACAGAAATACCTACCCCTCTCAGCAACATTAATAGATAACGAATCCTGACGAAAGCCATCAAGGGATGTTTTTTTGTAGTAAAATTCTGCAGCTTCTGATGATACATTCAATAGACCAATTCACATAGCTACCTCACTGAGAAGCAGTCTCCAACCAGGCAAAGCAGCTGGTTATTACTTACTGAATAACCAAAGCAGGTTATGCAGTAAGCCAAGCCAGTCCTGGACTTCAGTCACACCATTAATGTACATTTTTGTAGTCAAACTTATTTCTGATCTTCCCAACGCTTCAGACGCTGCTACTTCATGTTCTGCACTACTATAATAGAGCACTGATAGAAAAATGGACCTTCCAGGTATTTGGTGTTTAGAAATAAGTGTATTTCATGAAGTTCTTTTAGATTTCCTGAAGGAAGTAAACTGCTAGCCTCCAATGCTGTCATTTTTGGCTGCAAACTACAGGATTGTTTCTGTATTTTGGTACATTCCAAAAATCATTCAGTAACCACAGCACTACTGATCATTGGCTACCACGCAGTTGTCACATTCCCTCCTTTATAATGCATTCCTGAGAATGCAGTACAAGAGCCACACCTAAAGGTGGATTGCATCTTCCGTGCATAATTTGTCTTTAAAGGCAACTTACTCAGTTAATCAATTTACAATGCCTTTCTTCCTTGGTGGAAAAGAGATGATCTGCTTAATACAACAAATACAATGTTAACATGTTACTGTGTGGTTAGTGACTGCTGCAAGCAAATGTTCCAATGCTTATACTCCCACGCTGGGAACAGATAACACTGCCAATGTCTTCTTCGGTGGGCACAGTTCCAGTTCCAATACTAGTCTTTTCATGCTAAATTGGCAGCTCATGAAAACTCCCCTTTCCTTCTCACCCCGACTAGATGTAGAAGAAAATGAAAGCTTTAGTCCATGGCTTTTCTGTAATCACAACTTCCTTCACACCACCTAAAATTTCAAGTGTTTCTTTTTACAAGTGGTTCACGGTGATGCTTCCACACCATCTTATCTACTTCCTTCCATCTCCTACATGACATCTTCAAGAAGCACTCAGCAGTTTGAATTTATGTATCAATGCTGCACAGTCTACTTGCAACTTCCATTGCTTTGAATTACAGGTGCTCAGTATCAAAAAGTCTGCATACCTTTACATTTCATAAGAGCCAATAATTTGTTTGTTTTTCATATATGGAAGCTCACCACTTATTTCCCTACTGCTACGTTTATCCTTCCCAAAGAGGGCAGTTTGATGTTTTGGAAAAAGTGTTATTTTAAATATGCAGAGACAGTAATTTTGGTTCACGTGCAGTTTTTTATAACAGTGTCTGCTAAACAATTTCAACAACTGTTTCAGCAGGATTTTAAAAGCATGGTCCCAATCCAAGCGAGAACATCTCTCCAGGTGTTACACTTTCTTCCAGTTACAGATCCACATTTGTCAAGCAGCACTGACAAAAACGTTCCAACTCACTGGAAAAAGGAGAACAAGGTCTAAATAAAATGGTTCATTTGAGGAGGAAGAAACTTAAACTTGCAAATAAGCACAGAATTGTATATTTTTTACTTTTTTTTTTTTTTTTTTTTTTTTTTTCAAAAGCACCTAAAACTGCACAGAACTTGTAATACTTTTCAGTAAGTTCAAATCTAGCATTCTGATCTTCTGATCTCATCTCAGATGCCGGATCCGTAGGTTTTTCAGCAAAGAATTCAGGTTCGGGATAGGATCATCATAGATGAGATGCAGAAACTATACCATAAATCTAATGCATGATGCGCTTTTCTTCTTTGATAGTGTTGCTGATTGCAATGAAAAAGTTGAACATTCTTCATCCTTTCACACATAAATAAGGTAAGTATTTAAAACTTCACAAGTAGATTTTAAGGTTAGCTAAGGTTAGGCACAACTACTGGCACATGCAGTCCCTTGGGTAGTAAGTGATCTTATACTTAGTAGACATACACAGTAAATAGGAAGTTACAATACAGACCTACTGTATCAGTTATTGAAGCGTATTAGCAACAGTCACGGCACTAAAAATTTCTTACTTGGAAACACAGACTTACTTCAGACAATCATAAAATGCTTGGAAGCTTTTTAATTACATACCTGAACAAATTAGAAGCATTTGTTCGTACAGTTGTGACCGTTTTCCTGCTGAAAAAGAGACTTTCATTAGCTCAGAAATGTTTTCTTCCATCACTCAAAACACAGCATACTATTTGGTCTCTCATTACTAAGCATGTGGTGGAATAACACCAGTACTTATTAAGCTTCAGAAAACGTAATCTACAAGTGTTCTCGCACCAAAGTAAGTTTCTTCCTACATGTCTTGCCTGGACACTACTTAACTTTGCTATAAGCTGTGACGGACAACTGATCTGTTAAGTCTAAGCCTCCCCCTACCGTAATCAAACAATTTCTGAAAATATTAGTGAGAATATGGTTCTCAGCTGGTAGCAAAACACTGAAAGCCCAAATCAACCAAAAGCGTTATATTAAAAACCTATTCTATGCAGGACACCTGAAGTTACAGGAGAATTAAGCATGGTATCTTGAGCTGGAACTGATGAAACTTATAATTAAAGCCAATATAGGTGATGAAACACTTCAGCATTTCCCATGACGCGCATACAGAAACTCTACTGTATTGCAGATAAGCCATCTGCAGTAATTGTTTACATGTCACCTCGTACTTTTACATGGGGTTGACATGATAACGCAGTTTTAAGTACAGTCATTCAGTTTGCCAAGTTTTCAAGGCCTGAAAGAACTACCAAATCTATCATCTTTTTAATATTTTATAGTTTTATCTGTCACGACACAATAATAATCTAATCTCAAAAGTCAGACACGTGTATTTTTATAATTTAATTCTATCATTTTTCTATCATACCTTCAAGAAGCAACCTTCAAGCATCCCTGCAAAGATAAAAATTGCATCAATTAGTTTTATTAACAAGGTTTGCTACTTTCAGCTTTCCTCTAGACTCCTGTCTAAACAACACATTATTTTACAGGTAGCACTTCCACACAAAAAAAGCTTCATTCCTTTACTTAAACTTTACATACTGAGACAAAACCCATTCTTTAAAAGAAACTGCTAGTAGCAGTCTTTAAATGCCTTTCTTTAGGAGAGGAGTGAAAATTATAGATGTCTAGTTGGAGACAGCAAAATTAGAACCTCACACTTCTAGATTTTGTACTTTTTACATAAAAGTTGAATTTGTATAGAAATTGTGCTTCAAACCCCACATTTCACTGAGAAAGACTAAATTCAGAAAACTGAGAAGAACGAAGACCTTGAGCTCAGCTACCAAAACACCTGAAGCACAATGAGCATTCTTGTGCACATCTTCTGCCTGCTGCAAGTAAATTTAGACTAGCCTTTCCGAATTACGTTAACACTAGAGCTGAAACATCTTTAATTCATTACAATTCACCTCTAACCATTAACTTTAGCAATCCTTAATGCCCGCATCAGAATACATCCTAAGTTAACAGTGCTTTTGAAAGAGTCATAGTCCAAGTGTCATCAGCTAACTCAAAACCCAGCAAGGCTTCATTTTCTTACCAGGGCACTTTCAATATTTGGCAAGTTTCTCATTTTTACACTCCAAAACAAGATACCTGAAATTACACAGATCTAAGCTTGTCCTCTCCCTTCTTTTAAAGGTGCTACCACCTGCTGAGCAACAGCACATCCATAAGCCATTTCAGTCGTGCACCAAAACCCGTAGTCACAATATTGAGCTTGTATATGGGGACAGCATAGAAGTAAAACTAGCAGAGAGTGAGTGACAGAAAGATTAAATGACTTTTGAAAGAAAAGTGGTTTTGACTCAGAAGCCAGATCCGTATGAAGTTTTTCATCAACAAATCAGGTATGGCAACTTCATCACAATCCACCACTTCAGTAACTGTACTGGAAAGGGAATACCCTGGGCTTTAATAGGGAATACATCAACAAAAAATGTCAGCAGTTTATCACTAAGTATTACCTCTATCTCTTGCAGAATAGTTGCAGAATATCTTCCACCACAATGCTCAACTTTTCCATTATTAAAACCTGTTCATATGCCATCCTAGATAGAAACAAAGCAAGCAATTAGAATATGTTCATTCAATAACATAACCCAAACGGGATGACTAAGTTTTAGTCTTGGGAATCACCCTTTTCTCCCCATTTTTACCTTCCAGGCAGAGCCAATGGCTGTAGGCATTTGAGTTTGACAAATTAAATTGAACAGATCCTAATATTGTTTCTTAGCATTTTCAAAAAATGAGACTATAGACTATACTCCTAAAAAATGAGTAATACATTTCAATAGGAAACTTAAAACTAGATTTGTCTGTTTATACTGACAAAGAACTTCCAGCTGTCAACTTCATTTTCTTCATCTCAACTCTTATATTAACTTTATGATTAAGTGTATACTGACAGATAATAAGTCACCTTGAGATAATCTTTGTCACATTTACAATATAAATCTTAGACATATTTTACCAGCTCATTCACAAGCTGTTTGAAATAATGCAAACTATTCACCCACCTTCCTAGCCTACACATCTCAACATAGATCATGTCAAATAACATGCCTGAAGTACACTAATATCTCATTTCTGAGCTCATGACAATGTTACTAATTTGATTACAAGTTTGTTGCTAAGCCATTTAACAAGTTAATTTATCTCCACAGATCATTCAAAACATACACAGCTTTCAGGAAAATCCACTTGTGTGTACCACATACTCTTCTAGTTCCAATGGTGCTTCCATGGCAGGCTAAAATCAAAATTAAACAAAAATTAGTTCAAGTAGAAAATCAGTTACAAAGGTCCAAGCACCATCTCATATAATACCATGTCAGGAAATGATCAGCAGGAAAAAAACTTCTTTTCATACAAAACAAAATTATCAATATTAGTGTACAACTGTCTGCCAAGAACTTGCAGTTGAAATTCCATACGCAGTAGAAAAAAGGTGGCCTGAAATCATTTCAGACCTTTTTTTTTTAGGATGAAGAACCAAGTCACTTAAACTTCTGTTTTACGTTACACATTTATTCACAGTGTTAGTCCTAGTATTTGTAGATTCCTTCCAACTGAACTATTGCACTGTTCATAGTTTACAGGATCAGCAGTTACATTCAAATATGGCCACATATGTGGGTTCACATTAGCTCCAATACAAGTCCAATGCAAGACAGTTAACAGTTACTAAATTACACTGATCTCAAAGATGGTGCATTGATCAAGCGATCTATCACGTAAGCCCTCATACTTAATGAAGTGGTACAGAAAAGATGATAATTAAAAACATGTGACCTCAGTACTGGTCTTAACTCACATAATTACTCATCATTTTAAAGGCAACCATGAAAATGCAATGTCCTGCAACTGGTTTTCTGTTTTGTTCCACTCAACAGCCATATAAATATGACAATCTCCAGCACCTCACACATTCTATACTTTTGTCAGACAAAAGTGTGGAAACTGAAATGGAAACATTTACATGCAGGGCTATTCCTATAGCAAAAAAACAACTATTACCTGAATGCTTCTGCACAACATATTGGACACCACTGAAAGTTTCTGCTTCATACCTAAAAATAAACAGCAGACAAGCTTACCATTTGAAAGAAGCAGATACTTAGTAGCAGATCCCTTGATAACACACATTAAGACTTTCTAAAGTCACAGAAACAATGAAATGTTAAGTACTCAAGCCTTATATTGCAGTTTTTTCAGAAGGCAGTAAGAAACACAGCCATTTAAGTAACAAGGAAACAACAAGTTATATTCATTCACAAAGCAAAGAAAATATTTGTTTTGTTATGTACATTTCAAATACATTCCTTTTTTTCAACAAAGATGTTTATTGCTGCACACCGTGCAGATGAAATAAACAAAGGCCGCAGTCTGTGGATAGATAGGGGGGATGGTTTCAAGCTACACCAGGGGAAATTCAGGCTGGACATGAGGAAGTATTACTTTTCAGAAAGGGTGGTCAGGCACTGGAATGGACTGCCCAGGGAGGTGGTGGAATCACCGACCCTGGGGGTGTTCAAGGAAAGACTGGATGTTGCGTTGAGGGACATGGTTTAGTAGGAGCTATTGGGAATAGGTGAACGGTTGGACTGGGTGATCTTTTAGGTCTTTTCCAACCTTAGTGATTCTATGATTCTATGATTCTAGATTACTAAACTTGGCTTCGCTTCAGATGAAAGTAATTAAAGTATACTTATTGCACCCAATAACCACGGTGTACTAACAGCCAGTAAAGATACAAGAATTTCACTGCTCAGTAATCTAACACCTGACTCAGGATATCATTAGATGAGCCATCACAAGGCAGAGCGATTGCCTCTTACATGAATACAGCCACCTTCTAATTGCTGCTCGCAGATAAGCCTACTTCTCTCTTTTGCTTACAATTCCTGCTCTTCCAGGACAACTACTGCTCAATGACAGCAGCATTCCCACAGAGAAAGGAGCATCTCAGGCTAAAGATTTTTAAAAATATGCATTTCCATAAAGCTTCTTTTATTCTGCTCTCACTGTCTAGCAACAAATGCAAGCCTCAACGGTTAAAGCGTTCATGTGGTGATTCACGAAGCACGCAATCCTATGACGAAGTAAAAGGGCCACTGACTTCTTCACAGACGCTCTAACCTCATGTCAGAATACCTCTCTCCCGTCGATCTGTGTGTCAGCGTGAGAATAGGTAATCAACAACTAAACGTAACGAAGGGCCGCCCCGCTTTTCACTTTTCACTAACGAAGGGGCGAATTCCGACCCTAACGCCTTACGGCTGCCGGCGCAGGCGGCCGCGGCCACGGCCAGCGATCACCCAGCAGCCCCCGAGGGCACCTCTACAGCCGCCAGCCTCAGCTCAAAATGGCGCGGGCCACGCAGCGCCCCGCCGGGCACCGCCCGCACCGGGGCAAAATGGGACCCCGCCGCCCACGCGGCCGCCGCCTCCACAAACTACGCGTCCCAGCGTGCCCCGCGCCTCTTCCGGCAGGGAGCCGGGCCTACCATTTTCCCGCCTCCCTGCCCGTGGGGCGCGAGGCACGCCGGGACCTGCAGTTCGCCCCTCCGTCCCTTCGCCGCCGCGGCGCTTTACCCCCTGGGCTGCGGCCTCACGGCGGTTGCCGCCCCGCAGCGCCCGCACCCTGTACGTGCCGCCCCACGGAGCGGGCCTCGCCGCCTGCTCCAGCTTCAAACAAACACGCGGCATCGCGACACGGTGCCCCCCGGATGTCCAAGCGCGAACCAACAAGCCCGAGTGTCCCCCAGCACAAACTGCACAGCGCCGCACTCATCCGCCCTGCTAACCCCTTACCGCCACCGCTCCACAGGAAAAGAGGGGGCGGGGGGCGCTCGCGGCCTTTATATGGACTTAGAGGGGTGGGAACGAGGCTAGCCCCGCCCATCGCCCCGCGAGCCGGGGGTGGAGCCTGTGAGGGCTGGGCGTAGGAATGCGTTTTCCCCGCCCGGCGCGCGCCCCCGCTCGGAGGGGCCGGCGGTTGTTGCCCCGCCTCTCGCCCGGCCCTCAGCTCCCGGGCGGTGCTGCGGCTGGTGGCGTGGTTCCCTTAGCGCCGCGCTCGGGGTAAGGAGCGCTGGAAGAGGCGGAGTTTCGTCTGTCGGCCGGCTGTTGTTGGGGATCTCACCTCACAGGGATTTTGCATAAAACGCAGAACGAATAGAGGCAGAAACCAAACGCAGCTCCACATCATGAGCTTATTATAATGCATCTGCTGAATTCTTATTTGCTTTTGTCTGTGTTCTGATAGTGTTTGCCAGGACTTCAGCTAGCTGAACTATTCTATAGCTCTGCCTAAGCGTTTCAGCTTTCCTTTGTCTCTAATTAGATCTTCCTGGAATCGCACCGCTCGCCCGCCCTTTCCCTTTTTGGAAATAGCACGCACTGCTTTACCACGTACAGCATTCCGTGTCGGCGGAGCTGACAAATCGTCTGGTGCTCACAGCGGGTGGAACGCTTTCTGGCACGTCTATTGCTTCCTTCTGCAGTTTGTCACTGGAGGGTCAGATCACTGCTCCACGGTGAAGCCGAGGGCGGGCTTGCTCCAATGCCAGACAGAAAGCTGCTTGGTTTGCAGCTGGATGGCCTCGTGTGCTGATGTGGCACTGCTAGCGAAATCATTGGGAATGGGCTGCAGTGGGGGTGGCAGGAGCACTGGAACCCAGGCGGTGTTAAAACTGCTGTGAAACCGCATCCTAAATTGTAGCACCGTAGAATCATTAAGGTTGGAAAAGACCTCGAAGATCACCTTAGAGTTCAATCATCACCCCACCCCCACCATGCCCACTAACCACATCCACACGGTTTTTGAGCACCTCCAGGAACGGTGACTCCACCACCTCTTGGGCAGCCTGTGCCACTGCATCACCACTCTTTCTGAAAAGAAATTTTTCCTAATATCCAATCTGAATCTCCATTGGTGCAACTTAAGACTGTTACCTCTTGTCCTATCTCTGTTACCCAGGAGAAGCAGCTGAGTCCTGCCTCACTTCATCCTCCCTTCAGATAGTTGTAGAGAGTGATAAAGTCTTCCTTGAGCCTTCTCTTCTCCAGTCTGAACAATCCAGTTCCCTCAGCTGCTCCGCATAAGACTTGTGCTCCAGACTCTTCACCAGCAATGTTGCCTTTCTTTGGGCACACGCTTTGTGAAGGGAACCACACTAGCTTCTGTAATCTGGCAGAAAAAAACTTGTTATCTCAGTTAGATTTTAGTGGACAAGTTTAGTGATAGTGCCTGAATGCAAACTGTTCACAAACTTTTTATTCCAAGAGAAATACAGCTCATATTTCTCAGCATCACATAAATCTGCTAGTCACTGGTCAGGCTTCTGGGTCAAGGGAAGTACAGTTTAATGGAGATGAGCAATAATTACAATTGCAAGGCAGAAAAGTGTTAACAACAAGAAGCCTGCAATTCTACATCATATTTTAAGTTAAGTTTCCTTCTTAGCTGCTTTGCTTTCCCTTCCTTCAGACTTCCCCATCTTGAAGGTACACCCCAAGTGTTTGGATAACAGTGCAGGCTGTAGAACAACACCTGAACCTCAAACTCTGTTCTGCAGCAAAATCCAAAAGCTAGTTGGAGCTACGAGTGTGACTGCAGCAAGGCTTAATTTATAACGAGCCCATCCCAATTTGGCTCACCTCACACCTATGCCTGCATGCACACTGTTACCTCTGGAAAGGAGAGTGCTGGTTCTGAGATGCTGGTGGCACACTGTATTACCTCGTTTGAGGCACAAATTTATGCCTGGTGGTAAGGGCACTGCTAGGAAGTTTCAGCTCAAGGTAACTTTCTCCAAGTTATCTTTTCTTACTTTAAATGATTTTTTTTTCTTGTTATTTCTCCCCCCGCTTCCCTTATGTTCCTATTTTGAATCTAGCTTCCTGGATTTTCTCCTGTAGCTTTGCAACTTCGATGACTCACACCTCTTGGTTTACTTTGGGGTTGTTACCAGCGCATCCTTTGGGATACTGAGTTCCCCTCCCTTCTCAGCTTCCCAGCAGGAAGTCTATTGTGCACAGCTTTAATTTCTTCCTTCTCAGAACTGATAGTACTCGCTGTGAAGTTCTGAGCTGACTTTACTCTATTTTGCACTGTGTATCATAAAAATTGTGAGTTGTGAAAATGTCATTTGGCTTATGATTTTGGCCCTGGTAATTATTGGCTATAATTTTTTACTGAGAGAAAATTTTTTAATATAAATTTCTCAATGGTTTCTCTTCAAAATTGTAGTCACCTTACTGTAACAGAAAAATGAGTATGTTTTGTTCATAACTGAGATCATAAAAATGTTAGACTGGCTGCACAGAGTCAGAGCATAGGGCCACCCCCCAGTATCCTGCCTCCAACTGTAGACAGAAGTAAATAATAAAGGGGAAGGGAGCATACCTCATTTGCTTACTCATTCCTCATATGGAAATCAATTTCTAACCTTGACCTTACTTTTGTTGTTCTTTTCCAATATTTTTCTCATTTCTCTTTGAGATTTGGTCTGAAAGCGCATTAAAGAAGCAAGCACAATATGGGCTTATAGAGTGTGTGTTGATCATAGAATCATAGAATGGCCTGGGTAGAAAAGAACCACAATGATCATCGAGTTTCAAGCCCCCTGCTATGTGCAGGGTCACCAACCAGCAGACCAGGCTGCCCAGAGCCACATCCAGCCTGGCCTTGAATGCCTCCAGGGATGGGGCATCCACAACTTCCTTGGGCAACCTGTTTCATTGCATCACCACCCTGTGTGAAAAACTTCCCCCTAATACGTAACCTAAACCTCCCTGTCTCAGTTTAAAACCACTCCCCCTTGTCCTATCACCCTCTTAAACAGTCATTCCCCCTCCTGTTTATAAGCTCCCTTCAAGTACTGGAAGGCCACAATGAGGTCTCTCCAGAGCCTTCTCTTTTCCAAGCTAAACAAGCCCAGTTCCCTCAACCTTTCCTCACAGGAGAGGTACTCCAGCCCTCTGATCATTTTAGTGCCCTCCTCTGGACCCACTCCAAGAGCTCCACGTCCTTCCTGTACTGGGGGCCCCAGGCCTGGACGCAGCACTGCAGATGGGGCCTCACAAGAGCCGAGTAGAGGAGGACAATCACCTCCCCCTCCCTGCTGGCCACCCCTTTTTTAATGCAGCCCAGAACACAGTTGGCCTTCTGGGCTGCAAGCGCACACTGCTGGCTCATGTCCAGCTTCTTGTCCACCAGGACCCCCAAGTCCTTCTCTTTAAGATTTCCTTAAGGAGATTTTTCCCCAGTCTGTGTAAGTACCTGGGATTGCCCTGACTCAAGTGCAGCACCCTGCACTTGGCCTTGTTGAACCCCATTAGGTTTTCATGGGCAACCTTGTCCCCAAGCACTTCCCAAACTTTGGCTTTTTTTTTTTTTTTTTTGCTATTAGTATTTATGGAGATGACAGTTCCACAGAGCTCTCTGTCACTGCTGCACCATCTTTAATACCAAAGCAACTTCAAGAGAGGGTTCGCACGCTGCAGTCCATCAGTAAGTCAATTAGCATTTCATCTGCGTGCCTCTACAACACTATCTGGTCATACTGAAACTGCAGCATCTTTAAGAAGCTTGAAGCAACTTCTGCAATGAGTGCCTCATAAGTGATAAGTGGTCGGGAGGAGGAAATTCCCCCAGATCTTCAGTGCTGAACACAGAAATGAAATGATTTTACGCCTTCAAAATAGTGTCTTCCATTTATCTTCTTATCACCTGTGAGGATCTAATGTGCACAGATGTACATTCTAGTTTTGTTTTTAATATGCATTTTCATTTTTAGGCAGGTCCCCTTTCTAAATTTGAGTCCACCTGTGGTGGACTTTTAGTTGCTCCTGCAAAGATAGAGTGTCTAAATTTACAGTTGTTGCTCATACAGAAACTTTTGTTTTACTGACAACCTGATTAGTTTATTTCTGGCTAAAATTAACAGTAAAGAGCTTTATACAGCAACACAACCAAAACCAAACCCTCTGCAGGAAATTACTTAAAAGTAGCAATAAAGATGATATATTTAGACAGCCAGACTAGTTAATACTAACTGTTTTGATTAGCTGTTTTTTTTCTCTCTTGGTCAAGATAAGTCCATGTGCTAGCTCCAGAAACACAAGATTGTAACTACTTTATTGGTTAACAAAAATTTCATTATTTTGATGATATGGCCAAAAATACTTACGGGATGTTCTACGGTGAGGCTTTGTTAGTACTTGGGATCATCATCTTTCTCTCCTTGTTCAAATTATACACTAATTGTATATTACTAAAAGACAAAATACTTTAACTGCTGGATGGGTGCTGTTTATCTTATTGAATTTTTCTTCTTCTTAAAAGATGAAATGAATAGATGAAAGTGTTGAAGGGGGAATGCTGCAGAAAGAATGGGGAAGAGCAACCTGCTATTTAACATTCTTATAATATTCCTAGGGCCAGCTGTTAATTAATATTTGTAATCACTTCATCCATTAACAGGGAATAAGACTAAAAAGTCTTTTATTTCATACAGCCTTGAAAAGCTGTCAGTCTTGCTCTTCCCATTCCTTATCAAGAGGCTGTCTCCAAGAAGACAAGTCTGCTGAGTTATTTGATTTTTTTTTTTAAATTCAAAACTGTTTTTAAGATTGCCACCTTTCAAAGTCTTGCTTACAAGTAAAATGTCTGATAATCACACCATGTAAAAAAATCAGGAAAAACAACACGTATTTACCTTACCCTTGCTAAAGCTAAGTATCATGTGAAGTATTACAACAAAGTAAAAGTTGTAAAACTGCATTCCACCATCTGGGTTTGAATCTGGGCATGGTAAGTACAGATCGCTTGGTAAGAAGGAGGCACTCCCTTTGAAGGGGAGATTTCTTGGAAACGTAACTAACTGGAACACTCCATCTGATAAAGTAAGAAAAGAAAACATGCCTACACATTATTGTGCTCATAGCACACATATTGAAACACAAGTATTAGTTAAATAGTAAGGACGTAGGAAATGTAAAGCTGTGACGGGGAGGGTCACTTGTGTAGGGAAAGGTTCTTCACCAGAAAGCAGTGGGAATGGCATAGGCTACCCAGGGCAGTGGGTATAGCCCCAGTATGCTGGAGTTCAAGGAGTATTTGGACAATGCTCTCAGATCTGGGGTTTGAATTTTGGATGGTGCTGTGTGGAGATGGGAGTTGGACTCAAAGATCCTTGTGTGTCCCTTCCAAATTAGGATCTTCAAAGGCAAAAGAAACAGCATTATCTGCAGTGCTAATTTATTCTTTTCAGTAGATTTAATTTTGTATCACATCTTCACTTTGGATGATGCATAAATCTTTCCTGGTGTTTCTCAAGTCTTTTTTATCGTAGAATTGTCTCCATGTTTTCTTGCTCTTGAAAGTAGCATGTTTTCCAGGACTGGACAGTATGTTAGCAGGCTCTGCATGCATAGATTGCTCTTCCAGTTGCTCAGGTCTTCATGCAGAGGGAAGAGATCAAACAACGTGTTGTAACAGTGTATTTTAACTCATATAGGTTAGCTGATCTCTTGAGCTGCTGCTGAAAGATGTGACCTTGTTCTTCACTCCCTCTCTGTCGTCACTACAGTTTAATCATCCTGGTTTTACAAGCAACTGCTGAGGGTGATAAAAAAAAACTTTTTTTCTTTTTTTTCTTTTTTTCAGCTTTAGTTTTCTAGCAAATCAGCCACCTGAACTGTCTCATACCGTGACCATCTAACCGCTAGATTTAACAGAAGGGAAGTGGTGGAGGCACACACTCTCAGCTGGGGAAGATTTGAGCAGAGTGGTCTTTCTTGAGAGGCAGCTCTAAACATGATGTGAATCCTCTCTTTCAATCTCTCCAAAACACAGTGTAGGACGTATTCAACTGTTCCTGAATATAAGAATTAAAATAAATGCTTGTGGTTTAAGAAGTCTGTTCTTCTACTGTATGTTAGTCTCCTATTTGCTCTTGTACTGTAAGAAATAAATAGTATGTCTCTGAATGCAATTAAATTATACGGGCAGTTGATATTTAGAGCAGTACAGCTTATGGCTGGCATTACTTAAGAGCAAGATAATCATGATAATTATCCCTAGGATTTGTAAGGTAAGTCTGTCTGGTTGTTGGAAGTGGGAGGTTGTATAACTTGAAGAAAAGGTAAATTAATGTGTTGCTGATGTCCAAAAAGGAAACATAGCACTGCAAATTTGTATTGCCTAGACAAACACACTACCTTGTCCTGATATTCCTCTCTTGTCTCCTGAAAGATGAACAGGAGAATGAAACAAGGCCATCCACTTTCCTGGCCTTAAGTTCTACATACAGTTTGCAGGCTAAGTATGATATAATTGTTGCGCAGAGAGCGCTCCCATCAGCATCCCTTGGAATCCCCAAGCTGTGCCCCCTTGGGAGTCAAAGGTGGATGATGAGGAAATGTACCTATTGCTAATCTCTGCTCCTTCTCAACAAACAAAGCTAGGGGAGCTTTCAGAGTGGTCAGCAATTGCATCTGCAAGTGGGTCACACAGGAAGAACAGCTGGATCGTCAGGGTTGGTATCCAGCTTAAGGACAGGGTAGAAGCCTGAGGTCCTTGTGCAAGGTAGAAAACATTTGGCTGCTGCCAGATCTTGGAAGAGGCAAGCAGCTCAGTGCTTGTGGTGTTGTATAGGGAGATTGGGATACTGGGCAGGAGCCGACATAATTCTACAACTGTTGTGTGGCCTTGGCTAGCGCAGGTTGTCCTGCACCAGTGTGGTTTCCAGAATGCAAAGTGCTAGTTGCAAACATGCATGTTGAGCAATGCCGTCCTTCCTGCCAGGCAATGCCAGGTGATGAAGTTTCTTTTTTGTTGAAGGCTGTGCACCACAGCAAGTAGGACGTTGGTACTGGGAGTGCCTACTTGCTTTTACCATATTCATCTCCCCCTAGACCATCTATGGGAGATACAATCCAAGATCCTCTGACAGGAGCCTTAAGTGTCTTGAGATGACCTCTTCTAGCTGAGGACATCCTGTTTAGCTCATCTGGAAGTTCCTGACATTCTGCCTGTAAGGGAAAGACTCCAGCAGCAGCTTTTTGTTGGCCTATTGGTCAGTAAATTATTGCCCTTGTGAAGGGGGGAGGGGGGGGGGGAGGGAGGAGGGGAAGTAAAGTGATACATTCTGTGGGACAAGGCAAGTAGCTGAAACCTTATCAGAAAGCATGAGCACCCCTGCTTGTAGTGTCCACCTGAGACATGGCCTGACCCCCAGCCAAGCCCATGTTTGATGCCGCATTGGATAAATTTCCCCTGCCCTGTGATTTTGAATGGGGTGAACATTACGATCATTCTACTGTAAACACAAGAGGGCACCCCCTCCTCGCTTTTAAATGGCTTACTGCATTTGTACGAGAAAGTTATTGGCAGAACAAGCCATATTTAAGAAATGCTCTCTTGACTTGGTCCTTTCTCCAAAACAGAATGGAGGAAGAACAAAATGAATTTTACCCTTGATCTCTGTGAAATAAAACAATACTTGTGCTTTTATGGTAAACAGAGTTGCACTAGTGCTAGGGAACTCCAGTTTCTTTGTGGGAATTTCAAGTGCAATTTCTTGTGGAAGCAGAAACAAAGAGGGTACTTCTTTTGTCTACTACAGAAAATTCATTAGGAGAAACTACAAAAAGGGAGATTGTGATTAAGAACTGTTATCCTTGTTAACATTTGCATATATTGAACATCAGTGCGTGGTTCACATAGATGTCCTTTACACACCCACTCAGTTCTTTCTGTCTGATGTGATGTCTGGTAAGTGTTCTGCATGCTCCAGGAAGCTACACAAAGTTAAATGTATTTTTTTATCCAAGGGCCTCAGCTATTGGTATCAAAGTCTCATTTGAACGCACAGAAAGTGCATAACAGCTCTTCAATGCACAATAAGTGAAAATCTAGGGTTGCAAAACAGAATTCCCAGACATTTTAAAACACAGATCAGAAAATGCAGTCACTTTTCTTTAAAGGAAATATGAACATAGGAAACCCTAGTACTATACAATCCACTGTGCTATTACCTCAGCTTGAATGTTAAAATTTTGTGTTTCTGTTCTTCACACAGAGGAAGTTCTCTGGTATGATCTAAAGCTTTTCCACGAGGAAACAAAATAACATTCAATTGCCATTTTTCCAACTACAAAAAGACAAATCAGAATGCAGGAGTGAAGAAACTATTTCTATTGCTCATTGTGAGCTTCATTACCAATTCCTTAAACAATATTCCCTTTGGCTGCAAGGTCTGATGTCTCTCACAGCATTCTCAGTCTGGAATGCTGAAAATAAGAAAGAATCACATACTCTAATGCTTCCTCTAAATGCATCCTCTAAAATTACTTGACAGTGCTTTAGGGAAAAATTTGTGAGACTCAAATTATATCAAGTACTAAAACAGTAGCTCCTGGGAGTGGTTATGTGCTGGAATTAAATGCAAGTCAGTTTCTGCTGTGGTCTCTTGAACTGCATTTTATCTTCATGACACTACTTTTTCTTTTATGGCCTGGCAGATCCATAAACTCATTCCTGATTACACTATGAAGCAGACAGTGAGGTATGGTGTGAAAAGATCAAAAGCAGATATTGTGCTTGTAATGTAACTTTGTAGAAAAACATTGAGTCTAACTGAATTTTCAGTTATTGGTTGCCTCTCCAAAGGAATCCGATTTAAAAATGCATACTTTTTATTTGGAACAGAGTGGAACAGTGACAGATTCATATGAATCAAAGTGCTCATTTCATTTCCAAGCAGGATCTTTTCCTCTGAAATAGGAAGTGATTTACAGGTATGGATGTTTCTGAAATGAGGAACATGAAAGTTGACTTTTAGCTCTATTAATGAACCAGACTGAAGAGGCCAGCTGCTCTATAGAAGGCTACCTCTGCCAGCACTCAGAAGTTGTTCCCCAGGAAGGGTCAGCGATGACTATTAAAACAGAAGAAACCAATCTGATATATTAGGAAGCCTCCCATGGACTTTTTTTTTTTTTTTTTTTTTTCTTTTCTCCCTCCCTCCCACATTAATAAATGTGTATTCACACATTTGACAAAGATTAGACATGAAGAGGAACTCATAGAACATATGTAGATAGCTCCAAAAGTAATGCCTCTTATTTATTTCCATGGAAACCACAATAGATTCAAAGAACACTATAGCACTATTTCATAAAGCAAAGTCTCAGCAACATAACACTGTTTTTCAGCTTAGTCATCACCATTAGCTATGCATTTTCTCCTACAATGTACAAGAGTCTGCCTGCCATGCTCATAAACTTCTGCACCAGAGGAGATATCTCTGCACTACACTATCAATACTGTTTCACTAGTGCTGAAATGCATCGGCCACCACCTCAGTATGCTCTCAGCCACTGCTTGGCTTCCATAAGCAGCCAGCAGGTGTCAGTGAATGTCAGCAGGTGTGACTCCCCCACCCCACAGAGAAATTCATTGACACACCTTTGCTTCCACGTAATCAATGAATATACAGATATTATAATTATGAGATAAACAAGAGAGTTTAGCTAAGCAGATTATTATATCAAAAAGAGAATAAATAAGAGTGCTTACCCTTATTCTAGGCTTGCTGTAAAACTCCAAAGAAGGGATCTCCAGAAGAGATCCTTCCCCACTGGTGGTCAGCTCTTAAATGGGTCTAGGAGAGTGTAGCCAGGCTCCAGCCCTTCCAGCAGCACAGGTGAATTGCCTTCACCTGTGCTCCCAGGGCTGATTCATTGCTCGCCTCAGGTGATCAATCAGAGGTTCAGGCTGTGATTCAGCAGTTCCCATTCAGCTTCATATACACTTTATGCACTGACACCATTTTGTAGAACTGCCCCTCTGCTGCCATCTGTTACATGGCAACCAAATGTAATGGAATATTGGTGGGAAAGTTCAGCCTCTACTGCCGTACCACCAGCATCTGCCTCTGACATCATGGGCCAACATAATAAAGTAGGAGGCATTACTTTTGGAGCAGCCCTTGTAGGATTGCTTGAAATCTAATATGTAGGTTGTGAATCTGGCTGTGTATGAGAAAGTACTTATTTATTACAATAATTTTTTACCTGTGATTACCTACTTCTACTTATATCTATTGTAACAGGAGGATAGATAATGTAGGATAGCTGTTGATGAAGCTCACACATCCACTCCTTCATGGCAGACAGATCTAGCAAAGTTTGCTGTCTTATGACAGTGATGCAACGTGCTCTGGCAGATCTGGCAGAGTGTTTGCGCTGATTGATGACTACACCACAGGTAACAAAGCTGACTGATGCTGGCATTTTCTTTAGGGAAGTATTGCTGTGGTCTCTGGAAATTCCAAGAAAACTTGCAGGAACATAGCAGGAGATAATAATCCTACATAAAGTTAGGTTAAAATTGGTCAGTGAGTAAACACAGGTATCAAGGAAAGATCAGGCACTCAGGATGATTGCATAAGCCTTGTTGTTTTGGAAAAGCAGATCAATTCTTACTGGATACTCTTCTTTTTGATTCACTGAATCAAGACAATTAAGAAATAATTTTATAATCTTTTAATGTTTATTTTTCATAGGATAGGATAGGATAGGATAGGATAGGATAGGATAGGATAGGATAGGATAGGATAGGATAGGATAGTTCCGTTCCTTTGGAAAGGATCTGAAAAGATCATAGAATCATAGGTCATCAGGTCATTAAAGATTGTCGGGTCCAACTTCCTGACCTCTTCAAGGCTAACCAAAAACTAAAGTGTATTAATGACAGTATTGTCCATTTGTCCAAATACCCCTTAAACCTTAACTGTCACAGGACATTTCTATAGGAATCCTGTTTCAGTTGTTGATCACATCCACAGTAAATAAATTTTTTGGAATAGCAGAGTTTTTGACTTCTTCTGGTGCCCTAAAGGTCCAAAGTAAAAATGACATTCATCTTACATTCTCTCTGCAACCCAGACTCAGAGGGTGCAGTCATCCTGAAACTGCTGTGTCAGGTCCAATGCATGGAATAACACGGCTGAAGGATCTTTGTAGTGACTAAACACAGTATGCAGCCATTATGGATTCTACTGCTTTCACACCAGCTTCTGCTTTCATGACACCTTCAAGGTGCAATGAGAATGAAGTAAAACAGGTGAAAGAGTGTTACAACCAAAAATGCTATCTGGGAGCTTTTTTGCTCTGTCTTTGGGTTGTAAATGGAAAACTGTTGTTGTCCAGGGATAGCTGGTCCCAACAACCTAGACTTGGTAACTTCAATTTTTTGCTAAGCAGTTGCAAGTTCTCTACCATTAATTAGACTTCAGTTTCAGATGTTCTTAAACAGTACTGGAAACAATAACCAGTGAGAAAACCTGTGAAATGTTGAGCACCAAAAATATTTGATTGATTATATCAGGTTTGTAAGTAAAATAATGAAATGATTTTACTCATAGTATTAGTGTATGCCTGCTTAAAGAGTTCCTGAAACTAGATTTTAAGTACAGTCTTGAGTCTCATCTACACTTGGGAACATGAGACAAATTTAATTCCAGGTTCTTTGATGGCCACCTGCCCAGATAACCCGATGACAGTTAATGACAGTGCACCTCTCTCAAACAGCGTGGAAAATGTCCAGCAAGCAAAGACCACTGAAGATAGACTGCTTTAAAACAATTCAAATAATGCAGAGCATTTGTGTCTGTTCAGAAATTCAAGTATCAATTCAAGGTGGAGAATCAGCAAGAAGGATTGAATGGATAATTATGAAGCAATAAACGCAGATAAAACTTGGAGCAATAATGCTCATTAATGGAATGAAAATGTGATTTGTGTGGTTTGAATAGAATGGGAATGAAGCAGGAAGACGAGACAAAAATGTTCCATCTTACAAACATATTAACTTCTGCACCTATTCCCAGCATGAGTTCTTCAACTGACTTTAGTGGAACTTTAATTGAAATTTGCATCATCAAGAAACACCTGAATGGAGGCAACAGAATAACTTAGGTGAATAAAAGCTGAAAAACACGAGGTATTACTCAAGCTATCTGCAACAGATGGTGCACAGCAAAGCGTCTGAAGAGATTCGGAGTTCCTTAAATTCCAGTAGTAACTATAAATTCCACTGAACAGAAGTTTAGTTTGAAAACAGAACTATGCAGTGAGATGGTGCTCTATTTTAGCCATTTTATCCAAATCCTCACTTTTTAAGGATTTTAATGCTTTTAAAATCTGTCTATAAGAAAACAAATAGATTTGGACATCAAGGGTTGTCCAAGATTTTGGGCAAAATGACTTTAAAATACACTTGTTAGTTAAAAATTTGCAAAAGTAAAAAAAAAAGAAAGATTGTAACTATTAACATAGTGAGACAGCATTCATGCACATCTGTCTTGATAAGAGAGTGTATAAGATTGTAATTCATAGAAACAAAATATTCACTAACTTACCTATTAATTAATATTAATGCCTCCCCATGTTAGGTGACCGGTCAGGTTTTGCATGCAGTGCTACCAAGTCAGCCAATGAAGCCAAAAGAAAAGGCATAGCTCTTGGTTTTGTGAAGTGCTCTGAGCATTTGCCATGGAAGGCTGCAGAGACTGCCTTGGTAGGGAATATTGTTTTAGGAGTAAAAAGGAGTCTCAGAGAAAAACAGATTTTATAGTTGCTAGAAAAGAAAGTGACATGCTTTTGCATCTGATTTATTGTTCCCTGTCTCATACAATAAAAAAGTTGCAGAGGATAACAGGTGGTGCAGTGCTGTAAGACACTCGAAGCCGAAGGATTTGTGCATTGAGGTTAGGATGCAGATATCTCATTACAGTGATTAGCATAATGCAGTGAATATTTTATTCTGTTTTGCACAAAATGTGTTCTGCATGTCATATGTTTACATTTTGCATAATTTATATTTTTATAATATATGTAAGTGTATGCTGTGTAAGTATATGCTATATAATTTACATCCAGATCACATTAGCTTCACAGAGACCTTCTGCTGGCTGCAAGCATTCACCATGATCAGGTATCTCTTCTCCATCTCTCCTCAGTGTGCCAAGGAAGACAGTGCAGGTTAAAACCATTTCTTGGGGGGTCTCCCCATAGGCAGTGCTAGAGGACCATCAATAATTTCAGCTCTCCAAGCACCCAGAGCGGTAACAAGAATTCTAAGTAGGAATTAAATCACCTTTATTGCCTATGAAAACATTAGCTTTACCCATTCAGAAGATAAGTGAGGTGTTTTTGATTAAAGATATACTGACTGATTCTGCCATTGGTCAGTCAGTATATTTGATTCAGAGAAAGTGCAGATTTTAGCAGTTACTCCAGATTAAAAAAATGCTGTATTTCATCATTAAAGTGTTTTATAGCATTCAAAGAGCATAAAGCAGCCTTTCTGTGGTTCTCTACTAACATCAGAAATAGCAAAGTTTAAAATTTGGGATGTAAGTAATTACAGCTACAATCTTTACTCGGTTGTTACTCAGACAGTAAACTTCAGTAGATTCATAACATAGAAAATACAGTTTTTAGTGCCCAAGGGAATTTATTACATTTTTGTTTCCCCCCCTTTTTTTTCTTTATGTCAAATGACAAGCATTTTAATTGCAGAACTTATTAAGCTTAGTGAACAATTAAAATACATTAAAATGCATTAGAGTTTATTGCTTTTTTATTGATATCATTACTACAGTCATAAATTAGTCTTGAAAAGGTCAGGTGTTTTGCTTAGCAGAAAAATATATCATTTGCAAAAAAATTCTACCATCAACTCAGTCAATCCAGTTAACTTTCAAACCTGGCCAGCAGGTTTCCCATGGCAGGGCTCTCAATTTGTTTTTATTGACTTCTCTGCAGCACATTGTTCCTGTCCTTTCTCAGATCCACGTTTCAGAACAGTCGGAGGGTCTGCTATGTCTGCAGAGAGGTTGTCCCCAGTGCCATGGAATGCTGAGAGATGGAGCAAGTGCTCTCTGGGATGTCTCCTGTGTTGGTATGAAGATGGCTGGGGACCATTAGCCAAGAGCTGTGCTTTTCTGCTCAATCACAGATCACCCCTACACGCCAACATCAGCTCTGGTTTCGGCAATAACATTTCAGAAAGTGCTTGCATTGCTGAGCTAGATGTTGCTACAGTGGCCACAGAACTGTGCCTTGCCACACTTGGACAATTTCTATGCGATACTAACTTCTGACATGACATGATACCTGTACATCCAGTGTCTACATGTGGTGCTTTCAACACAAGCAAACCAAAAAACCCAATGGATAGAGGCTGCATTTTGGACTACTGTATTGGGCTATTGAGCTGGTAAGAGCAGCACAGAGTTATTAATTCCCATGCCTAGACGTAACACAGTTATTAAATCAAGTGGATAACTTCTTCCTTGATGAAACATGGAGAGCCCGCCAGGGAAGTTCCAGGTTGAATAATAGGAAAAAACTTATTCAGTAAAAGAGTGGTGAGGCACGGGCTGCCCACGAAGATGGTGGAGTCACTGTCCCTGGAGGTGTTCAAGAACCGTGTGAGTGTGACACTGAGGGACATGGTTAGTGGGCATGGTGGGGGGAGATGGACAGTTGGACTAGGTGACCTTAGAGGCCTTTTCTATGATTCCATGATTATGGGAAGAAAGGGGAAGAAACAGTTTGCATACACTGTGCCCTTTTAACTGCACATATTTTTCATATTTTTTCATATACTTGAACCAAAACAGAAAACCTGTGGCTTCAGAACCCAAATATCAAAAAGCTAAATTGTGGAATGTTGTTCAAAACCTCCCACCTCCTCAGTACTTTATTAGATCTATGCAAGACAGACAATTCACACACAGCCTTCAGGTACTAAGGTGCCAGCTTTGAGCAAGGCAAATATGTTACTGGTAAATGGTGGGATGCACTGGGTGAACTCTCAGCAGACATGGGGCAGGAGGAAGCACTCACAGAAACAAAATTAAGTGCTGGTGGTTTGATCTATTTGGCTGGTAAGGAAGACTTTTTTTTTTTTTTTATAAATTTATTTACTTTTCAGAGGGAAGAGAGAAAAACAGAATTTGGGACTTAGAGATCTAGGAGTCAAACCTGTAAGCCTGATCTTTGTGTCCCAGGATTGCTTTTTTTAGTACAGACCATAAGCTTTGTATTGAATTGCAAGGGAGTAGGGCTGTTGTTCTGTCTGAGCTTTTCTTGACATGTCTGTAGCTTTGTTTTACTTGGTTTAGCTGTGGCAGCAATTTCTCTAGTTGATCATGTGTCTGTGGTTAATTTATTTTGCTCATTTGTCTTTGTGTGGTACAACCACAGTTCTGTACAGATAGTGCAATAAGCAGTTATTCTATCTAGAGTGAGATATTTATGTCTCTAACACAATGACGCAGTGCAGAGAAATACAGCCCTAGTGATGGCAGAGGCCTTGAGAAGTGGAAAAGTGGGATGCTTACAGAGGATGGAGTGGGATGGGATGGTAAATTGGAACACGGCCTGGAACTGCAATGTGAATGTGGCTGTCAGCAGCTCCCTGGCAGGCAAATAAAGAAATACAGGCTTGGAGCTGGACAGAACCAGTGGCAGGGTAACAGATAAAACAACGAAATAGCATGTTCTTGCTGCAAAAGTAATGTCTAAAATCTCACAGTTCTCTTATCGGTGATGAGCTGCCCTGGAAACATGAAGACAACCACACAGCACCCTCAACCTCTGCAAGGTAGGAAAAGAATTACCTGAGACCCTCATATGGCAAAGACTTTGAGTTAAAATGTCAGTGTCTCAAGGTCATTTCAAACTTTACAGTGAGGATAATGGTCTGCAGTGGTGCAGACATACCAGCTAGTAGCACCAGAATAGTGCAGTAGCTTATAGCTTAGTATTTGCGTGCTTGCTACTGGAAGAATACAGTGGCTGTAAATTGACTTAGTAATTCACACTTATTTTGTGTAAGCTAAGCTTTGCATTGGTTTACAAGCTGTGATGTGTTAATTTTTATGCAGCTCTATACATTGTTTACAAAATGCAAACACCTTCTGTTATCAGTTGCTCGACATCTGTTTTCAGAAATGCTTCCATAAATGAATAACCCCCATTACTTCCCTTTCTGAATTTCCTCAGGGAAAGGTGATAGAATGTAGCTTATCTCTGACATCAAAAGAGATTTTCTTTATAGGTCTAGAAATGCTGAGCACTCACGAGTTATTGCTGCTGGCTGGTTTGTTAGTCTGCATGATTTACAGCAGCCCTGCTGCTCTGCGGTAACAAACGTGCTATCCCTTCCAAGGCACAGTTTCTTACATTGTTGATGAACACAGGCTGTGCTGATTCCTCACTGGGTCTGACCATCATACAAATAAGGACTGATACATATAGCAAATCTCAGATCTTCATGTCTCATGTGCTTGCATTTTACATTGCTCTAATAACCCCTCATTGTAGAAGGATTATCCTCCTGTGGTTTCAGGAAAAGGCTAGTGTGTGATTAATTTGATCAGGTCAGTTTCTTTTGAGACATATATTTTTCTTGTGTCTGGTTATTGCAGGTGTCTGTATTCCTTGCAAGCAACAAGCCAAGTTTCTTCTCTGATACTTAGCTCAAACAAAGGCAGGGCCTACGCTTCTGTAATTCAGAGTCCCTCTTGTGGGGAAATGTAGAGGACAAGAAGCAGCAGGGGATGGGCAGACCTAATGTATGAGGAAATCTCCTTCTGTACTCCCCAAATAAGAGCAGTGCAACTGCTCAGTGCTCAAAGCTGTTAATTTTCTCTCTGTGCATTATTTCCGAGGTTTCGTGATGGACAAAAGCCGAACTATTGTCAGGATGTTATTCTCCCTGCTGTTGGAGTGTGTTCCCATCGCCTCATGTCTCAGCGCTGACTCTGCCATGCCTCAGCTAAATCTTCCGGTCAGTAAGATTAGTTTCTAGCCGGATCAGCAAGCAGCTCTCAGCTCTCTGCCAGTGTCACCTGCCTTGGTACGGGTGTTTGGCCGGTACACAGGCAGATATTCAGCCCCACACCTTGCCATAGTGTAGGACTATGGCAATGGGCAACTGTGCATTCTGTCAGTATTTTAGAAATTATATATTAGATTATTAGATTATTATAAGTATTATAAGTATAGATATTATAAGTATAGATATTATTATTTATACATATAGATATTATTATATGTATTAGGTATTATACGTATTGGATAAAAATTATGGGAGCTAGAAACACAGGATGAAATTCTTCATCATAACCAGTGGAACCACTAAAGCCTAATTTTTTGCAAATTTGCACCTGACAAAGCCGATTCCCTCTCATTACAGTATCTCCAGATCCTCCATGTTCCTTCTCACAGTTTCGCTGTGTTTTCATAGCAATCTTGATCACTTAGTTGAAAGAACTTAAAGAAGACTAAATATCAGTATATTAAATTATCTTTAAAAACCTCATATGAGCGTGAAGGATAGCAATGAGTTGCTGTGCTATAGCTACTTCCACTCTAGCACACTGACAAGAGCAGACAGAGTACCTTGTGACTTTTTTCCGAAAGCATTCACGTTAGATACAAAGGGTGCTCATATTGCTGAATGGTAGGAACCAATAAGCCTGTTCCTAAAAGGAAATGTTTAGCTAAAATGTGTTGAATAGACAACTCAACCTTCGCAATATAATGTTTTTGCTTAAAGTAGCCTGTGTGGAAACTTGATGTAACTTTGCAGTAGAGTCGTGGATTTGTCTAAATTGATGGCATTTCTTTATGCATTTTCCATAAACTTCCATTGATTTGATGTTATGCTTACATGTTAATGCTTTGTTAAATGTATTCCTTAACTCATTTTTTCCCATGGTAATACATTGTCCCAGACAGTAATGTGTATAGGCAGCAGAGAGATACAATTCCAGAAATGCTCCTGTCAAGCTGTTACACATTTCTCATGCATCATAAGATAGGTGACAGTGTGTGCACGCAACTTAAAATGGGTCTTTGTTCCCAAATACTGTGACAGCACGACTTAGTTGCAACTAATCCCAGGCCCCAGGGATTGAGGGAAGGCTTGGAGCAAGGATGACTTATCTTGGATGGAAGATCAGGCTGGAAAACATTTAAGCAAAATGCACAGACATAAATCCATGGGCCCTAGTGGGATGCGTTTACAAGTCCGGAGGGAGCTGGATACGTGCACACTGAAATAAAAGCTGTGATTAGCTCTGTAACCTCAATTTTTAAAATTTAGCATGGGAGAGACTTATAAAATGGGTACCACTGCCATTCCAGTTGATTTTCCTTTCTTGTACAAAAGGACATCCAAACCATTCATCATATTTTTCCTGAAAAACCAGAGCTTTCAGCCCATTAAGTTGAGATATATTAAAAGAGGAATAGCTACATGTGAATTTGGAAACTGATTAAGAGTGTGTCATATTCCCTTGCCTTGAGGGAAGTAACATCCATCAGAGGGGCAGAGAAGAAGCCTGGGGAAGGTTGAAAGGTTAGTCAGTTAATTTGTTATGTTGCTATATCATATCAGAGACTTTAGGTTTCTCTAGCTTCCTCTCATTTTTCTGTTTGCGTCTGCAATAATTTCACGCTGTTATTTTGTTAAAACAGTCATAAAGTATATCTCAGAATTGAAAGGATGTGAAACAACAGCAGGAGTCAAGTTTGATCAGCTACAATCTGTTTCTGATGAAAAACTCATCCTCTTTTCATTAAAGCTAATTACAGGTGGAGTGCCACTCTGAGTACCTTTGATCTTTGAAGATTTGCCTCCTAATCTTGAAACTATAGCATCGCTTCATTTTACAATACGTTATTTTTATGCCCTTGAAGAGAAATGGAACAAAGTGTTGTTGGTCACTGTGAATTCCTTCCTGGCTCACTGAAAGAATAACGTGTCACCTCGGCGTACGTACTGCTGCCCTTTCGGAAGATCGTTGCTGTACGCTTCGCTTTAGTCGTTCTGCTGCTCCCGTTTTGTCTCCTCTAGGGGGCAATTTAACACAAGCTATTTCTAACGAGGCGTACCGACTGGCAAGAAAGGATGCTCCACCGTTGATAGTGGAGGCTGAAGAACTCATTTCCATTTAAAAGGCCTGGTCAAGCTGAAATAAGTTTCTGTGGTTGCCTGTCACAGCTTTGTAAGGGGGCTGCTGAGAATAGCAAAGTGTCAAAGAGTCTCTGAACTCCCAGGCTCACATCTGCTTTCTCCAGAGACAAAGAAGGTCAAACGAAGCTTTCTTAAATTCTTCCTTTTCTAGATCTGACCTTTTTCTGTATTGCTTTTTTTCCATTTCCACCTGAAAGAAATACATTACCATGAGCACATCAGTGCACTACTGCTTTTTGCTTCATGATGGTCTTAAAGGGAAGCCTGAGCTTGTGGCTAGGGCATTCAACAAGCAACACTGGGACATTTCTGCTTTCTCAGGCAGCGTCCTGCCTGCCCTTGAGAAAGCTTCATCATCTCTGTGCTTCAGTTCCCACAAGCAAAAAGAGGACAACAAACAGCTACATCTGATTAAAACTGTATTTCATTGACCTCTGCAGACTCCCTAGAAGAGGGCTTCGGTAGGGCTTTGCATCGGCAGGAGATGGCAGTCTCCTTAATGGAAAAAAAAAGTGCATAAATATTTATTTAATGGCCCTAATCTCAGAAACAATTTGCAATAGAACAGTTAATTACCCTGTAGTGTCACTGTGTGTTGACTGAGTTTGGCCCTATTAATTTTTTCCTCATGTACGTGCTTTGTATTTCCATATTACTTTAACCTTATGTTCTGTATTTTTACAAGGTTAATATGTTTTTCTTATGAAGTAAATGTTGTAGAAATAATGTAAGTAAATAAACTCATACTAGTATAATTCCTCAGAGCTCAGATTCTTCAGAATTGAGAATTTATCCATCTGTTTTCAAAAGGAAAAGAAGAATGTTTACTAGAGAATGCTCTGAATCAGAGTGCAAATGTTATTTTGGAAAGCTGGGCACTCTGCTTAGGAAGGCAGCTGAATGCACCATCCTTCCCTGTGATTTCCCACTTATGAATGTTCAAAGCTTACATCAAATGCTTGCCTGTTTGGAAA
The DNA here is from genome assembly GCF_951394365.1 of Tetrao urogallus. Taxonomy (NCBI): domain Eukaryota; kingdom Metazoa; phylum Chordata; class Aves; order Galliformes; family Phasianidae; genus Tetrao; species Tetrao urogallus. The sequence goes on along the minus strand of NC_136814.1, from coordinate 75,697,499 downwards.
ATCCAATCATGAAGCAACATTTGAAAACCAAAGAGGGAGAGCCCCTGTGCTCTCAGGGACATTCAGAGATTGATAAAAGCAATTGGTAGCCAGCAAGTAAAGACTGAAGTAGTTCTATAAGTGCATTTTGACTGGGGTAGTAGAAACTGCAGAAATGCACAGTCCCTAATACTGCCAACATAACTGACAGTGTAGAAAATCTCTTGAAACAAGCTGACTCTTGTTATTAAAGATTACCTAGAGCATCAAAATCCATTAGATTCCCATTGTTCATTTTCAGTCCCTGTTGTTTAAAATAATGAAAACATAATTTATGCTACTTATATGAAAGAAGAAGAAAGGGAGAAGGGGTAAATATTATCTGTAAACTGTGCAAAATAGAAATTCTCTGACCTGAAACAACTTCAGAACAGTATCTGTGTAGCTTGTTCCAATGTAGTCTTTTAAAGAGGATCAGAATGGCAAACTAAAACTATGTAATTTGTAATATCACATCCCAACAGCCATAGAATCCTTAGAATTGGAAGGACCATCTTAAAGACCATCTAGTCCAACTGCCCTGAAATGAACAGGGACATCCACAGCTAGATCAGGTTGTCCAGGGCCTGATCCAGCCTTGCCCTGATAGTCTTCAGACATGGGGCATCCACCACTTCTCCGAGCAACCTGTTCCACTGCTTCATCACCCTCACAGTAAAAGACTTTTTCCTTATATCCAAACTAAATCTACTGTCTTTAAGCTTGAAACCATTTCCCCTTGTTCTATCACCACAGACCCTCCTAAAGAGTCTGTTCTCTTCTTTCCTGTTCCTCCTGTTTAGACACTGAAAGGCCACTTTCAGGTCACCTCCAAGCCTTCTCTTCTCCAGGCTGAATAGCCCCAGCTCTCTCAGCCTGTCCTCATAGGAGAGGTGTTCCATCCCTTGAATCATTTTTGTGGCCCTCCTCTGGATGTGCTCCAACAGGTCCATGTCTCTCCTGTACTGAGGACTCCACATCTGGACACAGTACTCCAGGTGAGTGGAGGAACAGGAATACAGAAGTGCTGGCCACACCTCTTTGGATGCAGCCCAAGATATATTTGGCTTTCTGGACTGCAAGGGCACATTTCTGGCTCATGTCCAGCTTCCCATCTACCAGTAGTATCCCCAGATCTTTTTTGGCAGGGCTGCACTCAATCCTTTCATCCCCCAGCTTGTATTGGTAGTGAAAGCATTTGTTTGGTACTGAAGGCATTTGCTGCTCTTTGTAGATCAAACCAATCTGAATGTTTGATAGAGATTCACCCTACCCTACTCAATAGCTCTGGTAACACCATCAAACCAAGGACACCATGGTCTTCATCTTGCAGACAATGATCCTCATCTAATGCAGAGCTGAAGCAGCTGGGACACGGTGACCTTCAAAAGCCCTTCCTTGGAATCTTTCACATAAAGAAGGGACAGTGGGCTCTGTATGATACTGCCTGGACTGGAGCTCAGACTGGATGACCTCCAGAGGTGTCTTCTAACCTAACCCATTCTGTGATTCTAGTTACCAGTGGTTCTTGACACAGAAGACACAGCTGTGAGGTTGAGCCTGCGGCTTGGTCTGGCAGCTGTCACTCAGGAACTGGTGAAATGGATGTGGGTGCCATGGCAGCAGGGTATCATAGTGGAATTAGCATTTCCTACTTGTTTACTCTGCCACCAGTAAATTTTTCCTACTACATCTTGTTCCATTTGTGAGAAATAGCACTAATACCCGCATTTTTTACCTCCTCCTTAGTCTCTTCCGCTTGATATTTGTAAAAGTCATGAGTCTGAAAGAGGTCAGAAAAGCATTTTAAATATTCTGTTTTTTTCCTGGAGTCAGGTGGTATTGCTATCCCAGCAGCAGTGTACAGCATCATGATATGCTTCATGGTGAAATACATAGCTGGAATATAAATCTCCAAAGGAAAAAGAGAAAATAGAATCAAGACCATATAAAAAATCTTTGAATAGCAACTCCCTGATATTTTAGGTGTACTGATAGAGGTGAGCGGTCATGGGAAAAGTGGGGCAATCTGAACAATCCTGGCATTTGGAAGCAAGGCAGAAAATGTCAAAACAGCTGAAGGGGGAGGATACGCAATAAAACAGGATTGTAATTAATCTAGAAGCACAATCAATTAAGTAAATCACACATTTATTCTAAACATGACTCATTAACTGTCATGAATACTCTTAATCAATTAATCAATCAATTAATCAATCTTTGGTAGTAGATCCAGCTTTCCCAGCAGAGTAGGTAATATTGAACTTAGCTGTCCAAACAGATGAAGCTGAACTGCTGCAGACTCGAATGATGGTGAGGGGAGCTGGGGGACAAGTCTGAAGAGCTGGCTTTGGTACGCATCAGTAAGCAGCAGAAACTGAAGAGTGACTGGTGCCTCTGGGAGAAGACTGTCTTCCACCTACCTGCAGTTGCCACCACCATATCCATTCTCCAGCCTGGCAGCAGCAGTACAGCTAAGCTTGGTTCTGGCATGGGCAAAAAAGGAAGACAGCCTGCTTGTTTTGTTGTCAGAGCAGCAACTGCCATAAATATCATTCTGTTTTGCTTTTTCCTTGAGTAAGTCCCAGTAATAATAGCACTAACTATTCTTCTGAGTATCCAGAGTATGAGATAGAGATCAATAATTAGTTAAGAAGTCTAAGAAGAATTGATTAAAAAGTCTTTCCATTAGGAAAAATGAGTGGAAAGGCAAAGCAATGGCTAAAAAAAGAGAAACTCAACATCCAATTCTAAGGAGTTTCTAGCATTTGTATATTGAGCTATGTTCACTGGAAGGTTTATATTTGCTGTGACTGCTAACTTGACTACATGGGCATGCACTGCATAAATGTACACCTGGTATGTGGTAATAAGTGCTAGACTAAACTGGGCATTTTTCTTTAGATATTAGGTCAATAATTAGCTTTTCACATGCTAATTTTGTTTGCTTCACCCCCTGCCCCCTTTTTTTCAGGCTGTTATGTAGTCTATGGGGAAAATAATCTTTCACAATAGCATATGTGTTGACATTTATTGGCAAATAATGCCTTTCAGAGATTTCCTAGATTTCTATATGGGATCTTTAAATTCAGGAGCGTTAGGACTTGAAATGAATCTGTTTATTGTAGATACCTACTATTATAGAACGGGTTTCTGTGAGGTGGCTCCAAGAAGTGGAGACTGGAGCATTGGCAGCAGTGGGGATGATGAAATAGTGCAGTGTCTTGAGCTGACCTTCAGTTCTGGGGAGATGTTAGTATTTTCCAGTGCAATTTAAATGGCAAGGATTTGTTTAATTTACAAGAGCTACCCTACTCTGAAAAGACTGTTCCCCCCCCAGGCATATTAGGGGGTTTTTGGTCACTCTCCTTCTAGCTATAACACTGGGGATCAATTTAAGATTTCTTAATATGAGTGATTATCATTTAGTGGATCAAACAGACACAGACAGAGTTATTGAGGCTTTTAAAATGTTTTTATAACTCTACTTTGAGAATGTGTTGTAATATTAAGGGAATGATGTTTACAGACTCTTGGCCCTTATAGCTCCCACTAATCATACAACCCATAATTGTCAAAGGTAAAGGAAAGTTTTACATCACTAAAACAGGAACTGACCAAACTGGTAGTGAAATTAGCACTTCGGAACAATGTGGTCTTCAAAAACCCAGACACAGTGGGATGAATTACAGGAATGGTTTGCAACTTTGAGCTCTTTGGCTCTTAATTAAATGCTTCATACTAGGAATAACCATTTTATGGGAACTGTCATATTAAAATCAAGCTATCTGTGTAATTCACTATGTTAGACAGTATGATTGATCTGGCTTTGACACTGTTTAATGTTTGATGCTGTAGAAAGAGGCAGACCTTCTGTAATGCTGATTATACCTAGATTTTTGTTTTCAAAGTCATTTTTTTTTTCCACAGTCTTTACAACTGACTGATCTGTACCCTTGATACAAAAAGCTATATTTTCTCTCTAAATTTGAATTCCTGTCACATCACCCAACACCTCTTGAGTACAGTAGAAATCTGTCTGTTGATGTTAGAGGTTACTCAATCAGTTGCTAATTGAAACTGTCAGTATTTCACATACAGAGCTCAGACTTGGCAGTTTATTAATATCACAAGTGGTGCTACGAGTAAGTACATAGAGTATCCTGAATACTTTAACCTCTTAAAAAATCCTACCAATATGAATTTTTGCAGGAGGACCAGCCTGCTTTGTACATCTTCAAAGGCGCCAATTAAATCCAGTCTTCACAACTTCATAGAAAATCAAATTATGTGAAATCAACTCTGTAATAGAGGTAAGCATGGTAATAGGTTTGATTTGAAACTGAGGTCAGTGGTGTCCTCTTAATAACACATAATATATGGCATACCAAAAATAATGCAACAACTTGAATGTATCAAACAAGTGTGGGAAAGCATCAACACTGACAAGGTAATAAACTGCCTCCTGGCATTACGTTGTGCTCTACAGAAGCCAAGTTTTGGGAGAAAATGCCTGAGTTACATGCTTTTCTCTTTTATGTGAGAACAGCTGGACTGACTACCAGAGTTACGGAAGTCATCTGGAAGCAGAATTTTACATGTGAACAAGTTGAAAATTTTAATTAGACTTTAAAAGATCACCAATCTTTGTGTGCCATAAACTTGGTAGTCTGCTTGCTCTATAAACCAATTTCAAATATGACACCTTTGGTATATTTGTCAAAAAAATGTAGTGTTATTCACATGTATGACTTCAAGCATGAATTTATTAAATTCAGCTTCACTGTCTATCGGGTAGTCTTCTCAGCTGCAGAGTGAGAAATGGGATATTGAACATTTAAAAGTTAATGTGATCCTTTTGCTGTCAGACTTCAACTAAGTGTCTGGAAAAGAAGTCTTGGAGAGTAGGCAAGAAAGCTCAGCACTTTGCGTAAAGCCAGAGCCATATGCTTTCATTTGAAATGACATAATTCTTCTATGTTGAATCCTGGAGCAGAGTTTTGTTCACATTTAGAATACATATGACCGTATTTGTTGATGACAAAGCATTACTAGCATTAATTAAACTTCCCCATGTACTTTTTAAAAAGTAGATATATTTTATACAGAACTAGATAAGGTCTTGAACCTCATCAAGAAAGCCCCTACTTCAGTCCAGTAGTTTTCCATTGAGTGTTAGTGATACAAAGATACCATGGATTAGGAATGAACATAGGTCTGGAGATGTAAGTGTACAAATAAAATCACTCCTGTTTATAGGCACTGCTCATATCTCTGTTTTCCCAAGATGAAACAAAGCCTCCACCTCACCAAGCTAGCAAGTGGAATAGACAAAAGGAAATAGAAAGAAAGGAGGTTGAAGAGATGAAGCAGAAGTTCTGGCTAGAGCAGTAGGCTCAGAAGTACTTCCCAGGTGATCACATCCTCCATCTTATCTCCAGCTTTGTCAGGTTAGCACAAATCACAGAGACACCTGCAATATTCTTCTTCCCACTGCCACGAAATATGATGATGGGTACATGAGCAGGCCAGCTACACCTGAGACTATCAGGCATACTATGGTCCCAAGGTCCACTCTCTGTGCCTGAGATGAACCCCCCCCCGGACATGTCTGTGCTACATAGTCTCCTAAGCCCTTAGGGCAGGGTGGCTACATCTCAGCCACCTAGTGTTAGACCCCACCCGTGCTACTTCCTAAGCTGTGCCTGAGCAGTTTTCGGAAAGTGGTCCAGGACAAAAGTGTGCCAGGGACAGGCGGTGTGTAGCTGAGAGCCCATCATAGTGCCAGAAACAATGCACTGAGAGAGGTGCATGATAAGAGGGCTTTAGGTAGTGAAGGTGCTGCTCTTTCTTGGTTGGCTGTTATTATTATCCCAAATAAGAATTAGAGATCGCTTAATACACTCCAAGCTTATTTTGAGGGAGCTGCTAAACAGAAGACCTGAGGAAGGCAAAGACTAGAGAGGGACAAGATCTGAGAGGGATGATGGTGCTCAAGAGAGGTGTCTGACTCAAAGCACAGATGCTCTGGGAAAAAAAAAAATGGATTTAATCATACCCAATTACCAACCAATCACACTTATTTGTCAGAGCTTCTTCAATGATTGCCCTCAAAAGTCAGAAAAAATTTGAAGAGGGCCAGTGCTTCGAAACTCAAGGACTTTGTGCGTCTTTGTTGAGCCCAAATCACACAAAGGAAAATAAATGCAAATACAACTCAGTGCTTGGCAGATGCTCCACATCTGAAAATTCTCTTTTGTTTTCAAATGCACCTTGGTGGGAATTGTTTGCCACATCAATCTTTCAAATAACTCAGGATTAGGTTATTATCATCATTATTTTACTTTTTTTTTTTCACATTGGCTTGCCATAAATTATTAAGCTGTTTCTTCTCCTAAACTGCTCCAGCTGTGTATTGTAGAGTTGCATTCTATGTCAAACTTGTAATAAGATACACAGCTAGACAAAGCCTTGCCTATCTGAATGTAAATCTTTTATGAGCTTACTAGTGTGAGTTTACCTTTGAACACGAGCTTGTATTTGAGGTGTTATGAGTTTCACAATGTGTTCATTTCAAACATTGCTATGCTAAATGAAACTAGTACTCACTTTACAGAAAATAGTGAGGATTTAGTGTAGGACAGCTAGTTTTCCCTAAGAATAGATTTACACTCTTAGAAATAAAACTGGGTTAATTTCAGTCTGACTCAGTGAAAGTGCCCAGATTTATCAGACAATCTGTGCAACAGAATTACAAACTTCATTTTGCTATGTTTACAGACTTCATCAGACTCCCACCAGTTTTTATGAGACGGCACTCTTTTGTGTTAGCTGCCATGGCGTGTGCCTGTCTCCATTGCACTGCTTTATTGCATCACAGGCACTGAAGCATAATACCTCCCATCCGCGTGTGCTCTGCTAGGGGTCATTGCTCAAGGCATCTGCATAGTTGAATGTTTTCTTTATTTGGCAATGAGTGGAGAAAAAACATTGTATTGATGTCCTTGATGAGAAACTACTGACACATCTTTATGTGAGTCACTCTGGCTTTGTGAGAGGCAACGCAATCCCACTGAATTTAAATAAAGTTTAAAAAGCAATTTAATAGGCAGCTTTTTAACAGTGATATAATCCATTCATGTTTTATGTTTTACCTCATTTTTTCCTAATTTGTAAACAGAAGAATTGTAGGACTTGGGTTAAAACTAGTCAGCTCAGATATGCATTCATTACTGGATGTATGACATCCACGGTTACCCAAGATAATACAGTATTACATTTACATGAACACGTGACCTAATTGCTTTATCACTTAAATAATGGAATCTTTTCCCAGATCTCTAATAAATTAATACATCCTCTACAGAGGACCACAATTTATGTCTGTATTGAACACTATATGCTTATTTTGAAATGAAATATTAACAAGTCCAAAATGACTAAAAAGAAAACACATCTATTTTTCAAATTAATGAAGTATTTCTTGATTTTATTTTTTTTTTCTGCTGCAAAGCCAGGAATCAGATCTTAATACTTCAGTTTAATACTTTTTTTCTTTCACCGATACACTCTGGTCTGTGCTTTGTTCTAAGTGAGGTGATTTTTTGGCAGAGAAACCTGAAGCTGATTCCACCTGTAAGCTGAGTAACAATTGGCTGCAATTTTATATGTTCTCATTCCAGTTTATTTTCTGTGTAAGTTTCTCTGGCTTCAGATCAAGGAATGAGGGTAAATAAGCAGATATCTAAGTGCTCTGCTGAATTAGTGCCTCAAGGTTACAGCTACTGCTGACATAACATCATTGACTTCAGTGAGACTATGGCACTACGTTGGTCTGATGATCCAAGCAGTATGGGCTACTTCAGGCATTCTGTGGGCACAGTGCAAAATGAAGCTGATTTTCAGTACTCTGTCAAATGTGCTGTCACATTCAAATACTCTGCCATTGTCAGATATAAATAGCATCTGCAGTTTTGTACCTCTACAATGTGAATGCACAACATGGAAATTGATGAAGGTGCCCGACTCTGTGAAAAGATGACATGCTAGAAGAAACTGAGAATAGGAGAACAAATATCCTTGAAGAAATACTTGGTGGATTTTACAGCTTTTCATCTTCCTCAGTTGAATGCCTAACAAGGATTTTTATTTTGTGGATTGTCCAAGTAAACAGCCAGTTTAAAACTTCAAATATTGACAGCTGCCAAATGCATGTTGTGCTCATAGTAAGATGGCATTGTTCAGAGAAATTTGTTCCCACATTATCAGGAAGGGATCAGGCTAAGGATTAACAGCTCTTCCAAAAGCACTGTAACCACCTGAACAACATCAAGTTAAGAAAGGCAATACAATAGATAGGGTTACTGCAGTTTTAGTCAAGACTGAGATCGCAGAATCACCAAGGTTGGGAAAGCCCTCTGTTCTGCACAGAAAGAAGCAAAATTGCTTCTGAGAGGTTCTTGGTGATACTAGGCAAAGTATTCATGGGTAAACTAATAGTCACACTCAGAAAGACCTGAACTCACTCCCACTGACAAAAGGACCCTCTGGCAATACAGCACATCTTCTCAAGGAAGCAGCCTAGGCCCAAGGGATGCTCTCCATTCAGTGGCTGCCCTTACATGAGCAAAGAGTGACTCCATTCTACTCTTCATTAAGTATCCTCCACTATGAAAATGTACAGCTCATTTCAGCCACGTTTCCTCTCTTTTAATCAGTTGTTCATCTAATGAGGATATTTCTCCTCGTCTAAGAACAACTTTGTTTATTTGAGAGTTACTGGGGAGAAACTAATTATTAAATCATTTTGCATTCATCTTTCCCTGTGAGCGTAGCTTTCTTCATTTTCAAATTTATTCACAGAATCTCAGAATAGCCAGGGTTAGAAGGGACCTCAAGGATCATGAATCTCCAGCCCCCCTGACACATGCAGGGCCACCAACCTCCTCATCTGATACTAGTCCAGGCTGCCCAGGACCCCATCCAACTTGACCCTGAACACCTCCAGGGACAGGGCATGCCTCTCTGGGCAGCCTCTTCCAGCACCTCACCACTCTCATAGTAAAGAACTTCCCCTGACATCCAACCTAAATTTTCCCTCCCTCAACTCAAAACCATTTCCTCTTGTCCTGCTGTCCCCCTGTTCCCTTATTCATTTGTCTCTTTATGATTTCTTAGTGATTTTCCAGCTCTTACATTCAAATTCCTTATATGTAGATTCCTTTTAATGATCCTCATAAATGTTCAGTGTTCTTGAGAGTCAGAAGGATTTCTCTCTTTCCCAAGCTACAAACTGGAACAAATTCTATTAAGGACTTGCACTGCTCATATATTGCAGGTATTGATGCCTATTAGCTGCTAGATAGGCTTACATCTGTCTTCTTGTCAGTATACAGACATGCCATTGGATTTTCCTTTGTTGATCTGAACTGCAACTGCTGTTGCTTTCTCTGTATTTTCTATGTCTCTTTAAATATTTGATGCAGATAATTTCCATTTGCTATACTCCTAGTATTCCTGAAGATTACCTCTTTTCAACAACCACATATAGGAGTACAGAGTTTTAAGTGCATATCTCTGGTTTGACCTAACTTAGTTTGAAATTTGCTCCCAAGAACATTTTTATATCCTCTTTCTAAAATCACAGATACATAATTAAACCATCCCAGCTGGTTTGATGGAGATTTGAAATATCTCTGAAACAGGGTGGCAGAGTCCAGGGCAGCCCTCTGGGAGGGAAGGGAAGGTTGGTCCTTCCCTGGGTAGCATTAGGATTTGCTCAGGGCCAAAAGGACCTCAGAGTTGTCCTGAGCAAAGTGCTGGTGCTGTGATGGAGCAGGAGATAAAGAAAACGTGGTACAAAAACATAGAGGGACCATTGCCAAGTTGGCAATTTGGACATAAAGATATCCTGCTTAGAGAAAGAGTAGAAGAACATTTGGCTCTGTGGATGTGATCCACACATCAATACCAATTGTTTTTAGGGCTGGGGAGTGGTCCACACCTACCTTATTCACTGCCCCAGGTTTTGCCTGTCTCACTGATGACAAAAAGGGAAAATGTCTTCATTTGGGCAGAGTTTGCTGCAATTCAGAAAATCCCTAAGTCAACTTAAGCAGACAAACTGGAAGCAGGGGCCAGCTGTGCAGACATAGTGGATTAGGAGGTAAGTCTTATGTTAACTTTTTTTTATTTCTACTGATCCCGACTGAATCCTACAGGTTTTCTCTGCAGAAGAAGCTGATAAATTGAATTTATTTTAGACTGACTTTTTGAGCTTAAAATCTTTGTACATTCCCTTGGAGAGTTCAACTTTGTACAGATCCACTTCAAAGCTCCGGCTAACTTGCGTTCCTGCTCCAACATATTACACAGCCATTCAAGCACCAGATGAATGAATGACCAGAATGCAACAGTGCTTTCTGTGGAATGGGCATTCTCTGCATTTCAGCTCTTTTTCTTCAATGAGAGCATTTGAAACCTGTATCTTCTCAATCTAGATTTCAGTTAATTTGTTACACTAATCTAGGTTATTCAGTTTTTCACTGCTTATTCAAACATCTGCTGTTCTGCTTGACACTTTTTGATGTTACGCTCAATTTTGCAGCAAACTCCTTGGACTCTGCTTAGTTTATCAACTGTGCCAAATGCCAGGGCTGCATTTTATCCTCTGTATGAATGATAGACTTGCTTACTTGGCTCTTTATATGAAAGCATGCTTTCCATGAAAATTCATTTGCATTGATGCTAATAACCACACCACATTCCTCTTTTATGCATGGTTTATGTGCCCTTTAATCTCCTACTACTGTCCAGTGATCTCCAGAGCCTTCTAATCTGCTCCCTGCACTTTATTCCCAAGTGCCTTCTGCTTTTGCGCCATGCCATTGCTTGATCATTTGACATCCCTGAAACCTCTATTTTTTATTTTTTTTTGGCCTAACTCTCCTCACCCAGAGCTGCTGATTCTGCAGCCTTCACTTGCTGCACTGTCCAGAAGCTGTGGGTAAGGACTGCAATGTGCAGACAGGGCACTAGACCAAGAGCCGAGGAAGAACATAAGCTGGCCTTAAGAATCATCTGTGTCCTCCTGAAATCCAGCTCTTCTCACTGCCTGAAGGTGGCTGTCAGCAACATTGTCTTCTCAAAATGTCCCTTTGAGCTGTTCCACAAATCCCACTTACAGTGCAGTGTGAAATCCTGAAACCATTGTCGCCACTAATAAAAGACATGGAGTCATGTACCAGCTGTAAGAGCAAACTGAGGAACAACCCAAAGCATCCCAGCTGGAGCCGTGTGTGGTTCCATGTGTGAAACCCTGCTCTGTTGGCCCAGAGCTACCTAACCAGCTGCCCCTCTATCGAGTGGGTGCCAGGTCATGCAGTGCTGCTTCTTTGCCAGGCTCAAGACCCAACTAGACCATTTCTTTTGATTCAGACCATGTTACTGAGGCAAAGCTGTTCTCTGGAAAGCTCGTGCCATGACACTGGCAAGCAGAGTGTACAGAAGGGAGCAGAAACTGCCAGGATGCTGTAGCCAAACTGCCTGAGCTGCAGCCTCAATTTGTCCCTTCTCTCCCCCTGCAGTTTGTAAGAGCTGCTTTCTTCAGTTTGACTCCAGCATAAATCTCTTCCAAGCTAAAGATGCTGAGTTTTGACAAATTTGTGATCAGAGATGAGGTTAACTCCCCACAAGCATGCATATCTTTCTAATCAAGGGTGGTTTTGCCTTGCTTTGAAAGGAGTTATGTGACCTTAAAGCAAAACGCTGCAGATGAGCCCCGTGCTCTGCTGAAACGTGGTAAATTCATGTTTATTCATTTAAAACCTGTCTTCTCAAAAGTCATTTTCTTCTAAAATTGTTAATGCATTTTGATAGCTGTTGGGAATTTAATGCTGTCATTTTCCTTGGCTTGCTGGGAAGGTTACATGTCACTTATAATCTACACAATATGTTGTTTAAAAGGCATAAATGCTGTTTCATTATTATAGGGAGTTTGGAGAAACAATACGGCTGAGAAAATTAGCAGTAGATAGCCTCTGGAGATTTATTTAGCTCAAGGATTTTGTGAGCTCCTTTTGATGAGCTTCATTAGCAGTGTTGCATGCTTAGTTACACCTCCATATCTGCCTGCTGATCCCGAACTGTGAAAACGTAGAAAGGTTACAGCGCAACCCCAAGTTGCTGCAAAAGTCAGTGTATCTGATCCTGCATGGGACAAACCTGCTCAGGGAGCGCACAATCACTGCAGGTTTGTTAGTATTACACATCAGGGAACATGTGTAATGAATGCATGTATCTCCACTTATTTATGTCTATTCCAGATGAAAAAAGGGCAGTGAAGAGCTGGTATAGCTGTGTCAGCTGCACCTGTGGGATTTGGCATTCTCTTTACAGGAAGACAGTGCTAGGTATGTTTACAACTCATAGCAGCAATGCAAGTCATAAATGCAGTCTTCTTGTTTGTATCCATACCACTTAAAAATGCACATACACCACTACCTGATCAAAACCAGTGTATACAGAACTACTGTTCAAAGTCTTTGAAAATACTGTTGAACAATACGATCATTATAATTGAGCATCAGTCCAAATTCCTAGCAATTAGCTATTCTGACAGCAGGATGCTTCATTTTAGCTCACAATACAGGTAACATGTTCAGAAGTTTGATGTAGATTCAGACAATTAAAATTGAAAAACAATAAAGTTGTTCCAGCAATACATTATATCACAGATAAAAGCCCACGCTTAACACACTGCTATAACATTAACTCAATCAGACACACTACAGGAAAGCTCATTAAGTTCTGGAGCCAGCAACAATAAACCATTAGCATTTTCTGCTTAGGGCTAAATGAAGAATGGAGATGAGAGACCTCATATTCAAAGTGAACTTGTGAGGAAAACAAAAAGGATCATGTTAGGATAAGGTAAGGACATGCCACAACTTGGAATGCTCCAAGTCATGCATACAGTCAACTTTTGTAATTTTTGTAATTACATTATAATAGGTTATTCAAATGTATGAAACTGCATTCCTTATTCTGAAGCATGTAATATGACAAAGTTAGGAGAAGTTTGTACACCAACCACACGGACAGTCTTTGGTTCTGTCACTGGGAACACCTATACAGAACTAGTGAGGCCACATTTGTAGTGCCGTATCCATTTCTGCACTCCCCTGTACAAGAGAGACATGGGCTACTGGATAGAGTCCACTGAAGGTCTGCTAAGATGATGAAGAGCCTGGAGCACCTCTTCTACAAGGGAAGGCCAAGAGAGCTGATACTGTTCAGCCTGGAGAGGGCTTAGGCAAAATCTCATCAGTGTTGATAAATAACTGAAGGGAGAGTGCAAAGAGGATGCAGCCAGGTTTTTCTCAATGGTGCACAGGGACAGGAGAAGAAACAGCACCCAAAAACTGAAACACAAGACTCACCATCTAAATATTAGGAAACACTTGTCTACTGTGAGGATGACCATGCATTGGCACAGGCTGCCCAGAGAGGCTATGGAATCTGTCTCCTTGGAGACCTTCAGAAACTGACTCTTACTCATCTTGCCATCAGTCAGAACCCCCAGATCACTTTCCACAGGGCTGTTTTGCAGCTTATTGTCACTTAGTCTGTATATATATATCCATGGTAGGTCCATCCCAGATGTAGAACACAGCACTTGCTCTTGTTAAACTACATAGAGTTGGTGATTGCCCACCCTCCAATTTGCCAAGATCTCTCAGCAAGGCCCCTCTGCCCTCAGGGTAGTCAGTAGTTCTTCCCAGTTTAGTGCTGTATGCAAACTTAGTATAACTTCAAGTGCTCTATTCAAATAATTGATCAAAACATTATAGAGAACTGGCCTTAAAATGGAGCCCAGCCTGCAGAAACCCACTAGTGATTGGTCACTGGCCCGATGTAACCCTGTTTACTATCACCCTTTGAACCTGACTCATCAGCCAGTGGTCTACTTATTTTATCATCTTATGAATTCTATGCTTGAACATAAAGGACCTGAACCAAGCCCATTGAATTTGATGAAGTCTTATGGATTTCAGGGGGCTTTGGATCAGGCTACTTAAAAATATCTAACTTTTGATGCCCTGAAAGTTATGGACATTAGGTTTATTTTCAGTTAAGTAATTATCTGCTTTAGTTCTTCAAAATTCATGCAAGTCCACAGTAAGCCTTTTGGGTTATGTACAGAAAGTTCATAAAACATCTACTGTGTCAGCCTAGAATAATTACTAAGGCTTTGAACAAAAAATAATTACTTTGCTTTACACCTTGCCAGCAAGGATCTAGTGCTTGTAAAAAGGCAGAAGAATTTTTTGTTGTTGTTTGTTTGTATTAATAGCTGAGAAATTTTACCAGTTTGTTCATGATTACAAGGATCTGAATTCTGCTGTACCCTGCAGTGAAATGAAATAGCATGTCTAGAGTTTCAAATTGCCAGCTGACATGAAACTGAGGCTGGAACATAATACAATTCTGTGATTAGAAAACGTTTCTTTTTTATTTGAAGAAATTGCATAAGTCATGAGGAATAAAAAGTTCTTTCAATGAACTTTTTGGCATCTGATTGTGAGTTACTGTAACAGCTGCTTCGCAGGATGCCATTTACTGAACACTACTTTGAATTGGCTGCTCACAGTTGCTGCTATCTTTGTTCATAATCAGAAGGAATCTTGTAGTGTTAAAAATCCTAATTTCACATTGCCATTAAAACTACATCTGAAATAACTCCAGCTCTTTCTGTTTAAAGTTTCTGACTTGTTGTGGTCATATTTCCCCATAAAGACAAGAATCACAGCTGTATCAAAAGAAATTAGTTTCAAGAGGAACCTTTCACAACTGAAAATGATATACGCCAAGAAGTCTCCTTATGTATAGCAGATTTTCTCTGTAATTTATTAGCACGTGTTCCAGCATAGCCAGTTTTTGCCCTACTTGGAACACAGCCTTTCTAGCTGAGTAGAATGCAGATCAACTCTTTGCTCATCATATTATTTTCTACACATTTTAAACGCTTCTGCAGTCAGCTGACTGACTGCAACCGCTATAAAAATCCCAACTCTTTGTGTATCTCCAAGAACCTGTTATAAAACCTAACCCTAAGCTTTTGTGACATAATGTCCCTGTGAAAGAGTCAATGAAGTTCTTTCAGTGGGAGAGAAATGACTTCTTGCTGCTTCTTCCTGTTTTGCTTCTCAGGTTTTTTACCTGATCAGGAGGAAGGGGCTTTTGTCTTAGGGGCATGAAACTCCAGACATCCCTGTTCACTTGTCTGCTGTGAAATGACAATTTGTTCTCTACAGCTCATGAAGATCAACTGGATCTAGCAGAGGTCCCTCAGTGGCTTCCTGTGCTATCTGTGTATCTGTGTTCCAGCTCACTTGCACACAATAAGCTTCTGTGCAAGGTTTCATTTCATCTCCTTTCATCTCACTTAAGAATTTTTTAGAACACCATTCTCAAAGTACAAGTTTGTTTGTTTGTTTGTTTATTTGTTTTAAATAAGCAATTTAAATCATTGTGATAGTAGACATTTCATATTAGAAAATGTTATTAAAATAATTTGGAAGAATATGTTGAAAATATGTTTCCCTTAATATCACTAAGAATAAAAAATCTACCATAGGCTGAGAAAGATTTTGGTCCTGAAGTTTACTTCAGAGCAGGAACAACAAAAGGAAAGGGAGTATGATTTGCTCGTAAATTTCAGAAAGCTCTGTATAATTCATATGTATGATTTGCTGAGTGAAGGACTGGTTGAATGGCTGGGCTCAGAGTCGCAGTGAGTGAAATTTAATTCAGCTGGTAAATGTTCACTAGTGTCAGTCTTCAGAGCTCAGTACTGGGACCAGTTTTGTTAACATTTTTATCAGTGATCTGGATGCGGGGATTGAGAGCACCTTCAGTAAATTTGCAGGCGATACCAAGTTAGGTTGGACTGTCAACATGCTTGAGGGCAGGAGGGCTTTGCCTCCTGTACTGAGGACTCCGCATCTGGATGCAGCACTCCAGGTGAGGCCACACCAGCGCCCTATTTTTATTAAAAGCTCAATGAAGTCTAAGGCAGTGGAGTGACATTTGGAGTTGTTATGAGAACATTTTACTTGCTGCAGATTATTGCTATGTCTGAATTTAAGGAGTGATGGCCCTATGACTGACTTTCTTACCGTGCTATGGCAGAACACATAGTACCAATCTGTAAGACCTTTCCACTGTGTACGTATGCTTGAAAGCACACAGGTGTATTAATTAGATATTGAGAAATCAGTGCTTTGAAAATACATACCTCATGTCTTTTCTCAAGTGTAAACATTATTTCAGGTTTTGGCTTTGATCACCACTTTCCTCAAAAACAAGCTGTTTCATTAACGCGTGAAGAAAACTGTATTTCTAGGAAGACTTGAAGATGTTTGAGAAAGTAACTACTCTTTCTGTTTCACCCAGGGGATATAGATCAGTCCAAAATATGTCAGCTAATGCTTGTAGCATCTGGTGATTTAAACAGCCATAGTCATCAGAGCATAAAAAGAGTTTTGCTTGGCTGGAAATGATAGTAGAGCTATGCAATTCTGAAGGATTCCTCTATTAAAACTGCTTACTGAAGCACATAAGTTTGGGGCCGCTGTATGATTAAAGGAGGTCACTGAGTTCATTCGGAGTTGGCAACCTGAAGAGGGCAAATTTAATTCCTTTCCATTACAATCACAACGATGTGAAAGTTGGGGATGGCCTTGACTGCAGTGACCCTGGACAGCTGTTGAGTGGGGCAGGGAGATGGTGACAAAGGAAAAGGTCCAAGTACACAATTCCTTTCTCACCTTGGGCTTTACAAAGACAGCACTTCAGGCATCCTACATCCCCAAGACTTGAAAGGTATTCTTGGAATGACTGTTGCATTAAATAGCTTTGCTCTTTGTGGAATTATACTCTGTACAAGCCATCACTGTCTGCTTCTCTTCTGTGGCTCATCTGCACAAGGGTGAGTAGCTGATTCTCAGTGGATGTCTGAGGACAGTCCTGGTTACAATGCACAGTAGCCCACAAATGCCCCTGTGATCAGGTCAGTGTGCTCCATGGGCTACTGGAAATCTGACAGCCGACAGGACATCCCTGGAGTGAAGATGTGTGAGATAGGATCTTTCTCACTACTATTCCAAGAAAAGCAATTGCAAAACAGTACTTTCCCCTCCCCCCCCTCCAGGAAAATGAATAATTTGTTTTTCCCTCTTTTGTTGGCACTTCACATGTACACACCTGTGTGTGTCTCATTAAGCAGGAACCATACAGAAATGACATTGTCAAGGCAGTAACCTTTCAGCTTTAGAGAAAAAAAAATCTCCAAGGTAAAAATTGCTTGGTAATTGTAGGGGAGCTGTCATGAAGCCACAGAGACAAGATTATGTCACTCTTTCTTAATTCCCCAGATCTTCAAAAATTCTGTAAAATTGTGCATCTGGGTGTTCACCTTACCTGGTTTGGTTCTCAGCCTGTGTTGTTTTGCACCAACATAAGAGAGATTGCTCCCCTGTGTGATAAAAATACACATTTTTAATGGGCTTTCAGTTTGCTGCTTAGCTGTTTTATTACATATTTATTGAATTTACATCAAGAAAAAGGAGAATAAAAATAATTAATTGCTGAAAGATTTAACTGCAGGAGGAAGATGCTTTCAGTCTAATTTAATCAGCTTTACAAAGAGCTGGGCAAAAACAGATGTTTTCTTTGGAAACACAGGCCTGAAAATAATGTCATTGGTACAGGTTTATAAAGAGTGACACCTTTTTGAACTATCTTTAAGTGGATGTTACTACACTAATGTTACTACACAAATAACACTGTTCTAAGCTCTGCATAGCTGTATGACAAAAAAAAAAAAAAAAAAAAGAAGTTAATTTCAGGAAAATAGGAAAAACAAACTTGAAGACGTCAAGAAAAGAAGGGAGAAAGTTTTTTTCCCTGGGAAATGTATCACCCTAGAGGAGATTTTACTTCCAGAAGTCCTGTTCTGACAGTAGTATGGGATTTAGAGATCCTTGCTGCTGCTGGGAGATAGAATGCAAAATTAATATTTCACCAAGGGAAGCCTTTGGCAAAGCTCAGCATAGCTGTAGATACATATTTGCTGCACGTGTTGTTTGAACCCTATTTTTGCTACTGGTGCTGGGCTCAGTCCAGACCAATGCTCTCTGCTCGGTGGGGCAATGATGCAGATCAGAACAGAACCTACTCCCTAATTGTTCTTTCTTTTTCATTTTTCTTATTACTAAGTTTTATGTGGGTCTTTCACAACGTAAAAAGTGAAGTGTGAAATGAATCATCATGTTGGGTTATTGGAAAGAGGCTGATAATTCAAAATATGTAATAATTGGTTATAAACCATTTATATCACACCAGCAATTTTTTATTTTTTAGCTGTTACATTACTCCAAATGTTCAATATCTTTTGAAGGAATGAATATTTTGGAGGCTGAATTAACCTCTCAGAAGTCATTTTACTCTGGCAGGTGACAGCCTGTTGAAACATATTCATCAGAATCACATTCTCTGTCTTTGGCTGTGGAAGATGAAAATCACTCACCATCACTGCCACACTTCTGACCTGAAACTCAGACACAATCCCTTCACTAGGTCAGCAAGATGCTTCAGCTGTAGTTAATTTTCCTTCAGCAGCTCCACCCCTGTGCTGCTGTCTGGGCTGCCCCTGCTGCTTCTATATAACTTGTGAGCACCAATCTAGAAACTGCTATGTGGTTTCTATACTTTAGTAGAATACATCAACGAAAATCAAGCACTGAGACACCATAAAATAGAATAAGGGCTGCTTTTCAAAAGAATACCCTATGCATGCAGATAATGCATAGTATTTACCCAAGTCTGACCGATTACCCAGCAGGTATCTTAGGTATTCCTAAGGCATGCAAGAGCCTTTCTGTACCTCCCGGCTGCTGAAAAGGGCGTAATGAATCCCTGTTGCATAGAATCAGGCTGAGGTTGGCTCCAGCATGATTACTTCACGATTTATGCTTCGTTCACTCTGTAGGGTGTGGGGGTTCTCCCCAGGGATGGGGGAGTTCAGTGATTTTTTTTGTGTCTGTTTTTCGGAACAGGTGGTGTCCATCCAGATGGTGTCTCTTTCTCTGTGCTATGCAAACAGTCAGTGCTCAGAGCTGAGCATGCAAACCAAAATGCAAGTGAGCTGCTTTGCATGCCTTCGTTTAGCATCTAGCTTTCTTACATGGCTTTAATACCTCTAAAAAGTCAGAGCCTGGGGCCTGGAGCATCTCCCCTATGAAGAAAGGCTAAGTGAGCTGGGTCTATTTAGCCTTGAGAAAAGACGACTGAGAGGGGATCTGATCCAGGTTTATAAATATCTGAGGTGTGGGGGCCATAGTGGTGAGGCCAGTCTCTTTTCAGTGGTGAAGGGTGACAGGACAAGGGGAAACGGCCGGAAACTGCAGTACAGGAAGTTCCGCACAAATGTGCGCAAGAACTTCTTTACAGTGAGGTGACGGAGCACTGGAACAGGCTGCCCAGGGGGGTGGTGGAGTCTCCTTCTCTGGAGATGTTCAAGACCTGCCTGGATGCCTACCTGTGCGACCTGCTGTAGGGAACCTGCTTTGGCAGGGGGGTTGGACTCGATGATCTCTAGAGGTCCCTTCCAACCCCTACAATTCTGTCATTCTGTGATCTGTAGATGCAGTTGTAGTTTCTGGATGCAAATATTTGAGCAACCATCTAGCCCTTATAGATACTACTGTGATGTCAGTGGCAGGGGATGAACTGCTATGGGCTGTTAGTGACTCACTTTTTCTCTGGAAGGGTGACAGAACTGTCAGATTTCAGTAGGTATCAGACCTGTATGAACATCTCATTTTGATTCTTCAATCAGTGAGCTTCAGACTGTTTTTTCTTAAACTTGTAAGTTATGTGAAAGAATATATTGCAGAATGACATTAATGAATACTTGAAAGAATCCCCTGATAAATAATGTCTATTACCACCAAAATAGATCATTTATGTTTTATTTGGGCCATTAGTTTTGTTTTGCCAGAAAGCTGAAATTTGCTTGGGACTAGTAGAAAAAAATTGCAACATTAATTGATGTAGCTGTGTGCACAAGCCTTGACAATAGTAATACATTTGTAATGCAGTCAATGGTAAAGCATTTATGTCCCGATATTTATAAAAACACTTAGCTTATTTGCATAGAAATGACTAAACAAATAACTAAGCATTCCTTAGAAACAGTAAATGAGGATAAAGTTTTCTCATTGTTTTGGAAAAACAGATGTGTGATCATATTTTTCCCTGCAATGAAAGCTGGTGCAATTTAGTGCCCTACCAATGTGCCCCTGATAAGCACAGCCGACAAATGTTCCACTGCATATTATTGGTCCAAGGCTCAGACATCTTCCAGGTCAATATTACTTCTTGTAATACCATTTTTTCCTATCCAATAGTTCTTATCTCTCAGATTTTCGTCTCAACTAGTAAGATGCTGACTTCTTGACAAGGTAACTTTCCTTCCAGTTGAATTATTTCTGAGAATTCCATCACAGTGAGCGAAAAGAAATTATCTCCAGATAAATAATGGATATTGAACCTGTGCCAGGCAGTCCGTTGGGATCTGGGGCTCTGTGGCCTGACAACAGAGCTCAGTGGTGAGTGTTCTTAATTTTTCTGGGTTATTAAATTACTTACTGATGTTGTCTAAATTGAAGAATCTTGGGGTTTAAATAGTCATAATAAATTAGAAAACTATACACATATATAAGTAAATGCTAATTACATCAAAATAGATGTAGTGTCAATAAAGCATTCAAAATATCCAGTCAAAGGGTTTTCTGGGAAAAATTGGCAGAGCCTCACTGACTTCCACTGAGCCACTGTAACAGTGAATTTACATAGTAATTTAGCTCTAAGAAACACCTGAAGCACAGAACATAAATGTTGTTGCTTACAATGAGAACACTATCACCTAAATGGAAGTATGAACACTTTAGGGATCAGAATGCAGAAAATCCTGTTAGGAAGAAAAAGAATAAAGCAGAATTGATGGGACAGGGAATAGGGGAATAAGGGCTGGCAGAAAAACATTTCTCTAACTCATTTTTGTTGCTTTCTGCAATAGTTTCAAATTAAATCTGAAAAAGATTTGAAATCTGAGTCAATGAATGCACAGAGCCAAAAGAAGCTGCAGCTGAGCAGAGAAGGCTACTTTAGCAAAACAAAAAACAAAACAAAACATACAAACAAACAACACAAACAGTGCTTGTGGGTTCACAATGAATTTAAATATTTGCCGAAGAATAATGTGCTGAAGCACGAAGATAAGGGACAAACCTTGGCTCCCCAAGGTGATAATGCAATCAGCTCCCCAAGGTGATAATGCAATCAGCTGATAGAGATGAATAAAAGCCAGGCCGTTGCTAGAACTAAATCGTGATACATATGGAGATTTCAGATGCTGCTGCACTTCGATTGACATAGCTTCTGAGATTTTGCATCAATTCAGTGATCTTGCCAAAGATAAAGAATTCTCAAAAGATTGACTCTAGTCCTGTCAGCCTTGAGATGCTGAGCCATGTCAGACTAGGAGCATGTGTGAAGAGATTTGAATTGAGTAGCCTTAATGTGCTGAACAGCTTGGCCCACATCATGAAGAAGAGAAGAGTGCCACGTGATCCAGCTGTGTAAAATCTTGGGGAGTATTCAAGGAGCTCTGCGTTTTGGTATAAAGGTGGCTACTCCCTATATGGCTGGTAAACCAGAGGTGAATAATCCCTAGGGCTTGTCATGAAGAGGCTTACGGACATTTTGAAGTCCAAAGATAAAAATTCCAAAGACAAAAGAATCAAAGGAGAACTCTGATCAAACCTATGACATTAATCTGGCTTCTCAGAAATATACGAGTCACTTTGTGTCTCAGTTTCAGCTGGGATAGAGTAAATTGCCTTCCTAGTAGCTGTTATGGTGCTGAGATTTGGATTTAGGATGACGTCTTAGTTTCAGCTGGGATGGAACTGTTTTCTTCAGAGTGTTTGGTATGATACTATGTTTCAGTTATAGGAGAAAAACAATGTTGATAGCACGCCTATGTTTATGGTTGCTGCTAAGCAGTGTTGGACAGAGCCAAGACCGTTTACATCAAATGACCCAAGGGGCTGGGAGAATTAGGACAACTGACTTAAACTGGTCAAAGGGATATTCCATACCACATGACGTCATGTGGAAGGAGTTTTCAAAAGATGGGAATTTGTGCCTCTTTTCCCCTTCTTGTGAGGCTAACTAGGCATCGATCAGGGGGTGGTGAGCAATTGCTTGCGCATCACTCGTTATATACATACATTCATATATATAAATATACAGTTATAACTATTAATCTTTTGCTTTTCTCTATCTTAGTAGATAGTTTTATCTCAACTCACAAGTTCTCTCCCCATCCCACTGGGAAGGGGGAGGTAGCAAATGACTTGGTGCTCAGCCACCTTCCAAGTTAAACCACAGCAGATGAGAATAACCTTGATAATACACCAGTGTTTTAGTTGTCATAGAGCAGTGCTCACGCATAGTCAAGGACTATCTAGCTTCTCAAAGTACCCACCAGCAAGGGATTTGTGGATATGCAGGGAGCTGGACAGAACAAGAACTGACCCAAAGTGGCCAAAAGGATGCCATATACAATATGGTGTCATGCTTAGCAATATAAGCAGGGGAGTTGGCAAAAAGGATGGCCATTCCTCAGGAACTGACTGGACATTGGTCAGCTTTTCTCTCTTCTCAGCCATAACTACTTCTTACCCTTTCCCTGCAACCAAAGTAATGGAATCTAGCAGTCGAGAGGTCAGGCAATTTCAATGTTGCTGCTGCTGATAGAAAAGCTTTGATGTTCTCATAAACAAGAGTAGTCATCTAAGATAATAAATATTATTTTCTAGCAGATATTTTGAAAGGTTTGAATTGGGAATTTGTAGACATTTTGTGGTTGAAGAGAATCTTTGTTTCAAAAATGTTAATGCTCAGAAAGGAGAACTTTGAAAATCTAGGCTTTGCTGATGGGGAAGGCGTCTTTCCCTTAGAGGCCTCAACTTGTCCAGAGGAGGTCCAGTGAATAGAAAAATAAACTTAACCACCACAATGAAGACAAATTCGTGCACACTTTTCTTATGACTAAGAAAGCATAAATTGCATTGTGCTTTACATTTGCTTGTGCTTTACATTCAGCCTTTCTTTCCAATCCCGCTTAAGCTAATATAATTTCTAACACTTTGAATTTAGAAGTTTGCTTTTAACAACAATAGAAATGATAATCTAGAAGTTAAGTAGTATTCCTCTGCAGCTAGTTGAATTCCAATGAAAAAATGTCTTTCACTTTGTATTCTGCACGCTTTACAATCTGCTGAGCAAACCATTTCTAAATGATTTGTGATAAATGCAGCATGTAAATAATTTTTATTGGATTTGTTAAAATTCTGTGTTTGAGTTTCATGGTTTGTGTCACTAAGCCTGAGATTCCCCAAGTATAGCAATCTGAAAATTAGATATCTACATCTGAATTAGTTGCCTTGATAAATGTATAGTAGTATTTTGGTTCAGAGCAGCAGTGCAATTCTGAAACAAATCTCTTAATCATATCTGATAATGGCTCAGCACTCAAAGCAGCATTTGCTGAACTGAATTCCTATTAAAGGAAACTGGTCTGTCTGATAAGTATCCTAAGGAAAATCTGTGCATGAGCCTATTATGAAGAACTGTCACAGGATATACTATAGATTGCAAAAAATCCCATGACCTTAGTCTTTCTGGTTCCTAAATTCCCTTTGCTTGGTTTCACAGCAGTAACAGTGCTCTTTAACTTCCATTATCTTGAGCTTTCTGAGCTCATTAAATACCTCCACATATTCACAGAAATCAGTCCTGTTTCACCCTACTAATACTGCAGGTGACCCTACAGCCTTCTGCCCCATGAGCCCACCTGGAGTCTGTCACCTCATGGACCATAGACAATCCATTCCCCGTTCCGGCTCTTCAATCCATCCACCCTGTCTTTCTTTTAATTTTGTCTTATTCAAGATATCCCACTATGTATCATTCTTTTTATTTAAATCTTGCACTGCATACACAAATACTCCTTTACTTGATTTTCTATGGAAATTAGTAGTTGA
This sequence comes from Tetrao urogallus, assembly GCF_951394365.1. NCBI lineage: Eukaryota > Metazoa > Chordata > Aves > Galliformes > Phasianidae > Tetrao > Tetrao urogallus. The sequence continues at coordinate 75,673,305 of NC_136814.1, read as the reverse complement.
TTTTCAAGAAGTATTATGATGCATGCTTTATGTCTTGATTTAAGAAATATGTGCAAGTGAAATGTCTGGGAGGGAGAGACGAATGCATCATTGCACAGGTGCTTTCAGCTACTTTGCTGGCAGTTTAGTAGATTAATTGGGTATTGATAGCACGCTGATTATCCAATGTTAGAAACATTGTTTTATTTACATGGAATTTGCAAGACTTAGAATGGCGATGCTTGAACTGCTATCTGTGATTATTTTTTTTATCCTCTTTTTGCTACTTGCAGATTCATTCTTATTTATGGCACCACAACAAACTGCTGTAGATTTGTTTGTGATCCATTTCAGCTTTCTGTTGAAACTGTAGAACTGTAATTGATGTTCCCTGTCAGTGCCATCTGCAGCAAACATCAAAAGTGTTCCAGCACCTTTTAACTTCTGCTGTTGTCTGCTGAGCAGCCTAACAGCTCAGCCACACATGAAAAACTGTGCTAAACCATCTCTGAGTTGGAGCAGTAACTCTGGAAAAAGTTAAACAAGTTGTGTTTGCACTTTAAGAAAGGCTTTGCAGCAGGAGCTGCTCACTTTGTTGGCAAGCAGCAGTGGGAAGGACCTGTCTGGAAGATGAAGGTGCTCTGTGCCAGCTGGCTCGTTTTCAGGCAGTAATTAGTAGCCAATGGGTGTGTAGAGCTGGGAAAGGTGATGCAAAGGTCTCTTTTATCTTGTTGAGCAGAGATTCATGGCTTTGCTGTGCACACACTGCTAAGCAAGGGTGAGTCACAGACAGCACTTACCTGCATATTAGCAAATTTGAGATCACCAACATTCAGATGCTCACTCTTTTTCTTAAAGAAATGTACCTGTCCTCTCATCACTGTTGAAAGACAGAGAGCATGAAACAAAACACGTTACAGCACATCTGCCACTGAATCCAAAGAGCAAAGATATGGCATCTGATTTTTCACCTCCTCTTGGGAGCGCTGTGCCTGAGCTCAGCACTCCCCCTACAAACCCAAGCTGGATCTAGCTGGGTCCTAGCCCCCGGCAGAGCCTGCAGACAGATGTGGCAAGGGTCAGACTGAGGCCAAGTTGTCCATCTGGTGGTTTCCTCCAAAACAGGTAATTATGTCAGCTTCAACAAAATTTGGAGAGGACATTAATTTTCTCTGAGTCTGTCACTTGCCTCCTGCTGTTGTCATCAGCTGCCACCTAAGTCTTGTTTCAGAAAACTCTATAACCACAAAGTAGTTACAAAAGCAGGTATGTTTTAATCAGTGCTGTGCAGACACCGGGTGCAAGGGAGATTGTTCCTCCTAGCTTGCACACTGTCTGGAAAAATCATGCTACAGATATAGGCCAAACTAATGCATAATCAATAGTTTTCCCAAAATCCAGATGCATATTCGTTACACCCTCAAGAGTTCATTAGCATGCAGACCCTCCCCTCTTGCGCATGCGTAGTGGGTCGTGGGATGAAGATTTGTTGTCTTCCTTGTGAAGGCTTCTGACCTTTCTCGATGTAAACTTCTGACCTTTCAGGGGGGCATCCTCCCAAACTGGTTTCTTCTTGCCCTGTGGACATCCAATCACCTCCCTGTCAGATGTTCTGGGGCTGTTCTCAAACCCTTATCTTTATGGCCTTCATCCTCCTCACTATCTCAGACCCAGTGTCTGCCATCTCTTATTTTCTAACATTCTTGCTTCTATAAACTATGTCTAACTATTCCCCTTCACCCCCCTTATTCTCAGTCACTGTGAAGCTTTCTTGCCTTTTTACTTTCACTTATGGGGCCCTTCTCACCTTTCACTGTCACTGCCTCATGGTTTTTCTTTGCACTTTTGTTACTCATGGTCTGTGTACAAAATAGCAGCCAACAGAGTGCTAAACATTTGTCAACCTGACAACTGAGTCATTAAGGTTGGAAAGGATTTTTTAGATCACCTAGTCCAGCTATCAGCTCATCCCCACCATGCCCACTAACCACGTCCCTCAGTGCCACATCTACATGTTTCTTGAAGACCTCCAAGCACAGTGACTCCACTACCACCCTGAGCAGCCTGTGCCACTGCCTCACCACTACTTTGGAGAATAAATTTTTCATAATAATTTTTCCTGACCTGAAACCACCCCCCCTCCCCCTCCTTAGCACAACTGAAGGTCATTACCTTTCAGCCTCTTCTCCCAGGTAAGAGAGATAGGATGACCTGCACCTTGCCACAACCTCCTTTCAGGTTGTTGTAGAAAGTGTTATAGTCTCTCTTAAGCCTCCTCTTCTCCAGACCAGAAACAACCCCAGTTCCTTCAGCTGCTTCCCATAAGGCTTGTGTTCCAGACTCCTCACAGCTTTGTTGCCCTTCTCTGGATGTGCTCCAGGGCCTTCATTCTTTCTTGTACTTTCTCAGTCTTTCTTGTACTGAGAGGCCCAAAACTAAACACAATACTTGGGGTGCAGCCTCACCAGCACTAAGTACAAGGGGATGATTACCTTTCTGCTCCTGCTGGCTGTACTACTTCTGATACAAGCCAGGATGCTGCTGAGATCCTTGATATCCCATGCTGTCAAGTCTGGCACAAATTTGTTTGCTTGAAATATGGCTTAGACTGAATGCATGGTGTTTGAAACATCCCCTGCGTGGCACGCTGTGAACTCCAGCATTCAGATTATAGAGCTGTCACCCATCAACAATTCATTTCTGGTAGTGTGGCATAGAATTACCACTCTGCCAGTCTAATGCTCACTGTTCACAGTGAAAGAGAATGGTGTAAAAATAGTATGCACCTGAATACAAAAGAGCCAAATCTTGTTGTGTTCAAAAACAAAATAAGGTTTTAGTTCCATAAATATGTATCAAAATGAGCCTTTGAGAGAGGAAAGACACAAGCAAAACATGGTTTGATCAGTGATGTGGAACGAACTAGGGAACTCTGCAACCCAAACCCAAGGCGCTCCATGCGCTGACCTACACAGGAGGCACGAGCACAAGATGCCTGTCTGTTCTTTGAGAACACAGTGAGGAGTCTGTACCATCTACACTTACAGGTGGTCACATCCTTGAGTAAAAGATAAGTAAACTTGTAACAGATATCAGAAACATACGACAGAAAAAACAGGATACCGAATGCTTTCATGGCATGTAACTGAGGAGAGGATGTGTAGTGAGTCTGAGACTGAGCTCGGACAAGAGGAGATTATTTTTTAATACAATCAAGGAGTTTAGAATGAATGCCTTTCATGAAATGGTTTTCATGAAAACCAAAATTAATTACTATCATTCGCTATTTCTCTATATACGTACATATCACTAAAGTTTGCACTCCACAGAGGAGTAGTTCTTTTCTCCATAAAAAAATACTTTCTGGTGACACTGTGTATTTTGGTTTTGTGTTCTTTTTGTTCCATTGATAAGTGAGTGAGAGTTTGAGAAAGGAAAATCGCCAGTCATCTTTGCAATGCTGATGACTTAGATTTGTAACCTAAACCTGGTAGCATGAGGAGATAATTAGATCTGTAAGATTTAGAAAGTAACATTGAATTAAGAAGACAAGAGACCAAGAACAAAATGCCTGTTCTGGAGACAGTCTGCACTGTTTTTTCTACCAAGTGTGCCTTCAGTTTTACAGCAACTGCAAACCATAATAAAGTGCCTGAAATACGGAAAAAGGTTGGCTCCATTGTTAAATAAGACATCATTTGTCTCATAAGCCCTGACCTAACTGTACAAATGATGATACTAATCACCCTCAAAAGGAAGGTCTGCATAATGAGTCTGTGTGAATGACAACATGCATTACCTCATTAACTTCCTATATTTAATACAAAAGAAAGCAATTTTGAGCTAATTCTAAAATAATGGTTCTTGTGACATCCGGCTTTCCCTGATTTTCCCTGTGTTTCTACCATGATCATTTCAGAACCAAATTCTGTCCTTCCAGTGCTATCTGCAATGCTGGGCACCGCCAGGACCTGACAAGCCTCCCCACTGCCCACAGGACTTAAATCCTTTGGGATGTGTTAATTGCTTTGGGATGCCAACAAAGGACTAGAAAATTGCTATAAACAACTGGCAGGGGTGGGCTGGCTGGCAGTCAGCGTTAGGAACCTCATCTCCTTATGAAATGTTTACATTTGTTTCTGTTTGTTCTCTGTGCTGGCTGCAACCTCCAGCTCCCTTTGATGTCCCTAGAGGCCCTGCAGAACCTGTGCCTTCCTTCCAAGGTGTTATTGATGCTGGCCTTGCATTGCCCCATCCCTGGAGGCATTCAAGGGCAGGTTGGTTAGGGCCCAAGTTGGGTGGCAGCCCTGCCCATAGCAGGGGCTTGGAACTAGATAATCTTTAAGGTTCCTTCCAACTTAAGCCATTCAGTGATGAGTTGACCCTGTCATAAACAGAGGACCCCTTTTTAGCCTTCTAAACATCTCTTGCAGCATGAAGAGCCCTCTGTGGAAGCCAGGAAAGGTACTGTGAAAATGCGTGTACCAGTGAACAGGGGCCAAGCCAGTCCAATCATTGTACAACAAGAACCTTCACCCACCACTGCTCCAGGCTGATTCACCTTGAAGGTGAATTGCAGTCAAATTGCAGACAAGGACAGGGATTATCGTTTATCACAGGCTCTCACATAAAGCCTGTGAGAGGGCCCTGATTCATCTTTGGGCTCCCTGTGAACTATAGTAGTATGTGCATAATGATATCCCAGCTTGGCGTTGCATTCCAACCCACCCTGCACAACAGCAAAGTAAGACAAGCAACGTAAAATGTAGCAATTGGACCTCTTATTCCACTAATAATGTATAATATATTTGGCTGTGTGAAATCTGCAATTTTATACTAAGTCAAGGCTGAAAGAGTGGTTAGGATTAACAGTAGCAATGTCATTGTGTCCGCCGTATCAATGCTACCCATATTTCCAAGGTGATGCTTATCTCTTCACTACCACTACTGTGTCTGTGAGGACATAGATTAGTGTGTGAGGCACAGAGACAGGTAGAGGCAAGTAGGTGAAGGAGCATTTTGCTTCCCCGAACTGTTATTTGTGCCTCTTTTTATCAGGTTTGCAATCAGAAGACTTGATTTTCAAAACTGTATTGTGAATAATAATGTGTACACTTACAAACCAAACAAAATGAATTATGGCCATAGTATACATTTTAGCTGTGCTGTGGAAGTTATGGATTGTATGCTTGTTTGCATCCTACAAGAAAAAGAAATGCTAAAATAAGCTCATTGTGTACTCAAAATAACTTTTCTTTAAAACTCTATTCCTCTATTCCTGGCTCATGTATCCACAACTTCAGCCTCAGTTGGTGAGACTTTTCCCCTATATGATGCTGTTTCATTCAGATACACCTTTTGAAAAGAGATAATTGATTTCAGCTTTTATAAGAAGGTCAGGAATATATACTTTATTGGCCAAAAGGAAATAAAAAGCTGTGCCAGCCATTGAAAATGAAAAACTAACTGACAAGACAGAACTTCACCACTGTTCTATTCCTACCTTCAGAACTACAGAGATTTATTTTATGGGGTTGAAGGTCACAAGGTTTGGAGATCGCCAGCTCCAGCTCAGGCTGCACGCCCTGCCAGCAGCTAACATGCATGTCATAAGTACATCCAGCCTGAGGCTGGGTGCTCAGCAGCAAGCTCTGCTCTGCTTGCATGCATAGTTGCATAGTTGGGGAGGGTCAGATTGGATATCAAGAAAAGGTTCTTCACCAGATGGTGGTTGGGCCAGGGAACAGGCTCCTTAGGGCTATGATCATGGCTTCAAGCTGCAAGAGTTAAAGGAGTTTTTAGGCAATTCTTTCCATATTTATAACTCATAGGCAGCATTTGAAAGTTGATGTAAAGAAAATAAGAGCAGCTATGCAAAAATGTAAGGTCTTTCCAACTCCACCAAAATTGCAGTGCAAATAATATAAAATGAGCAATCTCTCCCCAGCCCACCTCTAAAATCCCAGCAGATAATGAAAACTAAATCCAAACCGATGTGTCAAAACTAGCAAACCTTCTCACATACCTTTCACTTCTGATATGAGAAAAAGTCTGTGCTGGTGTCCTTCAGCTGGCAGGGACATGCCTGGGTCAGGGGATAAATTCCCAGCGGGGTTCCTTGCACCCTGCTCTGACTCCTTCTACCAGTTTGCTTTCAGATCCTGCACTGAGATTTATTGCCTCCAGCTCCTACTGGGAAATGTCAGCAAGATTTATGGGCAGGTAGCCAAGGGCAGAATTCAACAGTGATAATGAAAAAGCTCCCAATTAGCGTCAGATAAAGATGACAGACTCAATCTGTCTTTGTGAAAGCTGAATCCTTCCAAGTGCCACACTGCTTTCATGTTGCTCTCTCAGGTGTCTTTCTCTCACCTCAACTTACATCAGCCATGACAAAATGGAATAGCGGAGGCAAAGTAATTACACTGGAAAGTGCTTGTTCTGGCTTGGCCCTCTCTTGTTATGTTAGTGAGTGCTGGACCTTCTCATGACATAGATGAATGTGGTCTGTCTGTATCTCTCCTTCCCACAAAATAAAAATGAAATATGAAACATATTCAAGGAAATTAGATCACAAAGCTTGCCTTGTCTGCTTTTATACTCATGAATCCTAGGGTATTTAAACATTTTATGATCCATTTGGCTTTCACAGCTCTTTCAGTCTTGTTTATGATCAGATCTCTTCTATACCCATGGGATGTGTTCACTTTATTAAGGGTTATAGGGGAAGACAGTATGGAGCTCCGCTTTGATGTTACTTCAGATGTATGCTACCCTGCACAGCTTGATGCTCTTCTCTGAAGGAAAAAATTTGGAGTGAAATTTCATATGGACCCACTAGAAGGATGTCATGGTGAGAGATCTGTGTTTAAATGGCTATTTAATGGAGAAATAAGCCACCATTCTGGCAAGTTTAAAGGTTCATCAAGGTTATCGTGGAAATCTCTAGTGAGTTGGATTCAAATGTCTAATATCTGATGCAGCTGGAATCTTCATGGGCTGAAGATATGTGTTGACCTCGTAAAGCTCAACACTGGACTTCCAAGGCCTGTTGGACATGAGCCAGCAGTGAGCACCCACAGCCCAGAAAGCCAGCAGTATCCGGGCTGCATCAAAAGAGGGGTGGCCAGCTGGGAGAGGTATGGGATTGTTCCCCTCTACTCTGCCTTTGTGAGGCCCCATCTGGACTACTGTAACCAAGCCTGTGGCCCCCAGCTCAGGAGAGATGTGGAGCTGTTGCAGAGGTTTCAGAAGAGGTGACACATGGAGTGCTGTGCCCAGTTCTGGGCTCCTCAATACAAAGGAGAGCTGGAAAAATTTGAGAGAATCCAACGTAAGTCCACCAAGATGATGGAGAGTCTCTCCTATGAGGAAAGGCTGAGAAAGCTGGGACTGTTCAGCCTGCAGGAAGCTCAGGGAAATCTTACCAATTTGTAGAAAACAGCTAAAGGAAGGTTGCAAAGATGACAGGCTTTGGGAACCTTTTTCACAAGTCCCATCTTATCCCTTTATTTCTCAGTTGTTGTTCTGCTATACTAAATTACTGCTAGTCCCATATAAGTCATTTTTCATTTGGCTGCTCTGCTCTTTTCAACACATATTCTTGCAATATCTGTTCATTGCTGATTAAAATCCCAGCCCAGGAAAGCATTAGCTACCTACTTTCCCTAAATCACGATTGACAGTGTTAAATTCAGCTGCAGTTTTCCTGCTAGTTGCATGGAAATTTAAATTCAGCTCAAATAACTGCCCTGTGATCGCAGTTTTCCTCATTTGCAGCTTGCAGTTATTTCATGTTCACTGATACCTTTGATCCTCTTGCATCATTGATACCTTTGATCCTCTTGCACTGGCTTTGTTCTTCTGAAGCCTTCCCATGTGAGGATCTGTAACGTGGCACCAAACACATTTGGAACAAGGGAAAGATTTCCACTGTCTATGGTTAGAATTGAGACAACTCAGTGCAAAAGGAACCTCTCAGTCTCTGTATAAGGTCTTCCAGCTCTCCCTTTCCAAGAACGTGGAATTTTAAAGCTGCATATGTGAGATAAAACTACAATGTAGCACTCACCCGTTTTTTATTTAAACTAGGGACAGTATGGTCTGACAATGATCGTTCATTTATTTAGATCTATATTTTTCCAATATTTAATCCCTCTATTTTGTCTGTATGGCTTGCTCCTTCCCACCATCTCTATCCTTCATAAAGCAGTGTTTTCTCCATTGACTTATTTAATTTAATGAGATTTTCCAAGTGATTTAACACAGACACTTTTCATATCTCTTGGGATAGAAGTGTCTGCATCACATTTGTTGTGTCTCTTATTTCCATTTTCTCTGGACTATCAGGCATAGACCTTGCAGAAACCACATTTCCAAGTCCCTCTTGAAGGCTTTATACCATGTCTTTAAAACAACTGTAGTGTTTCATGAGTTGGAAACAATTTATGTAAGTATTTTGCTGCTGGAAACAGGGGTGGTCTTTCCCGCACCCTCTTGTTGTCTCATCACGTTAGGTCACTTGTGCTGTGGAACTCCAGTATGTAGCCCAATGTCTCAGACAAATGTCCTGCTGATGGGGGAAGTCCTTCCACTGCTCCGTTCAGAATTTCTGCTAAAAGACATAGAGCAAAAAGGAGTAATCTCTCTTGGCACATTTAAATTCCAATCACAACAGGATCTAAATGCTCTAAATTCATGTCAAAATATGTTCTAGCTGCAGATTTATGAGAGCATGTGAAACACGGCTGAGGGAAAAAAAAATAAATGAGAAAAGCAGAAAAAATGTCCGTGTGGGAAAGGCAGGGGTATGAGAGAGGCTGAGAGAGCTGGAACTGATCAGCCTGGAGAAGAGACGCAGGGGATCTCATCAATGTCCAGAAATAACTAAAGGGAGGGTTCAAAGAGGATAGAGACAGGTTCTTTTCAGTGGTGTTCAGTGGCAGGATAAAAGGAAATGGGCAAATTGGAAAACAGGAATTCCTCCCTCAACACTGAGAAGCACTTCTGTGCTGCGTGGGTGATGGAGCACTGGCAAAGGCTTGCCCAGAGGACTCCTTGGAGATGTCCAAAAGCTGATGAATATGGGCCTGGGCATCTTGCTCTGGGTGTTCCTGATTGGGCAGGTGCTGGAGCAGGAGGACCCTTAGAATCATAGAATCATAGAATGGTCTGGGTTGAAAAGGACCACAATGATCATCAAGTTTCACACCCCTTGCTATAGGCAGAGTCACCAACCACCAGATCAGGCTGCCCAGAGCCACATCCAGCCTGGCCTTGAATGCCTCCAGGGATGGGGCATCCACAACCCCCTTGGGCAACCTGTTCCAGTGTGTCACCACCCTCTGTGTGAAAAACTTCCTCCTAATATCTAACCTAAACCTCCACTGTCTCAGTTTAAAACCATTCCCCCTTTTCCTATCACTATCCACCCTCGTAAACAGTCATTCCCCCTCCTGTTTACAAGCTCCCTTCAAGTACTGGAAGGCCACAGTGAGGTCTCTCCAGAGCCTTCTCTTTTCCAAGCTAAACAAGCCCAGCTCCCTCAACCCTCTTCATAGGAGAGGTGCTCCAGCCCTCTGATCATCTTAGTGGTCCTCCTCTGAACAAGTTCCAAAAGCTCTGTGTCTTTCCTGTACTGGGGGCCCCAGGCCTGGACGCAGTACTGCAGATGGGCCCTCACAAGAGCCAAGTAGAGGAGGACAATCACCTCCCTCTCCCTGCTGGCCACCCCTTTTTTAATGCAGCCTAGAACACAGTTGGCCATCCGGGCTGCAAGCGCACACTGCTGGCTCATGTCCAGCTTCTTGTCCACCAGGACCCCCAAGTTCTTCTCTGCAGGGCTGCTCTCAAGAAGATCTTTCCCCAGTCTGTATAAATACCTGGTATTGCCCCAACCCAAGTGCAGCACCCTGCACCTGATCCTTCCCGCCCCAAACATCCTGTACTTCTGTGATATATGCAGTCTCTGGACTGGGAGGTCATCACAAGGAGGCCCCTCCCTGTCTTGTCCCACAGCTCATACTGTGTTGCCAGTCAGAGTGGGAGCAGTTTCTTCTTCTGCAAGTCACAGACAACTTTTTGATGGTATTGACTGAACAGTGGGAGAATGCATTTTGACTGTCAGTACAACTTGGATATAGCCAAGATGGTTCAGACAAAGAAGATATGAGATATTCTAAATTTGGTTTTCTCACGAAGAGCCCAAAAACTGTTGTACTGGTAGGATGTGCCATGCTATCAGCTCTGCTACCAGCACAATGTAATCAGTGACTTACAGTAGGATATTTCTATTCTTTACTGCCAGGGCACTGCACAATGAGGATTTGTCAGTGGCAGAGAAAGTGAAAATTTTGGGCTGATCTCGCACACAAGTTATATTGTTATACACACACAGGAAGCAACTTAAAATACCCGATAGAAAGTAACTGGGCTTGTTCTGAATGTGAAAAACAGCATTATGAATGTATTAATTATGTTCTGTGCCAGAGAAAGCTGGTGCTTCACAGTGCTGTTGAGTCCTGTTTCTTGTCCTGACAGTGGGAGTGTGCTCACAGTCAGTATGCTAATCTAAGTCAAACTATTAAAACAAATCTTAAATTAGATAGAGCAGGAGAAATGTACTTCATTAGAAAAAAAATTGTTTGATTTGCAGCTTCTGGTATATATTAAACAAATACAAGACAGGATAAAACAGTTTGAAAGCACCCACAGGCAGTATCTATCTCAAAATTTAAATTTTTAAATACAATCACATCTTCCATTAAACAGCTCTGTGTTCGGGTTGCAACTGGTTCAAGAGGGTAAAAAAAAGTAAGGATAGCAGAGAAGGTGGGCTGTTTTCAGCATGAGGTAGGCTATGAGATACTGAGAGTGGGTACCTGTTGCCTCTGTAGTCCAACGGGCAGGAGGAGCAGCCCCCAGAGGTGATGCTTGAAGATGTGGAACCTTGTACTGGAAAGGGCCATGTCTCTATATGTGGTAGAAGTGCTTGGTGATAAAGCCCTGATATGAATACCTGGATGCCATTCATTTCCTTGCTCAGTTTTTCAAACTTCTACCTCCAGCCAGCACACACATTGCTTTACCTTTTTCTAACATTTTACTTTACTTCTGCTGACCTTGTTATATTTTCTGCCTTAACCATCTACTTCTAAACTCTGTCTAGTGCAATAGCTTACATGTACGCAGAACGTATGCAGATGTGCTTAAAGCCCTTCAAACAGCACAGCCCCTTTTGCCCTTTTTGTGTCCTTGATAGATTTTTGTCTCCCTGCATCGGGTTATCCTGTCTCATTGCCTGTTTTCAGCAAGTGGCACAGAGATATGTGGAAAGTCATCCAGCCCTCCAGGAGCACGCCTGAACCAACAGTGAAATGTGTCAGCACCGCTGCAAGGGAACAGTTCCTCCAAATAGCTCAGAATGTGAGTCGTAATACACCGCGTTAAAGCCAACACTGCTTCCATAGGTCTGCAAGGTATTGTCTCTAGAGGCTAAGGGAACATAAACAACAATGGCAAAAACAAAGGCAAGAAACGCTGTATTTCTTACCAATTAAAGTGTATTTCTGACACTTTGCAGAGGCACTGTGCGCTCAACTCTCTTGAGAGGTCTGCTGCTGAAGCTGCGATGTGGCTCCTGCCTTCACAGCTCTGTGCTGCCTCACCAAGCAATTGTATTTGCTGAGAGCAATGATTCTTGATGTCCCCATAACATGCTCAGCATAGGAAAGGTGAGACATGCCTTTTGGGAGGAAAGGGATACTTGGTAGTGAATGAGCATGGAAAGAACTGGAGCTTGCATGATAATCAGCCCTCGTGCTGGATAGAGAAAATCAGCAGGAGATATCTTCCAGTGGAAAATGCTGATTTGGCAACATTATTGAGGCTCTGGGAATGGGCTGGAAGCCAGGCCAGCTGGCAGCCCTACCTGCTGGGCAGAACTTCTGCACTTCTGGCTCCTTCCATCCATTCCCGTCTACACCAAGTGTTTTTTTCTGAAAGAAATTTCACTCTCCAGCTTATTTCTCTGGCTCAGACATGGTTGTTTTGCCCTGACAAAACTCTGCTATTTTAAAAAATAGAAATGTACTATAAATGTCCCCTTCTGTGAGAACTGGAGGGAATGTGCTCTGCAGGTCCCTATGTCTGGATGGTTGTCAGAAACCAGTAGGACATTTATGCCCACAGAGGGCATGTGTGGAAGTCTCCCAGGACATGCTGAGCTCCACAGAATGATCACACTGTGGAAACCCCAGAGCTGCTAAGCTCAGAATCCTGCATGACATCAGATCTGCTAGAGGCCCCCAGCACATGCTGCCATCAAGCTGCACAACCCTGGAAATCACCGGTGCACCCAGCACAGCTCCTTTCAGTGAACAGTGCTTGGGTACTGCTGAACACATGACAGGCATTGTTACATATTGTTAATTACAGCTTGGTTCTATTAATGACAACAAATTCTTTAGTAGCATTTCTTCTAAGAAAGACTGGATGTGACCTGTGTCTTCCCCAACTTATTTTACATCAGGAAAAAGAGAACTGTCATCTTATTTTCATCACTGCACATTCCATTCTAGCTGCTGCACAGTGAGGCAGGAAAGATGAAGGCTTTGAATAAAGCTATGCAAAATACTAAATTAATAGAAAATTATGCATTAATTTTAATTATTGCCCAATAATTAAGAAAAAGCATCTTGCCTCTCCCCAGCAGCATTTAAGCAATAGAGATAAATACCAAAATAATTATTTTCGTTGTACTATTGCCAAAGACAATAATTAAGATGGTTTAAACATCACTGGAGACGCTCTGGAAAAGCAGCTGGGAGAGAGAGGACACAGCTGTTCAGATAACACCTCCTCTGGCAGGGAAGGCAGGGATTTAGCATGAGTTTCTCACAGAGACCATCATGTTGTTTTAATTAGTTGAATGAATTTAAACAGATAACCCACTGAAGGTGGCCACAAGTGGAATTACTATGTTGGTTGCTGAGAGGTGCTATGGGGAGGAATATTTTGGCTTCTGAAAGAACAGAGAGAGCAGCCAGGGAGAAAAAGCTTCACTGATTGAGTTTTGAGGCATAAGCAGATTTAGTATCATGATAATTTATCCCTTCTACAGCCTCATCAACCAGCAGGAATACACTTAGATTCCTGTTCCGTTGTCAGCATGCCTCCCTGCATCGACTATCTTATTTGGGAGATGGTTTCAGTGCTGTTGAGATGCACCTTGGATTTTCCTTGTTTTTTCTCTGAGCATCAGACTAGGGTGGCTGCAGTCTGTGCTTAAACCCAGTCATGCTCTGTATGAGGAAGGTACAGACAAACTGGAGCCCCTACTGCTGGCAGCTTCTGCTTACTGGGTCAGAAAAGACAATGGGGAGAATTCAGGATAGAAATGCAAAAGCCTAACAAATATGTTTGTTTTTTTTTTCCTTCTCATTCTAAAGAGGATGAGGAGCTTGATTTTCAAAGATACTTTCTGAAGAGGCAGAAAGGTGCTTCGTAGCATTTCCAAGACACCCAAGGACTTCTCTTATGCTTGACATTATTAGCAATTTTAAAATAATTTTGATCAAGCTTCAGGCTAAAACGTTGCTTAAAAATATCCTAACTTCCAAACCTATGGGCTTATAAAAATACTTATATACTGGGAAATGTGGAGTAAAATGGTGAAAGATAATAAATGAACACAATGGAGTTTGCTTCCTGTTGTACTATGCAATTCTGACAAATTGCCATATAAACATCCAGACATGTCTTGAGTAACTGTATGCAAATTAGACTTGAAATGGATGTGGTATTTCATTGCTGTAACCAGCTTTCAGTTTTTATGGCAACTATTAGAGCCACTCTTGGCTTTGGGAGGTACTGAAAGTGAAGTGTTAGTACTGAGCTGAATCTGTAGAACAGGGAGCATCTCCTGTCGCTTTTTCAAGAAAAAGTCATGAAAAGCATATATTTCATTGTTGGGATTTTATTGGTGTGTTTCATAAAACAAAATGATTCTCAACACATTGAAAACAGTCTAAGAAAAATGATTTTCATAATCCAAGTGTAAATTTACATGCTACTGCAAAGCTGGTAGCTTGGTATTTACATACTGTAGTTTTGTGGAAGGTACTGCTGCTTCTTAAAATGATACCTGAAAATTCAAAGATAATACCTTCTGGGGACACTAACATGTGCAAAAAGGTACAGCTAGTGACCAACTATCTTGGTTTCATGCAAGAGCTTTCTGCACAATAGCTAAGATCTGGGGTTTCCAAGCTTCCCTGGAGATTGCTGGAGAGCTGGATGTCAGGATGTATGGTGGAGAACAAACCAAATGGAGGAACTTTGGCAGAGGTGAGGGACCTTGCAGGGTCTGCATGCTGCAGTGTTTCACACACTACAACATTTGTATCTGAATGTACAAAAGAGTTGGTGTATAAATTGGGTAACTGGCAAACATCAGTGGTGCCCACTCTCTGTGTGCTGCTAGACTTTAGCTCAAAGCTAAGGCAAGACCTCCAAGGGACCATGTCTCTATGCCCTCATTTCAAAGGAAACCAAAGATAGCTACAAGATGCCGTGATAAATGCTCAGTTTCCTCTGGCATGCAGAAATGTGATCTGTGAAAGCCTATGGGATGTGCTTTATAGGACCCTGCATTTTTGTAGGAAAGTTTTGAGCTCCCAGTCAGCCCTGTAAAAAAACCATCCCAAGCTGTGACAAAGCATGTGGTGTTGGAACACAGTTCCAGTTATGTACTAAAAACATGTCAGTATGATATTCCTCAGTTAGAATCTCAGCATAATGATGTCTCCCTAAATCCTGCCCAAAGACATACATGAGAGGTCTTGTGCCCTTCTCTCTTCCTGATGATTTATTTCAACCAACCACTAGGTCAAAAAGAAATAATACAGCATGAGGAACACTTTGCCTTTAAGTTTTTAGTAACTACTGGGATCTTAATGCTTACAAGTCATCGTTTTACAACCCTGGATATTACCCCATTATTCTGTTGATGTTAACTGATCCATTGCCTGTCGAGCTTTTTAGTTGGCTTGGGGCTGCACTTTATAGTGGGTAGAGCTTGGAAAATAACTGCGAGTGTATTGTTCAGACACCGAGCAGGCTTTCCTATGAAGAAAGGATGAGAGATTTGGAGTTGTTCATCCTGGAAAAGAGAAGGTTCCAAGACCTCATTACTGCCGTTCAGTACTTCAAAGGGGACCTATGAGAAAGAGGAGGGACTGTTTATCAGAGAGTCCATTGATTAGACAAGGGGTAATATCATTAAGCTAAAAGAGGGGAGATACAGAATAGATGTAAGGAAGAAGTTCTTCACTATGAGGGTGATGGGACACTGGAACAGGCTGTCCAGAGAAGCTGTGAATGTTCTATCACTGGAATTGTTGAAGGCCAGGGTAGGTGAGGCTTTGGACAACCTGATCTGGTGGAAGGTGTTCCTGTCCATGGCAGAGGAGCTGAAACAAAATGGTCTTCATGATCCCTTCTCATCAAAACAATTCTATAATTCAAAATCCTTGAGAAGCTCTGAGTTGGATCACTTCTGTAACAAGTAATTGCATATTTGTATAGCTCAAGGCACAATAAAAAGCAAAAGAAAAGTCAGGAAAATGTATCACCAACAAAAGCCACTTCTCACAACACAAGGACAAAACATTTGCACTTGCAAAAATGCCATTGCAAAAGACCCACATCTTTTCTTAACAAAGGCTCTCTTTTCCTGCTCAGATGGATACAAGTATTTGAAAACTTGCTGAATTTGGCAGGGTAACATGCATGTTCCTTGAGGGCTACCTTGCAATGGCTCCTCTCTTCAGCCTGCTGTTTCTGTTTGACGTTTCTTCATGGATATCCACAGGGGTTGGGAGAACACATCCATATGCAAACCACACCACTCAGAGTGTCAGGGGCAGGAGCCGCATGTTCTTCTTACGCTACATCTATGTAATTTCAGTTTCTACAAGATCCTCTATTGAAACAGGGCAAGTCTATAATGAAAGCTCAAGGAAGACATGGCACAGACTGAGGGACTGGCTGGGGGTCTATTTTCTTGGCAGTGCTCTTTTGGTAACAAATATGAACTGTAAGCTGTGCGGGTTGAGAGATGGAACAAAAAATGTTTATGGAGACGTGAAGCACTGATCATACAAGTATTTGCAATGTATATATCCATCAGTAGGTGTCACTATGCTATCAGTTGCAACAGAGTCATATCATCACTGCGAAATCACTTCATTTTGAGCCTGCATCTGAGGCTGTTTCGCAGTACCCTTCTCCCCATACACACTCCGGGAGCATTCAGTAGAAAGGAAACACTCCTGAATGAACCTTACTTTCTTTTTTCCTTTAACTAGCTTTTACCATACAAGTTACCTTTCCACCTGCTACTGAGTTTCTGTCTTAGAAATGTCTTCTTGGAATTTAATTGTACATCTGAACCTTCCTGCAATGATTTGTTTGTTTTGGTCAAAGAATTTGGTAGGTTGTACATGATTCAAAGCCCCAAAGTCTGTAGTAATTAATTCTCCTTCTTGTCTGATGTTGGTTTTCCATGTACCAGATCTTACAGCATTAGCAGCGTGAGCACAGTGGAAAACAAGACAGTAAGTGTAAGATGTATCAGACATTTCACAGTGGGTTCTGTTATCTGAGAGCTCCCATAAACTCCTTGTTATGAGAAAAGCATTAGGGAGGAGAAGGCCTCACAGAAGATCGTATAGAAACATTGTCCAAAAGATGTCTTGAGGATGCTTCTCTGCCAAATATTGATTCCTTCAGACTCATGTTGTGTATGACACCACTTTTTTTTCTTTGATGGGTGGTGAGCCTTTACACACAAATCCCAATATCTCTGTAGATGATGACTTTCTTGTGTACACCTTGTACATGTGCAGCCTGCCACACTGCACAGCATGCAAATTTAAAAACAACAGCAATAATAAAAGGAATAACAATAGTGACATTTAATTATACTGAGATCACATTAGGAATCTCCTTGAATCAGCTGATATATACTCAAAGAAACACTTCTAAAATATTGCAAGAAAGTATATTTAAAATCTTGCATTTAGCATTTGATTGTATATATACATCTTTCTGTGCCATTACCAGCACCATGCATTTAGGCTTAGAAATTTTAATTTAACACCAGGGCAATTTACTCTGTTATACTAAATTTAGATGAAATGATGCAAATTATAATTGCTGGCGAAGTTTTCCAGCTTATAAAATTAGCATGATATTTACAATCCTCCACTCTTTAAGTTTTTCTAAAGACCAAGCAACCTGTTTGTCTGATCTATTTTCAGCATTGTGTTTTCCTGTGGGCACTTTCACAGCCAAGAGTCTCCAGGAAAATCAGAAGCTGAAGGACTGAAGATTTCAAGTGCATCGAAAGATCACCTGCTGCTTCCATAATGCAGTGATTTCTGCCACTGTGAGTGAAAATCCCAAACAAGCCCTTTGCTTTCCCTTGTGCTTTGTAGCCCCCTTCTCAAGGTCGAGAGCCTGAAAGCACTTTTGGTGTTTGATTTTAATGCTGAGTGTGTATTTCACTCAGCTCCGAGATCTCAACACAGTCAAGTTAGCTTGGATAGGTATTTTTAAGCCTCATCAACATTGGCTGTTTTCTAAATTTCAAACTGATTCTGCTGTGCCTACCAGGGCTCATAGACTCATGCATTTATATTTCCTAGTGCACATGCAAATACATCAGTGTGTATTTGTCTGATATATTGAGCAGCTACGTTCAACAGACATGCAGATACACATGCAGTCACAGAGAGATCACTTTGAGGGGGTGACTCATATAACCTTTCGTGACCCACAGCAATCAGGTGTGGAATTCCCACTTACCAGTGTCTATTTATCCCGATGAGCTCCAGAAGGAGCTACTGAAGTTACCCAGCACCCTGAGACAGCTGTGGTTATGTGAACTGGACCCCATCCTTTCAGCATAAATAATAATGCAGGTTGATCTCAGCTTTGGCTGCGGTAACTAGGATATTAAACTGCACTTCATCAGCTGTTATTTTTAGCCTGGCACCTATATATCTCCTTCCTATTTTAATTTCCAGGAACTGCCATGCAGCATGAATCAAATAAAAGCAAATGAAGAGTGAGTAAAAAGTGGAGGAAAAGTCTATTCTTCCTGCATTAAACTGCTCAGTGAATTGAGGAAGGATGTGTAGTTCCTGTAAAAAGAGCAGTATGGTAGCAGCAATATGTCACATGCTTTGGAATCATGCAGTTAACTTCAGTTTCCATACTATTAATTCATTACGTCATTATTAAAGTGTTCCATATGCTCTAAAGTTATGCAATGTGGGAGTGTTCTTCAGTTTTCTGCAAAGAACTCTATCTTATGACTTTCAAAGCTGCAATCACAAACTACAGATGCTATGCCACTGCTTTGGAATTTACACACTGACAAATAAAGAAATCCTGGTCCACTCCCGTAGAACATGGAGATTTTCTCTCTCTACCTCCCTCTTTTCATGAAATAACTTTCTGTTTTATTTCATTTCTCATCTATTTTCTGTGTATTTTAGAGCTTATGCATTTAAGTTGCTTCTTCAAAGGCATTTTAAATGCCTCTGAAACCATTAGCTGCAGTGATGTGAGCCTTGCAGAATGATTTCTGCCCCAGTACTCTCCTAAATCCTTCATCTCAGAGAATGGGAGCCACGCTTCAGTGGAGAAAAAGTTAAGTTTCTAGGTGGTACCAACATGAAATTACTATCAGAGAGCATCCTAATCCATTCTTTTCCCAACAGAAATATTAAGAAAATGCATTATTCTAGTCGGTTTCGCTTTATCACTTGTAAACCAAATGGAGTTTTCATTCAGATAGCAAATCATGCTGACACCAAACATGCTGGAATTTAAGAACAAAGTTCATAGCTTTATATTTCATCTTAAACTTCCATAGCTATCCTGAAGGTCACAATTTCTTACATGACATAGTTTGTGGAGTATTTGGCATCATCTGTTAACACTAAATGTTATCTCAGCACTCTTCTGGTTGACAGCAAACATTTTCAAAGAATAATAGAATCATTTGAGTTGGAAAGGACTCTTAAAGGTTATGTGGTCCAACCGCAATGATCAGGGACACCTACAGCTAGATCAGGTTGCTCAGCATCCCTCTAGCCTGACCTTGGGTATCTCCAGGGTCGGGGAATCCACCCTCTCTGGGTAACCTCTTCCAATGCTTCACTGTCCTTATTTTACCACCTTTAAAAACTCCTGTAATCTGAGACCCAACAAAGCTGGGTGCAGATAATGAAAGCTTCTCTCAGAGTTTCTTTGGGGATTGATTTCTCCTCAGCATTCTGGTAAGTTTTGATGGTATTTCACTGTTCTCATAGAATATTCCTCTCCCAAACCTGTTAGCTTGCCCAAAGTTGTGCTTTGTTGGATTCTGTCATTGTTTCTGTCTGCAGATGTAGGGCTGTGAGCACGCAAGCAGCTGTGCAGTGTGGGTGGCAGGTGAGCAGCGCTCCTGGAGCAGGTGGCATCTGTTTCTGGAGCTCCCTGAGGACAGCTGCCATGTTTAGACTTTCTCAGGAAAGTGCTATTGAATTTTGAGCATCCTCAAGCTGCCTGGACTTGACAGACCTTCAGATTCACATTTAATATTGGATGCAGACTTTGCCTTCATCATTTCCTTTTGCAGATGGTATCTCTTTAACCTGCAAAGAGCTACTATCTCCTTTCACATACGGTATATTTGAAAGAAACTTCCTTTTGCCACATCTTTATATTTACTTATCTGCAATTATATGGTGTACATTTGCAGTGCAGAAGACATGAAAAGAGTAGATGTCATGATTCATAACAAACGAATAGTACTTTTATCTCAGAAATTAATTTGGAATGAGGCAAATAATATTTTCACTCTCTCTTCCAAAAAATTGAAGTGGTGTAACTCAATAATGTTGTGCCTTGTGCTGGTAGGCTGGAAAAAACAAAATATTTACTTTCAGTTGAACATAATTAGCATTGGGTGAAATGGAGAGTCGTTGAAATGAACACATCCGTAAATGCTTTCTTGTACATAATAGACGAGGTTATTGCCTTGCAGATTTCTGCTGAATAAAATGCCAAAGGTGTCATGGCATTTTCAGGGGAATGGTTATGTAAAGATGAAAAGTTCTGAAGGGAAAAAATAGAGAGCGAAGAGCGGGAGGAGCTGAAAGTGGGAAAAAAATGAGAAAAGCAGGAAAAGCAACAGAGGATATGAGGCTGAGAAATGAAGAGAAGAAAAGCACCACCTGTGAATTTCCCACGGCCATGACTTCTGTTGCCTGCAGGGCTGTGCATGGGGCTCTGAGCCTTGCATGCCAACTGGCTTGGATCTGCTGTGGCCTTCGTATGTCCTCCTGTATCCCATGGGAGCCAGAAAAATATGACAGGGAATGTGAAGAGAGTAATAGCGGCACCTGAAAAGTACCAGACCACAGAGCATTCATGCCTTTGACATTCCTCATTCATCAGGTGATGATGAGCTCTCTATACCTTAGAGTCTCTAGACCTTATTGCTCTCTATAACTTCCTGAAGGGAGGTTGTAGTGAGCTGGGGGTCGGCCTCTTCTCTTGTGTCATTAGTGATAGGACCAGGGGGAATGGTTTCAAGCTACGCCAGGGGAAATTCAGGCTGGACATGAGGAAGTATTACTTTTCAGAAAGGGTGGTCAGGCACTGGAATGGACTGCCCAGGGAGGTGGTGGAATCACCGACCCTGGGGGTGTTCAAGGAAAGACTGGATGTTGCGTTGAGGGACATGGTTTAGTAGGAGCTATTGGGAATAGGTGAACGGTTGGACTGGGTGATCTTTTAGGTCTTTTCCAACCTTAGTGATTCTATGATTCTATGATTCTATGATTCTCTGATGTATGGAAAAAGGCTGCAGGGAGGTTGTCATGATGGTGCAAGGTGAGTAGGAAAAGGAATTCTTCCTCTTTCTGAACAAAGACTGTTGCTGGACTTTACTTTCAGTCTTTGGTGGCACAGACAGCAAAAATGTAGCCTTGCGAATTACTATCTGCACAAGAAATAGGAGATGAGCAGCTCAATAACAGTTTCTCTATTCATGACAACTGTCATGCAGTGTTTCACTTTGATCAGCAATGTGACATTTGATCTAAGTAGAAAGCACCAGTGCCTTCAGTTTCTCATGATGGTAACTTGACTATGAAATTTCCATTTAAAAGAATGATCTCTCTTTTTGTTTCTGTAGAATACTCCTAGATAAATTAGTAATAAAATTGCAATGTAATTATCAGCGAATACGAGCAAATCTCTCAATAAATCAGATCACATTTAATTGCAGTGGGAAGCATAGGGTGAATAGTGAAAGTTTATTCCAAAGTGTCTCAGGTGAGCAGCATAAATTCACATGGATTTTAACTGACCTTATGTACTTAGGCATTTGATAATCCAAGCTGCAGGTGATCTTAAAATCATAGGATCATTAAGATTGGAAAAGACCTCTAAGATCAACTAGTCCAACCATCAGGCCATCCCTACCATGCCCACTGACTACATCCCTCAGAGCCACACCTACATGGCTATTGAACACCTCCAGGGATGGGGACTCCATCACCTTCCTGGTCAGCCTGTGCCAGGACAGCATCGCTGTTTCTGAGAAGCAATTTTTCTTAATAGCCAAGCTGATCCTCTTCTGCACAACTTAAGGCCATCACCTCTCATCCTATTCCTGTTACCTGGGAGCAGAGACTGACCCCCACCTTGCTCCATCTTCCTTTCAGAGAGGTGTAGAGAGTGACATAGGTCTCCCCTGAGCCTCCTCTTCTTCAGACTAAGCAATCCCAGTTGCCCATTTCTGCCCTCACATAATAAAGCAAACAAGCATCTGCTACTGCTGTGGTTCAGCAGCTCAGGCTCTCTCTCAAACATTTCAGTGCTGTCTGAGAGCAGATCCAGGAAAACTTAATTTGAAGCAGAGAGTCCCTGACCACTAGTGACATGACCTTGAAGATCTTTGCGTCATTTCCCTGCATGGTCTTGTGTAGAAAGATAACACAGCCCTGCCTTTCTTTCTGTAGCCTTGGGAAGCTTCAAGCAGCCATCCAGTGCTGTGAGTGTGGTTATTGTAGAGGCAAGAAGAGGAGTCATTTAAAGGCAGCTTTATTCATTATATCTACAGTCAATAAATAATATCTTCTTGCTGTTGGCGGTAGCATCACTTGTCAGGGAGCATCATCATGTGGCTCCTTTTCCTCAAAAGGCAATTACTTTAAACAAAACAACTTAATACATCTTCCCTAATCTTTTTCCATTTGCGTGCCTTTGATTAATGTCATGTGCACATTGTGATTAAAATGCATTCTGCGTCAGGGTCTTTCACTGCTCAGAGCCCACCCTGTGAAATGAACTTGTTCCTTTTCTCATAAAAACATCACCTACAGCATTACTGATGTGTACCACTGTTCACCAAAAACAAGAAACTGAGCTCAAATGCAGCAAATCAGAGGCCAATTTAGAAACTTACACTGTAAGTTTTCATACACCATGCATGTTGATACAAAACCAAACTGTCTTGGGGAGAGCACTGCAATACCTGCACCTGACCTGCTCTCACACTCATGCACACCAGCACACTGTTGAGGCAGTGGGTTTGTTCCTCTGTGTTGCTCTCAGCAGTGCACTGTGCTGGTCAGTTGTGTCATCTGGCAGGCTGTGGGAGATAGAGCTGTCATGCTGCTGTATATCCCATGCAGAGCTGTGCCCCTCTGCAGAATGAAGAGATGCTCCGCTGCATCAGGAGGCAAGGGCTGCTTGCAAAGCTTCACACAGCTCTCCATTTCTCTAAATGACCCCATGATGTGATTTGGGGAACTCACTGCAGACACAAGACACTGTGTTAGGACTCAGCAGGGAGTTCCACACTGGCTGTGTGTTCTGTTTAGCTGTGATCTGATGGTAAATGCAGTACTGTTGTTCTTCAGGAGACTTCACTCTAGTATTTGAAGATGTTATGAGTTACAGTGATGGTCTTGCTCCTAAAATAAATCAGTATCCTTTAGAAACACCCCCCTGAAGTTTTGGGAAAACTGTTTTTGGAGTTCAGATCCCCATTCACCTGTATGCCAGATGACAGAGGGATTACCAAGAGGTGACGTGGTAACATGCCATAACATTTCATCATTTCTATGTACCACGCTGACTGAAGGATTGGTCAGTCCTCACAAAGAGCCTGAGGAGGCGAATGGTTGTGCAAAGTAGATGTTCTGGCTCAGAAGAAAGATGAGCTGATGTTACTGAACAGGGAGGAAATGCAGGGATAGGTGCCCAGAGATTTGTGTCCATCAGTGGTGGCAGACCTTGGCTTGGTCCAAGAGAACAACTCTTGCATAAATTTTGGAGCAGATGCTCACGAGGTGGCTCTGCTCTGTGTGTGACCCTGGGAAAGGCTGTTTGCAGGGCTCACAGGAAGGCAATGGTGACATTTTGTTGAACTTATTGCTTAAAGATATTTTGAAAATCAGCTTAGGAATAAATAAGAATTCAGGTTCATGGGTGGGTAAAATGATTGCCAGACGTGGTCCTTTAATATAAAATAAAAAACTTGCTCTTTATTTCTCAAAGAAATTGCTGACAATGCAGCACGCTGTGAGTGTGCAGAGCTATTTCTGCCCAGATTCACTGCTGCCCAGAGATAGCACTGCAGTGTTCCCAGCTTGCTGTGCTATATCATGAAGTTCGAGTGGCATTCAGCATCCTTCTGCAGTCTCCTGATAACTCTGTCAAATCCAACACAATTAATTCCTCCAACCCCAAGCTGGGTCTGTGAGATGTGTTACATGAAATGCAACGACATGGCAGAAAGCTGCCTCTGAGAGCATGTGCTGGAGAGCCATAAAGAAAGAGGAGATCAAACATTTACTATTCTATAAAATGTTTAAATCTGCTGATTTGGGGAGGTTGAGTCATGACTCAGAATTGGCAATCTTCTCAAGAGCCCTTGGTGTGTTTTTCTACTCCACCACTCTTAGCCTTCGCTTGTTCCCACCAGTGAGTTCTGGGAGCATACAGGTGTAGGTGAGCTGGAAACCCAGAAACAATCCTCTGGGCCTTTTTTTTTATTATTCCAGTGAAACTGGTTTGTTAGTTCTTCAGTTCCCCATGTTCTCATAATGCTTCTTTAAAATGCAGTGCAGGTATATGAGTGATCCCACTGCTCCTTGCAGTTGTTGTGCTGGAATCTGCTGTCTCATCTGCTATCCGTGGATGCTCCTCTTGTCTTTTACCACGGCCTCCTGATTCTCAGAGTTTTTCACCTGATATCAAAGAAAGGGTTTCTGGCCAGCTTCACCCCAGCCACAGTTGCATTCAGCATCCCCACCAATCCTGGCTCATCAGCTGATGGTTGTGCATTAATACTATGTAATTTTCCTTTGATCAAGTACAGCTAATCCAAGTGCAGATTAATTATTAAGCCAAATATTAACGAGATGAAAGGGGTCCTGAACAGTGTGCTCCACCTGCATCGCAGACTTCTGCTTCCTCTATATTGTGACCAATAACAGTGGCACCACTGTTCCTGCCCCTGCATGGTTGGGTGACCAAGAAGAGATTTAGATTTCTCCCTGCAAAAAGGAGGTTTATAGTGAGAGGCTCCTGTATTGCTCCATGAAGGGAGCAATTTTGATTTGTAAGATCAGCGCAAAGATCCAGAGCTGAACAAGCCTTGGCCATGTAACAAGCATTAATACCTGGTATCAGATCACAGCCACAAGGTACACAGCAACACAAAACACTCTACTTTGGTGCATGGTGAAGGCTGAAATGACCTTGTTCCTCTGTTGGAAAGAGGCTCTTGTTTTGATGCTATTAAAATTGGTTGCACATTTTCTGTTAGAGCATTATTCACTGTTAGGAAACTCTTGTTCAGCAAAATTGAAACACTCCGTGGGAAGACACATCTATTAGCAAAAGTGGAAGGAAAGTAATGAGCATACAGTTTTCATTAGGGTCCTACTGCTGAAAAAAACTCAAAATCAGTAGAGTATTTTTCAGGAAATTATTTATTTTTTTTCTTTTAAATGTCAGAGCTACCTGTCATAATGAGATTATGAATTTTGACTAGGCTAAGGAATTATAATTGAGTGTTTGTTGTAGAAAATCAGCTGTGTCTCTCAGCCGAAATATGCCTTTCACCCATTCTTTTAATCTTTGTGTTCAAAAATGGGAGGGTCAGCCTGTCGGCTTTCAGGCTTCGCAGAAATAAAACAGAAAGTTTACAGGAATATTTGTTCTGACATCATCCCTGGCTATGAATGGAGGAGTTTCAGTGAGACTTTTTCTGTGTTTGCTCTGTCTTCCCTCAATGTGGTAGCATGGCAGTCTCAGTGCCTTCCTCAGGGGAGTCAGGAGATGCATCAGTTGCTGATGGTGGGCAGCCTGCCAGAAGAGAGAGTCTGCTTCAACCCACGTGTCTCTTAGAGGCTGTGGTCACAGAATGAAGTCTGAAAGCATAGTTTAGCAATAAGCTGTACTGGGCACTACTTACCTAGCTACTAGTTACGTATTGTTGGCAACCCAGAGCTGCTCGCCTGCTTGTTTAATTTTTCTTTCTGAGGCTTATGTGTGTCTTTTGTAGGTTAGAACCAAATGAAAAGAAAGTTCACAAGTCCTCAGCATTCCTTTTGTGTCATCTGGCATCATGAGTGATGAAACTGCTGAACCAGGCCTGGCCTGACAAGGGAGATTTTCTGTCTTCTTAATGAGCTAATTATATTTTTCTTCCCAGCCACTCGCATTATTACTGTCAGAGGATCAACACTTTGTAACACATGGCCAGCACTGCACTGTGAGATGGGAAAATGTCCATATTTCCATTGTCCATTTTAATGTGGGAAGCAGACAAATTACAGCTTAACAAGCTGAAGTTTATACAAGCACCTCCACACAAAGAAGATAAACAGAAGCCAGAAAACATCTTTGTGGATGTTTGTTATATATGTCAGAGCAGCTTTACTCCCAGAGTGTTATCCAGAGCTTTTGGTAGAGGGGCAGAATAGGTTGCTCACACACAGCCAGAAGTGGTTTGGAACATTCAGAGTGTTGCCATTTCTCTCTTTCTCTTTCTGTTTGTTTGTTTGTTTGTTTTTAAAACAAATTATATACATACTTAGCTGAGAAATGAGGAAGAGAGTTGGGTAATTTTAAAGCAAATTCCCACATTAAATGGACAGATGGTCCTTCTATTGCAGCAATAATTTTAATGGGAACAGTTCACACAAATTCTATTAATTCCCTATGTAATTTCTGAGATTGCTGTGAGTTGGCATTAAAGGCTGTAGCAAGAGGATAACAGGTAGCCTTTCAGACACTCCAGTAAATTGCCAAGGAGCCTGCAATTTTGTCTTGGCACAGCAGTCTCAATTATTAGAGGATTCAACAACAGAAACTTCAGGGAATGGCAGGCTTTATTTTTTTTCCAGGAGAGTATTTATATTTCATTTAGTAGCTAATCCAATGGTTTTATTTTATCACTCAGGAAGGAAAGCAGGCAGCACACTATCTTCTGATTGCAAGTGGTATTCCCTAAGAACAGGATCTCATAGACCCAGTTTGTTTCTTTTTTTTTTTCAAATAAGCTTTTAATTGTCTCCAAGCTCTTGCTAGATGTGTGCAAATCCCGTCAGCCTATCACGCAGCTGATCCAAATCCACTGAAGAAAAACAAAATATTCCACTTGATGTGTGAGCTTTGGACCAGGCCTTCATTCATAGCAATGGCCTATTTTCAAAACCTATTCCAACTGTTGGCTCACCCCCACCATGCCCACTAACCACATCTTGAGCACCTCCAGGGATGGTGACTTCATCGCCTCCCTGGGCAGCTGTGCCACTGCCTCACCACTCTTTTGGAGAAGAAAATTTTTCCTAATAGCCAACCTGTCTCTAAAACATATGGACGTTTATTTGTATGGACTTCCTGATCTATTTAAATTTCATTATATAATCACCTTCATCTCTGAAGATTTTTGAAGTTCTGATGAGCAACCTGCTCTCACTAGCCCACATCTGAGCAGGAGTTGTGCCAGGTGGCCTCTGGAGCTCCCCTCCAGCCTACACGTGTCCATGGTTCTGTGACAAAGAACAGCTGAATAAACCTTGCTCAACATTCCTACCAGTTTTCTTGTCTTCACACCTTAAAAAGCTTTGGCAGCGGAAGAGGCCAAGACAGATGTCAGCAGGAGAAGCAGCAGCTCCCCCTAAGGGCCAGGCCTGCCAAGTGATATTGGTGCAAAGTTCCAGAAGTAGCTGTGGAAAAATAGGGGAGCCAGTAGGCTAGAAAAACCGTGAGCAAGTGTTCAGTCTCAGAAGTTATTGTATTGGAAGCACCAAGAAAAAGCGAGCCAACACAAGCGTTCTCCAAGAAATCTTCCATTTTTTCTAAGTTTCTAAGGTTTGACCCACATTTTGCTTTGTAGCCTTGTATTCTGCCCTATAGAAAGAGTGACAAAAAATAGACAGTCACTGCCCTGTGTTCCTGTGACATACTGAGAAGTTAAACTCTGGGGAAAGTAAGCTGTATGTGTGGAAGTGTTTCTGCTTGTATTTAAACCTCTGTTATAGTGCAGAGCCTAAAAAACTCCTGCTTGTCTGAAGACATTTCTGTCTTCACAACGAAAAGAAGCTTTGATGTTACATTTTTTCCTGGCTTTCCCTAAGGCACAACTGAAAGGTATAATTAGCTTGTCCCTGGGGCACAAAAAGCCCTGCTACTGACATGGCATCTTTGATTCCTTCTCTCCGTCGGCACTGTGCTGCTCCGGGTCAACCTCAAAGTGATAAGGCAAATTACCTGAGCAGCTACAACCTTAAAAAGGAAAAACACTTAAAATGTAGCTTTTCAAGTTGGTTTTCTCTTAAAGTACTGATTGGAAATGAGATGCAGTGGTGTGAATTGGAGATGAAAAGATGAAATTGGGCCAGGGAAGGGAAGATGTTATGCCACAGCAGAAATGCCTTACTTTGTTTTACATCAAATACATCCACAGCAAGTGTAAAATTGAGGAGTGAGAAGGAGCACTGCAAAAGTGCCTGTTGGTAGTAGAAACTGATGTTATACGCGGGTACAGAAAGCTAGGATGAGTACACAGGTCCTTTTTATCTCAATGTCCTGGAAAGGGCTTAAAATTGATTCATCTCAAATTATGCAGCATGCTTTGGGTGAGATTACTCCTTCCTTCAACCACCCTTGATAAAAGCACTTATGCAAGTGTTGAACTCTAAGTATGTGAATAATGCTGTGTCCGTTTAGCAAAGATCCCACTGACTTCATTTCCATAAGACTCCTATTAATATTTAGGACATCCATTTCCTACTCTGGGAAGTGTCAGGAGAAGTAAGAATACTGCACAGTGAACAAAACATGGAAGCCTGTGTAAGAGAGCACGGAAGACAGAAGAAACTCATAAAGAAAGGACTTGTCATATTAGCTAACTGAGCCTTCAATATTTAGGCTTGTTTGTTCTTTCATGCCTTCACATCATCGCACAGCTTGTATGTATGTGCTCATATAAAAAAGAAATGACAATAAAGGAAACTCCATCCAAAATTACTTCACCTAATTAGAAACATGAAAGGAAAATGAAGGGAATGTCATTTACGCTGAAAAAGGTTGGGCACAGAAATGCACTGGAAAGATTTGTCGTGGTCTTAGGGTAGGGAAAAGAAAAAGCTGTCCAGCTCCTGAGGTGCCTCCTCTTGTACTTGTTCAAAATAAACTACTAACTCCAATGATTGCCCTTCCGGAGATGGGCTATTTTGGGAAAGTGGAGCTAAGCCAGAGGGAACAATCACGGAAATGACAGTGCATAACCAAGCAAGGCAAAGCAGGATTGGTTTCTGATCTTCTGTAAAGTGATTCTGTTCATGCTTGCACTTTAGCACAGGGTTTCACATGAAGTCTTGTAAACTCTTGGAATTGAGGCAAAATTTCTGTCAGTGAGGCACAAGTGCTGCATTTGTGCTGATGAGAGAGCAGTGCCACATAGCATGGGCTGGTGCTGGGCTGGGCATGTTCAGCTGGATGGATTGAGCCCTTAGCTCTCTGTGCCTCCTGGATGCTCTGAGCTACCACGTGATCCCAGATGCAGCCTCAGCATCTCACAGTGCCTCAAGGCTTCTTCCCTTCTCTGAGTTTGCATGGTGGCACCTCACCAGATCACATGCAAAGTCGCAAGTCTGTGAGTCATAGAAATGCAAGAGAGCGGAGATGCCAAGTGCATGGAGACACTCAATGGCAAGAACCCAATGTGCCTGCGAACACCTCCTCTATAGCTGCCTCTATAGCTGTCTTTGTGAAAAGAGTTAGGTGAAGTGATTGCCCTTCAGTTGAGTAGAACAAATTGTGTTTATGAGTAGAAGAACAAACCAGCCAGGGACCTACTCCAGCAGCCATGGCCTGAACCTGGATTCCGGATTCTTAACTGCAGAACAAAATCCTGATCTGGGGAGGTAAAATGCCAAGTTGTTCAGTAGCAGGAGCTGTACCCCCCTTTCTCACTGGTTGCTCACTGGTCAACCATCTCTGACTCACTACATTCAGAGTGTCTGCTTGGCTTGTTTGGAGCAGGAAGAAGTGATGAATTTCCCTTCTTCAGTGCATTTCTAGTAGAGGTGGCTTCTGGTGGCTCTCTGGTTTGATTAGTAAACGTTGACCAGTTTTGCTTGGTTGCCCTCAGCTCTTCATTGCTTAAGGTAAGTCCTGCATTGTAATACAAGTTTTCTGTTGTCATAGTGTTTATCAGGATTTTTGTTCCTGCATGTGCTGACACAGCTATGGATAAAATAAAGTAATGTATTACTATGCACAATAGTAAATGTGATCTATCTCTTTACATGTATAACAGTGCAACTGGAACAACAATATTTCTTTGTGCATAGGATTCACTTTTTCAATGGGAATTTGACCAAGTTAAAAAGACAAATGATAGTTAGATCTGTATGATGTCATGGCAATTGGTAGACAGAGTAGTTATGGGTCTTGCTTTGCTGCTTTATTAAGGCTTTTTGCAGCACCACTCCTCCCACAGTTCCCTGGTTAACCTGAAAACACACACAAGCACCACAGGACCATCTTCCTGTAACAGTGGTACTGCAGGACTAAAGAGCTCACACACTTCTTGGGTGTGAAAACCTGAAGATTGCAAGTTTGGCTGCACTCACAATGCAATAGTGCAAGGTGCAATAAATATAAATATACAATCAGGTCTAGACTTTGAGGTGTCGTCTTTCCAGTGGACTCACAGCCACTGGAATCTCTCAGGGTTCCTTCAGTCAGCCAAGCCTTCATCTCCAGTGAGAGCTATGACTACGGGTGGGCTCATCCCAGCTGCACAGGGTCCTTCCTCCTGCTGACTACTCACCCTACACAATTACAGTGTGCTGCTAGAAACCAACCCGCAGGGCTGCAGTTATGGTATAACACCTATGCATTTCAAGGAAAAAGTGTACTATTTACAGTATGTGTAATATTATATGGTACTTTATATCTTTATTCTGTTCAGGCAAACAGCAATTATATCTTGCTTCAGTGTGCGTAAAATAAGCATAGGAAGCATTTACACAAAAAGAATAATAATGAACAATACCAAAAAATCTCTTACCTTTGTTATAGCAAGAAAGTTATGGAAGAAAAAAGCCACATATTCCAGAAGGAGGGAATGGAGTATGTAAATCCTCCATGCTCTCCAAACGAACAACAAAAAAAAGCCCTTTGAACAAGATTTGTTTCCTCTGATTTCTGTACCATCGCTTAAGTTTTTAAGCCTCGTCTGGTCTTTTTCAAGAGACTAGTATAAAGCTTGATGCTTCTTTTCTAAATCACGTGGAGAAAACTGTTGGATTTCAGCTTTTAAAATGCTATCAGGTAACCAGCAGTGTGCAATGTGTAGGATTTAAGAATAAATGGGCAAATCCCCAGCTTGGCCTCCAGGGAACCTGGCAGCTCCCATCAGCTGATGGCCTCAGACCCTTCAGGATTATGGACTGGTCTAACAATCATACCCATGGACTCCACTGATTGTCCCTTGGTCTTGATTGTCTCATTTTCTATTCTGGGCATTGCGCTTGCTAGTATACTCCCTTGCTTTCTTGCTATTTCCTATTTTTGAAGTTGTTCTTCTTTCACCATGATTATCCTCCCTGAAGCAACTTTCTTGGCTTTGTGATCTCACCTTTTTGAGAACTTCATTTCCAAGAGAATGATGTGTAGCTGCTGTCCCTGGGCAGCACATGTGGGAAGCCATGGAGAACCAATGTGATGGGAGCCTCTGCCCCAGATGAGGTTATCTGGGAAGCCAAAGTTGCCAGTGCTGCTGTAGCATTCTTGGCCCCTCTTCAGCAATTATTATTATTCCACCGCAAATCTGCAGCTCTCTTGGGTGATCTGAAGACTATGGGAGCTGTCAGGACTATCCGCAAAAGGGAGAACTGTCTGCCTTTCATAATTAGAGAGCATTACAGCAAC
Organism: Tetrao urogallus; assembly: GCF_951394365.1. Lineage (NCBI taxonomy): Eukaryota > Metazoa > Chordata > Aves > Galliformes > Phasianidae > Tetrao > Tetrao urogallus. The sequence continues at coordinate 75,641,802 of NC_136814.1, read as the reverse complement.
AAAACGTTCCTCATGTCCTTATCTAAGGGAGGCACCACAGGGTACAAAATGCTGACTCTTCAGTCAAAACACAGCTTCATCTGGTTCATCTGGTTATTAGCAGTGATTACAGGGATGACACTCTTTGTCTCACACATACATGCATCCGCTCTTATCATATTGAATTTATATTGGTTTTCTCTGCCTCATCCCTTCTAAAATGTTTTCCTTGAAGAAACTTACAAAGAAAGTCTATGGGACATGTTGAGTAATATTCTTCAGAGGGCTTCAGTGCAGCATGGTGTTTTCATTGAACAGTAGATGTAGTCAGCAGCTGTATTTCACTTGGAGCATGGACTTAACAGTGATTTTTATGTGGGGAAGCCATCTCCGGCTTAGTTGTCAGCAGCCCCTGTGTCTGCAGTTGCTATTTGTTACTCAACTGGCTTCCTAGAAATGCTTCATTGCAGAAGCTTTGCCTGGAAGAAAGGAGACCAGTGGTAGTGTGGGACTTCTAGACACCTCATGGTCCTGGGCAAATCTCTTATGGGAAAATAACGTCACTAACCTTGATATTTTCTAACTAGCACAGAAAACTTGCATTCTAACTCCTTTTCACCAGCTCCTTCTGGTTGAGTTTACTTGCCTTTATATATTAAGAATTGCTTGGTGCCGTATTTGCTCCCTGACTGTCAAAACAGAAATCATTGTGAGTCAGGCAGCATCCTCACTCATGTTCACACTTTGCTGTGGCTCTCAGCTGCTTTGCTGAGTGGAAAAGGAAGCAGAATTCACTGCAGAGTCTACAGATCTGCATGCCTCATTCTGATAAAGGCTCCCTGAAGCTGATGGGGAGAAAAATACAGCCCTCTATCACCATCATCAGGTTGACCAGTAACTGATCTCCCTCCAGCAAGGCGGCAGGAGAAACACCACAACACAGAGCAAACAAGTGGATTTTATCATTCCTGACACAAACAATCTTTAGAAAATATTTCTGTGCTTTCACAGCATGAGAGAACTGCAAGTGAAGTCAGTGCTAAGTGAAATTCATGACTCTTCTCACCCAGCCACAAGAAAGGCACAGTTGTGTTAGTAACAGCAACACCACTGACCAGAGATGAGGCAAAGGGCTGATCCATTCTTGCTCTCGCACTTTCATGGCATTGGTAGTGTTTGGCTACTCTCCAGCAGTTTATTGGTTGTGAACATAATTAGAAATAATTCTGTGACAGTCTATCACGAGAATGATGATAAGAAAAGTGTGAGAAGTCAGGCTTAAAAGAGAAAGGTTGTGTTGCTGGCTCCTGCAGGTTAGAGGAAAAAATTGTCTATGGAGACTTTGCATTTACCAGATGTTCTGTATTTGAAACTCCTAAAATTAGTCCTCAAAGAGGTAAATTAGGCATGACACATTTCAGAGTTAATCATTACTATTGCATATTTGAAACACCACCTGGTATTTACAGCATAATTAATGGTATTATGACTCTTGCACAGTGATTTTAAATAATCTTTAGCAATGACTATCATTTGTACTGGTTAAGAAAGGTAATCCTATCTGCATCTGTAAAACAAATTATTCTGTGCTTTTTGTCATCCATTCACAAATTCTCTCTCATTTACAATATCTTTGCAAGAGACAAGTGAAACTGAAAAAATGCTTCAAGAAACAGAAATTTGAAACTGTTCATCAGACCTAAATCGAACTCATGTTACTATCCATTGCAGGCAAACAAACCTCCTAGTGATATGTTTTATCAAAAGGGTGTGATTCCTAGCAATACAACTCACATGTCCAACAGCAAGTCAATATTTTCATACTGCTGCTCTATTCCTAGGTAATAGCTAACTGTGCAAACTGATAAGCACTTCAGTGCAATCAATAAGAAAAAGAAGGTGGGAAAATCAACACTTTATTTTCACAAAATCATCAAAGCACAGAATGGCTTGGGGAGGACCTTAAAGATCATTCAGTTCCAACCCACTGCTGTGGGCAGGGCTGTCACCCACTGGATCAGGCTGGCCAGGGTTCCATGCAACCTGGACTTGAACATGTCCAGGGATGGGGCACCCACAGCTTCTCTGGACAGATTTGCCAGTGCCTCACCACCCTCTGAGTAAAGAATTTCCACCTAACATCTAATTTAATTCTCTCTATGTAAAAAGTCAGCTGGCTTCTGTTTATACGCTTCCTTCAACTACCGGAAGGCCATGAGGTCTCCCTTGAAGCCTTCTCCAAGCTAAAACAAGTTCAATTCCTTCAGCTTTTCTTCACAGGAGAGGTGCTCCAGCCCTCTGATCACCTTTGTGGCCTTCTTCTGGACATGCTCCAACAGCTCTACATCCTTCCTATACTGAGAGCACCAGGCTTAGACAAAGGACTCCAGTTGGGGTCTTCACGAGGGCAGAATAGAGGGGACTATCACCTCTCTTGCCCAGCTGGCCACCCCTCTTTTGATGCAGAGCAGGACGGAATTGGTCTTCTGGGCTGCAAGAGTATACTACTGGCTTGTGTCCAGGACTGCCAAGTACCTTTTCGAGTTTCAACAAATCATAGAATCATAGAATCATAGAATCATAGAATCACTAAGATTGGAAAAGACCTAAAAGATCACCCAGTCCAACCGTTCACCTATTCCCAATAGCTCCTACTAAACCATGTCCCTCAACGCAACATCCAGTCTTTCCTTGAACACCCCCAGGGTCGGTGCTGTGCATGTTGGTTTCCTGCCTCCTCTGCTTGATTTCTTGTGCCGGGGAATGGAGAGCTCTTGTCTTCTCATACAGATGTCCTTAAAGGGTTGCCAGTTCTGTTCCATTTGGTATGTCCCTAAGGACAGTTTTCCAGGGGATTCCATCCAACAGTTCCTATAAAAGCCAGAATTTTGCTCTCCCGATCTCTCAGAGTCATGACTCTTCTCTTTGCCAGGCTCTCAGTCCTTGAGATCATAAACTCAACCCGAACATGGTTTCTGCAGCCCTTTTCTGATTTTTGTACTTAGGATATGCTCATAAGTGGTGATTTTTAACAGTTGTTTGCATTAGCTTAAATGCACATCCGAGCTGAGTCTAAAATCTTCTGCAACTCTCACCTTGGGGAATTTTCAGGAAAAGAAACAAACACTTGAAATTCCAGTCCAGGTAACACTCAGATTTCTGTTAATCTGATCCAGAGCGAGACTTCATAAGGAGAAAATTCCTCTTGAATTCAATTATATTTCATGCTCATTATGCTCTATTATATATGGGAATTAAAATAGTCATGGATATTGAGCTTAAAGTCTTCTGCAGCACTGCTAAGCAAAATTCTGAGGCTGAAATTGGTTCTGGACCATCCCTCAAGGGCAGCTTTCGCCATGTGCTTCTGCTGGCCTTGTAGCTCAAAGGCCTTCGGGTGTCAGTAGCAGCAGGTTTACTTTTGTATTCATGTATTGTTTGTGAGAGCTGAAGATGTGCTGTATCCATAGAGCTCCAGTGACGTCAATGGGGTGAATGTACAGAAATCAGCCAACCTAGCATAATTTCTTTTGTGCTGCTGTCATTGCTTGGGAACAAAAGATTGAACAGACAAACCCTAAGTCATCAATAGCACTACCGCAGCTGAAAACTAAAGGAATACATTTTGCAGCATCCCCCAAACCCACCTGTTGAGTAGCACAGAAGCTCAGGGAGCAGCTGGCTCTTGGTTGTTCTGAGTTGAGTGTACAGCACACAGTTACCATAGATTTATGTTGGTACCATGCTCAGGTCATCATATTTTGTGGTAAATAGCTAGCCAAGCTTGCCCCTGAGAAAATGAAAGGAATGCAAGGACAGCAGAGCTTACTGATAATCCTCAGAGCAGGTTTGCTGGTGGTCTCCTGCAAGCCAGAGGGATGCACAGATAGGCCTCATCTTCTCGCTAGAGCTGATGATAAACTTTTTTAAGCTATAACTCCTTTACTATCAGCTGAACACTAATATGAAGGCAGCATGTGACAGCATCTCAGACATCGGCCACCTCACTCCGGGTAGAATTGTTTCCACAGAAATTGGTCCTCAGAAGCACTGTATCTTCTCCTACATCTCAGCAAGCTCAAAGTCCACAGCAGCTCAGCAAGAACTCTGTTGTCACAGGTGTTTCACTGTAATTACTCACCTCATTCACACATAAGTGCACTTAACTTGATTTTTAGAAGCTCTCTCTTCCAGATGGGCAAGTGTGAGCTCTTTTTCTAGACTCTGTAGATAAAGGGCAGAATCTGGCACACACAGGAGTGACTCACTGCTCCTGGGGTTCACGGACCTGGGACAAGCCCATAACTGTTTGAATGCAACAATTTTTAGTGCAGGCAAATCTGTTTGGTTGGATGATCCCCAGACTTTGGAGTTGTTTAGATCTCTTTCTTAAGGCAGCATTTAATCTGCCTATGGCCTCAGATTGTTTCTATGTAGGAGAAACCGTGAGAGTTTTTTTATAAGTCACAGGGCCTGGTTTGTAGTTTTCCAGCTGAAATTCTCCTCATCGCAATCCGTTCTTTGGCCAGAAGATTACTCACTAAATCCTTCCTGCTTGCACAGTTCACACTCCATCATCTTCAAAGTTTTTGCAGCATGTCTTTCTTTGCTAACAGCTTCGTTAGGAATGGCTGATCACGAATTTTTACTTTCCTGAGAAAGCTTTCCTGGATGGCAGCCCACCCTGCCTATCTGTGTGCCTTTGGTGTTCATTTTCTAATGGCTCCATGTGTTCCTTCATTAAGTAATACAGGCTACAAAGGTTAGCCCTGAGCACTAGCTATCATAATTTCTTGTATATGCATTTCACTAGAGATGCACTAATTATTAATGCTTTGGAGTGGTAATAACCCTTTGAAAACCTCTGCTCAGCAGATCTTTGCCAATACACGCACAAAATAAAACAAAGCCCAACCATGCTTGGTGTTATTTCCTTGCTCCAGCAGACAGCAAAGTTTTGGGAGCAGAGTGTGGTGCTGCGCAGCTGTCCCCTTGCTGTGAGGCAGGGATTTCTCTAAATTCTGCCTCCAGGATAAGGATAGTCAAGCTGAGCTTCCCTAAATGGGAAGTCATCAACAGGAGAGAAAGCCAAATGGGATACAGATAAAAGAACTGAAGGTTGTGGTTGTGCCTTCATCCAACTCCTCCTATTGAATGGTTAGAACTTCTTGTTCTAACAGCAGTCTCCAGTGAGTTGTCATGCTTTGTTGTTCTACATCTTGACTTAAGCCTGTCTTTCTTATTTCTCAGCATACTTTGTGTTTCTCCTGTTCCCATACTCATTTCTCCAGGCTGACATGGTGCTGATGTGCCCACAGAAGGCAACACATCCTTCCTCCTTTCCTCTTCTTTATTTTTCATACTTTACACTGACCTCTTGGCTTTGATTTTTTCTGTTCCCAGCTTGTAAATTTGAACACATTCTTTCTCCCTTACATGCATTTTCAAAGTGTTTCAGGTAAGGTTTGAAGCTTGAAAATAGCATGCGCAAAAATTTATTCAGACAGCAAAAGTACTGAAAGAAGGAAGAATTATTACAAAATGTTACTTTTTTTTTTCTGACAGCTTATTATCAGGTTGCATTTCATACATCTCTCCTGTGGACAGTCAAAAAGAAACAGGAAAACTGTAGTATAAAATTGTTGTTACAGACTTGACCTGGTCGCATCCTTGGAGAAAAGGCTTAAATGTTGTTTGTGATAGAATACAATGCTGAACCAAGCCTCACCACCCATTCCTGCAGCCTAAATGAATGGTACAACCATTTCGGTGTGGATTAGCTGCGCATGCTCAAGCAGTGTCTGATAGTATCCACAGCTTCCTGAGTTGGGGTGTTCTGCCCTCCTGGATGCTGCTGTACTGTTGCACAGCTATGGTCGTTATCTTCCACGTGGGATTTTTACAAAACATGACCTTGTTCTGGCTGCAGAGGAGTATAGCGTACATGGGGGTTGTCCATGGGGGCTGGTGCAACCATGCCCCTCTGGGCTCCCTGGCATTGCAGCTGCAGCAGTCAGAGTGGGTAGGCACAACTCCCAAGGTCACCCTCACACAGATCAGAGCTGCAATTTGAGTAAAAAGATGCTTCCAGACCTGCTGTGGCTGGAATTATGCAGTAAAAGGACATCCAGCTGGGATGTCATAAAAATGAACTTGGCAAGCGCTGCATGATATGGGGTCTGTGCAGCTTGGCCAAATAGCCTGTGATGCTCAGCATGTGCAAGGTCAGCTGAGGGAGGCAGCAGAGGGGAGTACAACATCTCACTTCAATATGATATCCAATGGAGCTGCCACACTGAGACCTAGTGTTAGCCACTGCTGCTATTAAAGACTCATTGAGGGTGATGAAGAGCAAGACTTAAACTAAAAGAGGGTAGATTCAGGTTAGATGTTAGAAGGAAATTTTTACTTGGAGTCTGGTGAGGCACTGGAACAGATCACCCAGAGAAGCTGGGGATGTCTTATCACTGGAGACATTCAAGGACAGGTTAGATGGGGCCTTGAGCAATCTGAACTTGTGGGAGGCAGCTCAGCCTCCATGACAGGGAGTTGGAACTGGATGGACTTTAAGGTCTTGTCCAGCCCAAACTATTCTATGATTCCATGATGATATGAACATAGCCTTTTGCCTCGACTCTTACTGATTAGCTCAGGTGGTGACCACACCACGCTCTCTGCAAACACCGGGGTTTGCTGACTCCTGTGCCTTTTCATCCCTACCCAATGCACTCATGGCCTGGAAATGAAATCAGCTCAAGGCTGAAATAACAGAAAAGGCAAATACTCTTTGTTTCATATCCAAGCAAGTTTTAGGTAATTCCCTGTAATCCTATTGGTAATTCAAAGGACACTCAATCTACGTATAGAGCTTTCATGGGATAAATTCATTTCATAAGCCTGTTAAATATCTTGCACACATATGGGCATTTGTACATTCATTTCCTCTTCTAGTTAACGACAACTAGATTTCTTTCATTCTGGAATCCCTAGAATTTCATCTGTTCAGGATGAACAGCAGTGCAAAACAGTGATCTACTGTTCAATTCAGTGCAGTGTGAAAAAGCATTTCCATTTGTTTGCTTGAAACCTTCAGCCTGGTAACTTTATCAGATAACAGTTCTTGTGCTGTGAAAAAAAAATCAATTGTTATTCTCTATTCATTTTCACTAAAGCACCGAGTCTTATGTATGCTTCTAGCAGAGGCCAGTGTCTTATCTTTTACCGCGTGCTGAAGAATCTTAAGCTATGTTTTTCTTTTCCCGGAGAAGCTGTTCCCTATCTCCTATCTCTGCATTTTTCTAATTTACTGTATTTTGAAACTGTGATGACATGCACTGAAAGCAATACTGAAAGTGTCTCTGCACACTTTTGTGTAGCACCATAAAAACCTTTCCCAGTTTGCTCTGTCCCTGAGACGCAGAGGAGGGTTTGCATGCCTGAGCACCTGAGCACTCCTTTTAGCTGCACTATCTGTATGATTAAAAGGTATAAAATACAAATACGTAAACATTTTGCAGTCTGCTGCAACATTCATATTACTGACCACATGCTTCTCAGTCTAGTTGCCTTTCTGAGCCTCTCTGAGCACTGAGGTATTTCCAGGTAGCTATTCACATCAACATGAAGAGCTCTTCCCTGACTCATAAAAAATAAATCAGTTTGTGGATGGGCATGCATGGCTAAAATTGTTTTCTCCTTGTGTTTGACTATGTTTTTATTTGCACTCAATTTCACCTGCAAGCTTATTGCCCAATTATTTATTGTTCTTGTGCCAATTTTTGCAGTCAGTTTTAGATGTGAGTATCCTGATTTATTTTGTATAATCTTCAGCTGTGTAGCACACACTGATGCTTAAAACTTTTCCATCAATAGTTCATAGCACTCATATTAATGGCCTCTGTGCATGCATACAGGATGTACTGAATGGTCCTTACACAGAGCTTCATGGACTCCACTGGAAACCTCATCTATAATGCCTAGCTTTTGGCCTCTTGCATATTAGCCTGAGAAAGAAATACACTTCTACCCATGACAGCCCAATATCTTTAAGAGAAGAATTTGTGCTCTATATGGACCGAATCACCTTTTTCCAGTGCGCTTGCTTGACTCCTGTGAAGAGCTCCAGCAGCAGCTCAAAATGCCTGTCTTGGGTTTGTGCCCAACATGGAAGCTAGCAAAACTGAGAATAAGTTGTCAATAAAATAACTAAAATGCTAGAATTACTCCAAGCAATGATTTAGAATTACCAAAAGCAATGAAAGATGTCCAGTGGGTTTTATTAGTTAAAACAGTGTGACTGCCATCTTCAGTTTGCACAGCTCTATGAGTCTTGGAAAGGAGAACAGAGAAGTGAAAAGGGTTAGCAAGAAAACTGAGACAGTCCTAAAAAAGATAACAAGAAAGCTAAGTTGGTTGCAGGACATGAATATTTGATGGCTGATATCTGAGGATGAAGATCTTTCAACTGGCACTAAATGTGCCATCTGGTTGAACAACTGAAATAGTTTGAACAAGGGACTGAAATCTGCAAAACCCATGCCTGTATTCACAGGCATACATGAAGGTTTCAGCCCATCCAGCATGTGTGGCATTATCTAGAGATGAAAATTGAATGTACATAAAAAACATTTTGTTGGGACTTACATGGAACTCTGGGTTCTGAAACTATTTCCTACAACATAAGTATGAAACTGATCCATCTGTCTTTTGTAGCCATTAGGCTGGCTACATCCTCAGTACATGATCCAGGAAAAGAAGCAGGTTTATGCAGCTGCCACCACATCAGAGCCCTGCATATTTACTGATTGCAAGGAGCATTTGCACAGTAGGAAACAGCAAGATGACTAAAGCGATGGGAAGCCTCAGCACAGCCAGACTTACAAAAGGTAGTAAAAATTCAGACAGCTGAAGAAAATTATTGAGTTTTAGACAGGCTTTGAGAAGCTAAATGCGTTCAATGGCTGCTTTACCATCTAGAAAGCTGTAACTCGTTACTGGCTGCACTGGACGTAATGTTTCGGAGTTTAAAAATAGGCTGCTTATATTGCTCCTTCTGCTTCCCCAGGAGTGCCGAGAACATTCAGTACTTATTAAAGAAGGCATTAAAAAGAAGTTGAGGTTTGCATATTTCTTTCTGTGACTTCTATTTAAAAAATAAAAAATAAAAAAAATGTCAGAATGACCATTTATAACTGTTCTTGTGAGGAGCCAGATGGTAACGAAAAATGGAAATGAGAGGATATATACCCCTTGATGGGTCATGAGGCTTTCTACTGCAGGGGTGTCTGGGGGTTCCTGTTCTAGTCCAAGAGAACCTCTTCACATCCTGATCCTTTCTCAACAGCCTTCCCACAACAGACCGAGGAACTGGCTATCGTCTGAGGCCGTGTTCCATGGAGGAGAAATAGGAAAAATACCATGTTCCAGTCAATAGGTAAAAAGAATAGAAAAGGACAATAACCACATTGTAAATCACAAGAAAGTAGATCTCAAGGGTTTTCTTTTGGATTGTGCTACGGAGGATCTAAACTCTGGACCAGTACCAGCTATCCAAGAGATGTTGATCATCACAGTGAACTGTTACAATTACACGTCAAAATGTCCTCAGGGACATTTTCTGGGACATGAGGCCCCAGAAAACTTCTAGGGGAGCTGTATCACAAACACACCACCAATCTCATGTTACGCAAAACCTTGTAGCTTATGCTTGGCTTGCAAGTTCCTGTATCTGATGTAGTGCCTCACAGAGAAGACTCAAGGATGTGCATGAGGCTTCTCACAAAGAATTAAGCAGAGATGAGGAGAATGGGTCTTTCATGAATTTGTGCTTGTGACTCCTAGGAAACATCTTTGCATTTTACAGCAGCAACTTGTAAATAGTGCTTCAACTGATTTGTTTCTATGGAGGTGACTGCTATTATTTTTGCACTGAAAATATTACATTTGCATGCAAAGGCTCCTATCAAGATTGAGCTCCCCATGGGGCTGGAGGCTGGGCAAGAACTAAACAGAGCAACTTCAACATAGCTTCATGTCCACAAAGGAGCATTTTAGGCTTCAAGGGATGCCACTATGTCTCATCGAAGTGCTGAATCTGAGGCTAAAGTAGCTGTTGAGGCTGTGTCTCACTGGGGTGAGATGGAGCACTGGGGAAAGATAAAAGGAGCAGAGATTTAAATGGAGATACTGGTATTGATGCTTTCCCAATTTGTGCGCCCTTTTGTGAATCGTAAATGAATTTCCTGTATGCCAAGGACCTACTAAATCTGTTAGCACGCACAGTGAGTTTTTAGGAGAACATATCTTACACTCACAAAATTCTACATTGCATAGACATTGGAGTATTTACGTGAGATTATGCCTATAAGTATTTGTTGAGGTACAAAGCCAGCCTTTGACTTTAAATTGTGTCACTGGATTTGAGGAAGTGAAATTCACAAAATGGTAGAAAGATGGATGAAGAACAAATTAGGGCTGTTTCATCCCAGAGGCTTATGCCAGGTTAATGCATTTGGGAAGATGGGCATGTCATATCTCCCTGTGCGAGCCAGACAGAGGAAGAACTGAGCCAAGGGATGTAAAGCCACCTCTGAAAACCAGTCAATGAAATTGAAGCCTGTGCCACAGAAGTCCTTCACCAGAGTCATTAACACATGATTTATTTTTTTCTCTTCTTAATTAAAGAGCCTCTGCACTCTCAGCTTTTTTAGAATGTATGTTAATAACTAAATGAAAAGAGAAACAGAAAATACTAAATGTCTTGTATTTAATGAAACTATGCTCATTTTAGATAAATCAGTAGCATTTCCCTGCAGAGTTTCTTGTTACAGAATCTATACAGAATCTATACAGAATCTATACAGAACTCTGAACAACCTAAAAATTCCCCTGGTATTATGAGGGCTTCTGGTATTTGCAAAGGATCTTCAAGCAAGCTGTTAAGCTGTGATGTTTTCCTTTGCAATTGGCACTAAAAAATCTTTCAGTCTACTTTTGTATCAGAGGTAGACAGAAAAGAAAAATTCCAGATCCAAAATTAGAAGGAGTCTGGTATTGAAAACACAACACTGGCATAGTGATGCTGCTTTTGGGACTGGTGATAGAATTACCTGAAAACTCCAATGCTAGTGAATTTTGAGTACAGGGGAAAGAGTTTACTAAAACTGGAGTAAAATATGGCATGCACGTGCTGTACTTACAGTGTAATAGCTGTGCTTATGCTCTCTTAGCAGTTGCTAGTAAATATGCTAGTAAATATCACTGGTAGAAGATCAATGTATGTACAAGATGATGTATATATTCTGTATTTACTACCTATTTTTGGCATTAAAACTTTATTTGCTGAGTCAAGTCACTTGATATTTGAGTGATGACTCCCTAAAGGGGTATTGTTGTGTATCTTTTGTAACCCATACACATGCTTTGATATGTAAGATATAGCCATAAAATAAAACGTTATTTATTTTCTGAAATGTTTCAAGATTGTGAAAAAATGTATCTATGCCACAAATTATATCAGTGGTTTCTAAACGAGTTGGACCTGTATACTGCTGCCAACCCATTGTTTCTCTCCCAAACAACCACACGCAGTCCTCATCAAGGTGTGTAATTGAGAATATCCCTAATGTGATTCCCAGTCCTTCCTCTGGGTTACTTACTGCACCTTTGAGGGTCACTGATGGAAACCACTGCTGTAATACCAGTGGCTCTTAAGCTATTTTAAAACCTTGAAAATCATGGGTCCTCATTTGGACCTTGATCTTTCAAAGGCCCTAATTATGAGCAAACCCTGCTATGGGAAAACTTGGAGCATAGAAGGCGAAGAGCTTTCTGCAGTGGAGTCCCAAAATCTCCAAGAGCAACAGTGGTAGAATATTTTTTTCCCTTCTGAGCTGGAGAAATGCAAAGCCAACTCTGAACTATGTGTGCCAATGATGATACTTGCACTGAATTAAATGACTCAGCCCAGTGCAAGCACTCCACCTGAATTCCTTCTTAAATTCAGAGCTCTTCCCCACTGTGTCTTTCTGTTTAGCCACTGTGGTTATAAAATTGAGCTGAGCACACAAAACAGTGAAAAACATTTTCATAGTGTGCAATTTACATAATACCATGCCATTAGCTTAAAACCCAGCAAATATAGAAACAACTGAATAGTTTCTCCTCAGAATTCCCAAGTTTCTTCAGCAAACCCACACAGCAACCCCCACATGCTTGAATTCCTTGTCATGGTTTTGAAGTCTAACTGTGGCAACACATGTATTTTATTTTATATTTTATTTTATTTTATTGTTTTGTTCTTGTTTTAATTTCATGACCTGCTCAGCTACTTCTCCTCTTCATCTGAAGTTTCTGGAAGAGGAGTAAGAGGAGATGCATGCATGGAGTTGACCCAAAGCTTTGTAGGACCAGGCATGTCCATGCCTCTGCCATCCCTCTGCCCCTGCTGAGTCCATGATCCCTCTTCCTCCTACAGGTTGTGGCTTTCCTTCCCTCAACAGTTTTGGTGCCACTGAGGCACTGGCACAGGCTGCCCAAAGAAGCTGTGGATGTCCCACCCCTGGAGATATTCAAGGCCAGGTTGGATGAGGCCCTGGGCAGCATGAACTGGTGGGTGGCACCCTGCCCATGACAGGGGGTTGGAATTGAGCGGACTTAGATGTCACTTCCAGCCCCAGCCATTCTATGATTCTATAATCATTGCTGGGCTCTGGTCCCATACCATGGTAGCTGGAAGAAGCACTATCTGTTGTAGTTGCATTCTGTACCCAGTACTGCACCACTGCTGCCAGCCTCACGGATGTTAATTACACTTCTTCAAGCAGAGGTACTCTAAATTTAGTCTGGTTGGGAGCTATTTGAGAAGACAAATGGTGTTGATCTATGGTTGATGGGCAGAATAAATAACACAGGAAAGCCTTGCTAACAGCTACTGTGCAGTCGTATGTCAACAGTATCAATCAGCCAAGCTACGAGCAGGTAATGCTCCACTCACCCATGGGTGGGCTCAGCTTGGAAAAGGGAGGTACAGGAAATGATGCTGGGAGGCCAATAATATAAAGCTAGATACCTGTCCCCAAACAAGAAAACTCCACATCGATTTAAAACCTCCATTTGACATTCTGACCATTTTTTAGACTTCAAGTTGCTTTTTTTTAACTTTTCTTCTTGGGCAGTCCTGTTAATGCTTTAAAATATGATCTGGTTTGTGTTGTGCTTATTCCAGAAGTGGCTTCTAATGTTGTACCTCTGCCTTTGTGCCTGAACTGTTTTTTGCAGACCACACATGTCAGGGTTGCTTTGGCAGACTGAACTCACTGGGTGCACTTCAGACTGTGCCCATTCTGAAGCATTCAGTGTGTTAGTTCTCTTGGAGAGGCTGTCTGGAGGACAGGATGAGGATGTACAAGTGAATGAAATTAAGAAAGAGCAGTAGGAAGACAAAGGGATGTGGATTTTGTGATGAAATCTTCAATTTGCAGATTTTCATCTTCCTTTGTCAGCTTTATCAGGAAGTCGAGATAATTTGTGTTTCCAGAGAGAGTCTGCTTTTAAGACTTATAAAGGTAGGTATCTGACCTCCTAAATCTGGACTTTGATGCTCAGTAATAATAAGTTTTCGTAGGATTTGGGCATTCATACCCTTTTGCTCATTTTCAACACCCTTTTCTTTTTGCTCTCAGAACTGCAGTATTGGTACCTACGAAGTCGTACCACAACTTTGTTAGGAAGTGCCACATGCCAGCCTTTCACATTGCCTACACTTGCCTTATTGTTCAAACCAACCTGCTGTTTGGATGGGCAAGATTATTCATGAGTCTGAACCGGTCTGCAGCATTATGCGAATCCATTATGAACTGAGCTTTTCATACATTTTTACATTGCAGAATTTCTGTTAAAACTCATGACTGTAACAACTCTAATTATACCATCATTTAAAGAGTTTTATTTCCATTCTGGCATAATTGACTACTTGCTTGTGAAATAGTTTCTTTTCTGGTTCCTCTGACCCTCTACCAAGAAAATAATATTTCTCCTTTCCTCATTATGCAATTACATCAAGACACAGTAGCTCACTGAATGATGTAAATGTCAGTGAATGTTATTCTCTAGAAAACCATTTGTTCCTTCTCCATTCACAGGCAAAAGTTTAAATCCCCTGAAGGGATTTAAATTTTACATTAATGAAAAGACCTGAAGGCAATCATCTTGATGTACAGAACTTGCTAACCTGCTCCTATTCAGGAATCTTTCAAGGACCAACTTGCCATCAAATCACAAGGTAACATCTGTGCCATCAAGTCCATTGGCAGCAGTTGAGGGTCTGATGTGCAGTGAAGTGCTTCAGGGTCAGGAAGGGACCTGGGTTCTGTGAACTACAATTTACTGACTGTAAAGCCATTCAGACAGTTATTTTCTCTTTGTTTTAAAACAGCCTGTGAGAAATAGAGAACATTTCACATGTGAAACAAAGGGCTAATGAACAGTCTGAGCCACTGACAGCCTTACCTGCATGGGACCTGCAGCATTTCCCATCCTTTTGTTCTTTATTACAAAGATCAAATCCCACTCCTCTGGTTCCATGATGTTTCCCTGAAGTAGGAGAGGAGAGTGATCAATTTAGGGAAAAAAATGGCCTGAAGAAACACCTGCCTCAGAAACTTCTCCTGTCATGGCTGACAGAAGCACATTTTCTGAGTGAGAAGAGGGGATTCATTGCACCATCTCATCATGAGGCAAGCACAAAACAGGCCAAAGAAACTGCATCCTGAAATTGCCTAATTTTTTCTGCAGATTCTAAAAGTGATGTAGAGTTACTGGCACTAACTCACACCTCTTGGCTGTAGACATCTCACTTTGGTTGCTAAAATGCACACCTTGCTGCACAGATGCACACACTGCCCCATGATGGATGTCCAAGAGAAGATCACCACTGTATTTTTTCTCATTCTCCCAAAAGATTACAATATCTGCAGATCCTTTGTACCCGATTGTGCTGCAGCACCGCTTTGACTTATAATACTGATTGGTATACGTATCACTCATGGGAGCAGTAACATATGGTGAGTGATTTAAAAGGCAGTAATTGCTCATCTGTAAATTCTAGGGAATCACTCTCTTACTGAAAGTTCTCTGAAGCTCTTAACCAAAATCTATTTTTTTTCATTCAACTGAAAATAGATTTAACTGATAAATGTGTAATTGCTTTGCCATGCTGAAATACACTTTAGCTGTCAGGAATATTATGATAGCAGAGGCTAAATTCAATAATATGTCTTAAATATAGGACACAATTTCCCGCCTATTCTGAGTGCCAGATATAGAACAGGTAGATTTGAAGTAGCTCATATTTGTGCTCAGAATAAGTTGAGTCTTACTTGCAATCTTTCAAATCATACCAAGGGAGATAAAAGCAATGTTACCACTCACCTGAGGAAAGCAATATGGGATTTCTGACTCTGGTAAAGCTCTGAGATATTTTGGTTGTGATGTGATGAAATTTCAGCCTTTCAAGTAGAAGTTCTTACCATTTCTGTCAAGATCAGGACACTTGGAGACTACAGTCTGATACATGCTATAGCCTTTGTTGATGTTGGATGTCCTGAATCACTTTTCTACCATCTGTACAACTTCACAAGGCTTTCAGGAAGATCTGCTCCTTGATTTTCCCAGGAACAGAGGAGAAGCTCACTGGTCTGTAGTGTCTCAGGTCTTGCTTTTCTACCTTTCTTAAAAATGAGAGTGATGTTACCCTTTTTCCAGGTACCTGAGACTCCATCTGATAGCCATGACTTTTCAAATATGATGGAAAGTGGATTGGCAACATCAGCCAGTTCCCTTAGGACCCTGGGATGCATGTCATTGGGCCACATAGACTTTATGTCCAGGTTCATCAGATGATCCCGAATCCGATCTTGACTCCTAATGAAAGGAAATTCACACCGCAGTCTCTGGCTTCCAGACCTTAAAAGTGTGTATGAACAAAGGAGTGTCACTGAATTCCTCCATGTGGAAAAAATGGCTTCCATTGACATTCATTAACAATTGCTGAATATTTATGAGAACAAACAGCAGCTGTGAGCACAGTGAAGTGATGCATGGTGCATTTCAACAGTGATGACAGCAACAGTGACGACAGCAACAGTGGTTCACCTCTACTACTGCAGATTTTGATGAGTACGGCATGTGGGCTCTTGGTCATTGCTGGCAAAACTGCATAGCTAACAGTGGTGACTATGTATTTTGTCACTGAGAATTTGCTCTGTCAAAAAGTGTTATTGTGCTCTTTGTATCTGTTGTAGCTTCCGTGGAAATAAATAAAAGCATTACTTTCAGTGTGACCTTTGTATTTTGGTTAAGAAATTGTTGGCTACAGTATAGCAGAAAATTGCCCAAATTAAATCATATGGAGCAAGTGACCCTGCAGTCTGCTGATAAATTATAATGCTCTGGTGTCTGGTCTGGGAAATAAACTAATTTCCATTCTTGCAGAGGTTGGAGACGGGCATGTATAACAGAAATGCATTTGTTATCCAACACAGAGGAAGCTATCTATCTGTTAGAAGAGCTGTGTGCATGTTGCTTGAAGTACCACTTACAGTCTGAGTGGCATAGCAAGGAACAAGCCCAGCATGCCAGCCCTGGCGTACCAATGTCACCACCATGGCAGGGCTGTGCACCAGGCACAGCACCATTACCAGGCGAAGGAAGGGATTGTCATGCTCTGCTCTGCACAGACACACCTCAAACACTGGGTGCAGCTCTGCGTGCCACAGTACAAAAAAGGCATTCCCTGATCCCAAGTCTAATTCCAGCTGTGTCACTGGAAAATGAAATGCTTCCACTGGTTTTATTGGAATGAGTCTCAATTTTCACACAAGCCACTGAGATCACGAACTGATCATGATCTATCCCTTCTCTTTATTGGCGACTCTCTTTTACTGTAGCCTTAAAACCAAAAAAATGTTTTAAGATACCTTGAATTACTCTTTTATTAAGTAAAACTACATTGGGATTTTTGCTACTTTCATCCTGCAGGTATAAACAGAAGGGGTTCTCTTTGCAACCAGAAATCTTTTACAATACCATGCCATTTTCGAGGTCAAGAGGACATCCATGGGCATTTACAGTACAGCCAACAGCAATGTGACTTTTATAATAATGCAATTACATTTCTGTTTGGAAATGAAAATAGCGGTCTCCTAATTGCTGGGATCAAACATCAGATCTCAGGAGGAGTATTTGCAGACTCCAGGCTTGACAGTAGTTTCTTAAAAATTAAATGAGCTCTGTAGACATCAAGATTGTTTTGCTTTTAAAAGAAAACACTGTATTCTTGACAGGGTGCTATTGGGCATAATACCACCATTTTTTTACTATTATTAATTATATATTTTAAATATTTCAGATAATATTTTTACTAGAGAAACAAAAGGACTGCAGATTCTTTAGCAAACTAAGATATTTATTAACATAACATCAGGTTGTATTATGAGGCTTTCACAAAACTATACTAAAGTATTTGAAGAATGTTTTAGCATAATGCTTTAATTCCCTTCCTGATTTAAAAATAGATTTTGTACTAAAGGAAAACTAAAGTTGAACTATTCATCTGTATTTACAATTTAATTTTAAAATCTTACTACAGATACCTGTTAGCAGTTCTATCAGTCAAGATATATGAAAACATACTGAAAAGTTTTGTGTTGTTAAAGCCGTAATGTTCAAAGTTACTGGTGGTTTTGAACCTTTTCCTCCCTACATTGAAGGCATGGCTGTTTGAAATATGATGCATCTGAACTGAAAGGTTGTCAATTTCTAGGTACATCAAAGAGAAACTTTGGGACATTTTGAACAAAACAAGAAATATTATGCTGCTTCAATAATTCTGAACCTTTTGCTAAAGTCCTTTGGTAAAGTACAGTAATATGAGTAATGCCTGTAGAAGGTGATAGAGATACACCATTGGCTTGCGAGGGAAATCAGGATAACTTCTTGCAGTCTTTTAGTGCCAGCACTCACTCTCTTGGTCTCACTGCTTCTCTGAACCAGTCCAACTTTAAAAAGAGGAATAAATCTAAAAAAAAAACTCCACAAACAAAATCATAAAACAAATAAAATCCTATATCCATTCAATCTACATGCAAAAGCACTGGTTGCTGTACTGGAAGGCATAGACTGATAGGTGTGTCCCTGTGAGGAAGAAATCGGGAAAGGGTGGCAGGAGACCTGTGTGGATGAGCAAGGAGCTCGTGCACAAACTCAAAGGAAAGAAGAAAGCCCATGAAATGTGGAAAAAGGGTCTGACTACTTGGGAAGAATACAGGAATGTTGTCAGGGTCTGCAGGAATGCGACAAGGAAGGCTAAAGCCCGCCTGGAATTAAATCTGGCAAAGGGGATAAAGGATAATAAAAAAGGTTTTTTCAAGTACATTAACAGTAAAAGGAAGACTAGGGAGAATGTGGCTCCCCTGCTAAGTGACGAGGGTGTTCTGGTAACGGGGGATGCTGAGAAGGCGGAGATACTGAATGCCTTCTTTGCGTCTGTTTTCAGTGAAAAAGCTCCCACTCGGGAATCTGAGACCCTGGAGGTGAGTGAGAGGATCTGGGGAATGGAAGACCTCCCTTCTGTCAGGGAAGAGGTGGTCCAGGAGCGCCTAGGCAACACCAATGTTCAGAAATCCATGGGACCCGATGGGATTCATCCACGGGTGCTGAGGGAGCTGGCAGAGGTGGTTGCTGAACCGCTTTCTGTCATCTTTGAGAAGTCTTGGAGGACGGGGGAGGTGCCTGAGGACTGGAAGATAGCCAACGTCACCCCGGTCTTCAAAAAAGGCAGGAAGGAAGACCCAGGCAATTATAGGCCAGTCAGCCTCACCTCTGTCCCTGGAAAGGTGATGGAACAGCTTGTACTGGATGTCATCTCCAGACAACTGGAAGAAGAGGAGGTTATCAGGAATAGTCAGCACGGGTTCACAAGGGGGAGGTCGTGTTTGACCAACCTGGTAGCCTTCTATGATGTTGTCTCTGGCTGGGTGGATGGGGGGAGAGCAGTGGATGTAGTCTACCTTGATTTCAGCAAGGCATTTGATACTGTCCCCCACGACATCCTTATAACAAAGCTGAGGAAGTGTGGGATAGATGAGTGGACAGTGAGGTGGGTTGAGAACTGGCTGACTGGCAGAGCACAGAGGGTCGTTGTTGGTGGTGCAGAGTCCGGTTGGAGGCCTGTAACTAGCGGTGTTCCTCAGGGGTCTGTGCTGGGTCCGGTCTTGTTCAACATCTTCATCAATGACCTTGATGAGGGGATAATGGCCACCCTCAGCAAGTTTGCTGATGATACGAAGTTGGGAGGATTGGCTGACACGCCTGAAGGCTGTGTTGCCATTCAGCAAGACCTGGATAGGCTGGAGAGCTGGGCAGAAAAAAACCGGATGAGGTTTAACAAAAGCAAGTGTAGAGTCTTGCATCTGGGGAGGAATAATTCCATGCACCAGTACAGGCTGGGGGATGACCTGCTGGAGGGGAGCTCTGCGGAAAGGGACCTGGGTGTCCTGGTGGATGACAGGTTGGCCATGAGCCAGCAGTGTGCCCTTGTAGCCAAAAAGGCCAATGGCTCACTGGGGTGCATTAAAAAGAGCGTGTCCAGCAGGTCGAGGGAGGTGATCCTCCCCCTCTACTCTGCCCTGGTGAGGCCTCATCTGAAGTACTGCGTCCAGTTCTGGGCTCCCCAGTACAAAAAAGAAAAGGATCTCTTGGAAAGAGTCCAGCGGAGGGCCACGAAGATGGTGAAGGGCCTGGAGCATCTCTCCTATGAAGAAAGGCTGAGTGAACTGGGTCTGTTCAGCCTTGAGAAAAGGAGACTGAGAGGGGGCCTGATCCAGGTCTATAAATATCTAAGGTGTGGGGGGCAGAATGGCGAGGCCAGACTGTTTTCAGTGGTGAGTGGAGACAGGACAAGGGGAAACGGCTGGAAACTGCAGCATAGGAAGTTCCGCACAAACATGCGCAAGAACTTCTTTACAGTGAGGTGACGGAGCACTGGAACAGGCTGCCCAGGGAGGTGGTGGAGTCTCCTTCTCTGGAGATGTTCAAGACCTGCCTGGACGCCTACCTGTGCGACCTGCTGTAGGGAACCTGCTTTGGTAGGGGGGTTGGACTTGATGATCTTTAGAGGTCCCTTCCAACCCCTACAATTCTGTCATTCTGTGATTCTGTGATTCTGTGATATGACATTGGAACAAGATCATCATGTTCAACCAGTAAAGTATGTCTAGTCCTCTCCTCACAACACAAACAGCCTCAAAATCTCCAAAGGCAGTTCTACCACCTGCCTACCAGACCTCCGAAAATTAATGTGTGGTGTTCACAGAACCATCAGTGCCTAGACTGCAAGTCCTAATTACTGAGAAATCTTCAGTGGCTGTGCCTACTTTAGGAAAGAGTTCACAGTGAGAATAAGTTAGGGGAATGAAGCAGCTGCTGGTGAGTCCTGACATCCTCACTGTTGGTGGTTCTCAGTTTTTCCTGTAGATTGATTTTTATCTGGTACCTTGGAAGAAAGACAGCCGTCTTGTACATGGCTTGAAGTTGCCCACGGATTTTGGTTGTTTGTGTGGGCTCTTGTGTACCCTGCAGATGGCAGCATCATTAGTGTCCTTTGAACAAAGATTCCAGGCTGGTGGAATAACTCTGCTATGATTACACCAATGTGTGGGAAGATGGAGATCTGAGGATTCCTTCAAAACAGTGCAACAACTTTGAGGAAAAGCCTAAATGTTAACAGAGGTATGGATCACCTTGAAAGAATTTATGAGGTAATCTAGAATATCTCTATTGGTGTGGCCTTAAGGTGTCCAGAATAGCTGGAGAACAAGACTGAACATAAGAGATCTTTGTGTGGCAATGGCAAACTTGTTTACTTTTAAGACTTTTTGGACCTTGGTAACTAGTTGAGGTAATGGCTACGTACGGTGTATTTGAAGGTGTCTGCTTACATCAAAGTAAAAGATTCCTTGTGTTTGGTCTTCATAAGGGATTTAGATGAAGACTGTAAACCTCGGAGATGTCTGTAGGAAAAATAGACAATTTTTTATACTGAAGATACGGTTTGCGTACTTTTCAGTGCTTTTAATGCAGGTTGTTGGCTAATATAAACAACAATTTGTAGAGGTTTCACTTTGCTGCCTTTGATGAATCTGTATCTCAGATTGTTTATTTAGAAAAAATTGTAAAAATGGAGGTCCTTTCCTCTGCTTGTGGGACAAACTCCAACTCAGCAACAGGAAATATATTGTATGGCAGTATTTCCAGCGATTTCACTAAAACTAGTCTATTTTCTTTTTTTTTAATATTTCTTAGCTGAGATAAAGCATGTCCATGAGATAAAATTTGGGCCTACACAAAAGAAACGCTGTCACGGAGTTGACCAGATCAATCTATGTCCGTGACAGGGGCGACAGGCCTCTGCCCTCCCCCCCCACCCCAGTCCCACAAAAATGGGGAGGAAGGAAGGGAGGAAAAGAGCAGCGGCACCAATCTATGGAGGAAAACTTATTTTACTATAATATTGGAATACAAGATAGCACAATATATACAATTTAATTGAAATTGAGACTAATGAATCAGGCAAGATGAGAGAGAGAGAGAGAGAGTTCCCGGAACCGAGTCAAACCTGAAAAGGCTTGGAATGGCTAGGAAAGCACCCTCCAGCACCCACTGCCAGGCAGCAAGAGAGCACCCCCCCCAACCGGAAGGGCCAGATCCCGTGACTTCTGTAACATACAGGGATAGGTACTTGGAATTGGGGCAGTGATACTTTAATGCCCCGTATACTACATGATGTTTTGATGTGGAATACTGAAACCCAGAAACAAAAAACAAAACAAAAACAAAAACAAAAACATAGAACCATGACATTCCACCCCTTATTCTACATCATTACATCATGCTTGAAATTTATACACATATATATACAAACAAACAAAAAATGATTAAAATGCATTACTCACACATGGCTATATATATATATATATATATACATAGAATTACTGACTGCACTCCCCTGGCATCAAGTTTCCTTGTGGTACACACTGAACATCCCCATTCTTCTGCATCACCCACCAAGTGGATCCTGGTCCCTGGGCAAAAACTGTACCACGGAGAGGTTTGCCCTTTCCAGAAGCTGGAAGAACCCAAACTGCCTTTCCTAACATGTTCTTTACATGTACAACAGGGACTTTATCTCCCTCTACGGTATGTAGGGAACTGGATTGGTTAGGACCATCACGATTGATAGATCCTCTGGTATTGACTAACCAGGTAGCTTCTGCTAAATGCTTCTCCCAGTGTTTAAATGTTCCGCCACCCAATGCTTTTAGCATCGTTTTTAACAATCCATTGTATCGTTCAATTTTACCAGAGGCTGGTGCATGATAGGGAATATGGTAAATCCACTCAATGCCATGATCTTTGGCCCAAGTATTTACAAGAGAATTTTTGAAATGAGTCCCATTATCTGACTCAATTCTTTCTGGGGTGCCATGTCGCCACAGGACTTGTTTCTCGAGACCCAGTATGGTGTTTCGGGCGGTAGCATGGGGTACTGCATATGTTTCAAGCCACCCAGTGGTTGCCTCCACCATAGTAAGCACATAATGCTTACCATTGCGAGATCGTGGCAAGGTGATATAATCAACCTGCCATGCCTCCCCATATTTATACTTTTGCCATCGCCCTTCCTCCCAGAGAGGTTTCATCCTCTTGGCTTGTTTGATGATGGCACATGTTTCACAGTTATGAATAACCTGTGCAATGGCATCCATAGTTAAGTCCACCCCTCGGTCTCTGGCCCATTTGTATGTTGCATCTCTCCCTTGATGACCTGAGGTCTCATGGGCCCACCGAGCCAGAAATAATTCACCCTTGTTCTGCCAGTCCAGGTCTATTTGAGCCACCTCAATTCTGGCAGCTTGGTCTACCTGATGGTTATTTTGCTGTTCTTCAGTAGCCCGACTCTTGGGCACATGAGCATCTACATGGCGCACCTTCACAACCATATTCTTTGTTCGGGCAGCAATGTCTTTCCACAGTTCAGCAGCCCAAATAGGTTTACCCCTTCTTTGCCAGTTATTTTGCTCCCACTGCTGTAACCACCCCCATAAGGCATTTGCTACCATCCATGAGTCAGTGTAGAGATAGAGCATTGGCCACCTCTCCCGTTCAGCGACATCTAAGGCCAGTTGGACTGCCTTTACCTCTGCAAATTGGCTTGATTCTCCTTTCCCTTCAGTGGCCTCTGCAACTTGTCGTGTGGGGCTCCACACAGCAGATTTCCACCTGCGATGCTTCCCCACAATACGACACGATCCATCTGTGAACAAGGCATATTTCTTTTCGTTCTCTGGTAGTTCATTGTATGGTGGGGCCTCTTTAGCACGAGCTATTTCTTCTCCTGGTGGTGTTCCAAACTTTTTACTTTCAGGCCAGTCCATGATGACCTCTAGGATTCCTGGACGGCTGAGGTTCCCCATCCGTGCTCGTTGTGTAATCAGTGCAATCCACTTGCTCCAAGTGGCATCAGTAGCATGATGGGTGGAGGGAACTTTTCCTTTAAACATCCAGTTCAGCACTGGCAGTCGAGGTGCCAGAAGGAGCTGTGTTTCAGTACCGACTACTTCAGAAGCAGCCCGAACCCCCTCATAAGCGGCTAAGATCTCCTTCTCAGTTGGAGTGTAGCCCTCTTCCGACCCCCTGTAGGCTCGACTCCAGAATCCCAGGGGTCGGCCTCGGGTCTCTCCTGAGGCTCTTTGCCACAAACTCCAAGTGGGACCGTTCTCTCCAGCAGCAGTGTAGAGGATGTTCTTTATACCCTGTCCCGTCCGTACTGGCCCTAGGGCCACGGCACGGGCTATCTCCTGTTTAATCTGTTCAAAAGCCTGCTGCTGCTCAGGGCCCCATGTAAACTCATTTCTCATTCGTGTCACATAATAAAGGGGGCTTACAATGAGGCTGTAGTTTGGAACATGCATTCTCCAAAAGCCCACTGCACCCAGAAAAGATTGTGTCTCTCTTTTGCTAGTGGGTGGAGACATAGCAGTGATTTTGTCGATCACATCTGTCGGGATGTGACGACGACCATCTTGCCACTTTATACCTAGGAACTGAATCTCCTGGGCAGGTCCTTTCACTTTGCTTCGCTTAATAGCAAAACCAGCACTCAGAAGAATTTGGATTATTTGCTCTCCTTTCGTGAAGACTCCTTCTGCTGTATTGCCCCACACAATGATATCATCAATGTACTGCAGGTGCTCAGGAGCACTGCCCTGTTCCAATACAGTTTGGATCAACCCATGGCAAATGGTCGGGCTGTGTTTCCACCCCTGGGGCAAACGGTTCCAGGTATACTGAATGCCCCTCCATGTGAAAGCAAACTGTGGCTTACATTCTTTGGCCAAAGGAATGGAAAAGAAGGCATTAGCAATGTCAATGGTGGCATACCATTTGGCCGCTTTTGACTCCAGTTCATACTGGAGTTCTAACATGTCCGGCACAGCAGCACTCAGTGGGGGTGTGACTTCATTCAGGCCACGGTAGTCCACCGTCAGCCTCCATTCTCCACTGGCTTTACGCACTGGCCATATGGGGCTGTTAAAAGGCGAGTGAGTTTTGCTGATCACTCCCTGGCTCTCTAGTTGACGAATCAACTTATGAATGGGGAGCAAGGAATCCCTGTTGGTGCGGTACTGCCGCCTGTGCACCGTTTTTGTGGCAATCGGTACCTGTTGCTCTTTTACTCGCAGCAGCCCCACAACAGACGGATCTTCTGACAGGCCAGGCAAAACAGACAGCTGCTTAATGTTGTCTGTGTCCACAGCAGCTATTCCAAAGGCCCATCGATACCCCTTAGGATCCTTGAAATGCCCCCTTCTGAGATAATCAATACCTAGTATACATGGAGCCCCTGGGCCCGTCACAATAGGATGTTTCTGCCAGTCCTTACCAGTGAGGCTTATCTCAGCCTCCAACACAGTCAATTCTTGAGAGCCCCCGGTCACTCCAGAAATATGGATTGATTCTGTCCCTTCATGACTCGAGGGCATCAGAGTGCACTGTGCACCAGTGTCCACCAGGGCCTTATATTTCAGTGGTTCTGATGTGCCAGGCCATCGAATCCACACAGTCCAATATACTCTATTATCCCTTTCCCCCCCCTGACTGAGGGCAGGGCCCCCCTATTCATTACCTGTGGTAACTGGAGCAACTGCACTGGTGGTTGATCTGCCTTGTAATTCTTTCACCCGTGCTCGCAGTACAGCAGTAGGTTCACGGTGCCACTTCCTCATGTCTTCTCCATGGTCACGTAGGTAATACCATAAGACAATTCGCGGTGTATTATCCCTTACTTGAGCTGGAGAACGTTTGCCTCTAACAGCCGAGATTTTTGATGGTGCACGTGAGAAGGAAGGTTCATCGTCTTTAATTAGGTGGGCTCGCATAAATTTCATCATCTCCTTCACCTCCTTCACATCCTTCGCTAGACTCGTTTGATTATCCTGATCTTCATCAAGCGTTTCTGATACTGCTACAGGTTTGTCACGGTTAATCAGTTGAGATACTTGCTCCGTCATTTTTGATATAGCAGCCACAGCAGCATGAATTGGGGACAGCAATTGTTCGTAGTTTTGGAGCGTAACAATTAATTCATAAACTAAGGGCGTTCTCTGTTGTTCTTGGTATCTGTCACATGCTGATGTTAGTGTAGCGGCATATTTGTCCGGTGCTGTTGTCACGATTTTCTGCCATATCTCAGGCGTCGTCCTCACCTTTTCAGGGTCGCGGTTTTGTTGTGGGTGGTTAGGAACAAAGTTAGGGTCATACAACATTTCCACCACGCCTATTTCCCTCAAATACTGGATACCCTTTTCCACTGTATCCCACTTTTTCATCGCAATCTTCAAGCCATTTTTGAAGGGATACTTTTCCTTCACGGCTATTAACACTCGTTCCCAGAGGGAGGCAGCCTCATCCGAACATCGACTAATTCCTCTGTCAATAGCTGGATCTCTGGCAATGGCACCTAGTTGGCGAGCTTCATTACCATCCAGAGACAAGCTATGGGCCCCACTGTCCCAACAACGAACCAGCCAGGAAACAAGAGTTTCATTCGGGCGCCGTGTAAACTCCTTTCTTGAACCTTGGATTTCAGTCATCTTTAGAGGCCGGCGAGTAGTAATAGAGACTTCCTCTTCATCACTTTCTTCTGCATGTCTCTTAGTTTTCCCTTTTGCCTTTCGCGATGGTGGTGGTTCTGAGGAGGGCCCCTCGCCTGGATCTTCCTCCTCCTCCTCCTCTTCTTCTCTTTTTCGTTCAAGACGCGAAGACACTCGTTTCCATTTCTTGCCCTCCACAGGAGCAACCGGTATTGTTACTGGTGTCTCCTGTGATTGATTAGATTTGACTTGGGGATTTTCCCCTTTGGCTTGAACCTCAGCTCGGAAACTCTCTCTCTCCAGAATGGTATTATATAGGGCACGGTAAGCACAAGCCAAACCCCAAATAAGTTGCACCTCCTTAGATTTATGTAAGCCGCATAGTCCCTGACTCAAATACTGGCTTAGTTTCTCAGGATCCCACAGGTGTTCAAGAGTAAAATCCCATGACACTGCGGGTCCCCATGCTTCTAAGACCTTTCCTAAACCTCTCCATATCCCCTGCCAGTCATCATTCTCTAGTTTTTGAGGAGACTCCTTATTACGAATGCTTAGGAATACATTCAGGAGAATTGATGACACGAACAACAACATGAGTATTAATTCAAGATTCGAAAAACGTTTTACAAACCGAAAAGAAAACCCGGAGACTGGTCTGAACATTGTGTTGTTTGTAAAATTAGCTATTCCATTTGGGATGTAGCTGTTTGTGAAATTAGCCATTCCTTCTGGGATATAGTTGTTTGTGAAATTAACCATTCCTTCCGGGATGTAAATGTCAAAATTCAAATCATACCACATTGCAAGTAGGTAAAACATAGGTGTCTCCATCAGTGCCATTATGTACCTATATACGGACGCAATTCCAACACACGTAAGTGCAAGATGTATTATTGGCCAGTAGGTTGTGAGTAACACCATTGCTTTAAATCCTTTACACAGCGCCCCCACGATAACGAGTGGGTTCATCAGACGTGCCTGCTAAAAAGGGGTTAATGTATTGAAGCTAACAAGAGCGGGGAAAAAAAAAAAAAAAGGCACTACCCAGACTAAGTAGTGCTCAAAGTTTACAAATATCCCAGAACACTGGCAGTACGCCTAATCTTTCAAGGTCAGGTTTTCCAGCACAGAAACTTGAACTACTGATAATGCTCCCTAACGAAGCTCTCTAAGAGCAGAGAGAAAAAAAGATCCGTTCTAACAGCTAAAAAGCAGCTCGGGCCCCACGTTGGGCGCCAAAAACCTGTCACGGAGTTGACCAGATCAATCTATGTCCGTGACAGGGGCGACAGGCCTCTGCCCTCCCCCCCCACCCCAGTCCCACAAAAATGGGGAGGAAGGAAGGGAGGAAAAGAGCAGCGGCACCAATCTATGGAGGAAAACTTATTTTACTATAATATTGGAATACAAGATAGCACAATATATACAATTTAATTGAAATTGAGACTAATGAATCAGGCAAGATGAGAGAGAGAGAGAGAGAGTTCCCGGAACCGAGTCAAACCTGAAAAGGCTTGGAATGGCTAGGAAAGCACCCTCCAGCACCCACTGCCAGGCAGCAAGAGAGCACCCCCCCCAACCGGAAGGGCCAGATCCCGTGACTTCTGTAACATACAGGGATAGGTACTTGGAATTGGGGCAGTGATACTTTAATGCCCCGTATACTACATGATGTTTTGATGTGGAATACTGAAACCCAGAAACAAAAAACAAAACAAAAACAAAAACAAAAACATAGAACCATGACCTGTCTGTCGCAGGTAAGCTGGCAGATCAAAGTAGAGAAAAAAAAAGAAAAAAATGGAATGGAGAAAAGCTGATCCTTAAAGTCAATTCTTGTTTTTTCCATAATAGCACAATATAATGGCATAATAGTAGAGACTGGCCTTGTCAGAAGCACTGTTTGTATATTTTCATAACGTTATACAAATATTTAGAAGCTTAAATTTGTTCAACTCACACATTAGTATTTTATGTGCTGCCAAATGGCATTCAGTCAAATCCAACATGTTGTTGATGACTACACTTTTAATAATTTGCTGGAAAATTGGTTATAAGATTATTTCTGAGGATCTGGTTTATGTTTCCAAAAATAATAATGCCATTGCAACTTCTTTTTTCAACCCATACATGTTTATGTTTTCCAACAAATCCATCTTTTGACTGCATCAAAGGTGCACTGTGGATGAAGATCTTTGGAGATGTGGACTTCAGGCAGAAGTCACTGTATGACTCAGTAGATTGTCTCATTGCTGATATCTGCTTCCTTATCTATAAAATATGAATAACAGCAGCTGCCTCTGTACTCTGTTCTTGAGTATTGCAATAGAAACCACATACGTAAAAAGTGGGTAGTATTCTTCCATCATCATTTTCATCCTTTGCTTTATATCAGAAACTTTTGGGAAGCAAACATTTTCTTTAGAAAATCCACTTTCAAGAGCTGAGAGAGATCAGCTAATGATTTAAAAATAAGATGACTGAAGTTAAATGACTAAGTATCTTCTGAAAGTGTGCATATAGGGTACTTCCAGAAGAGGTTTCCTGCTGACATCAGTGAGTGCAATTGAAAACAAAATTATTTATATAAACTATCTAAATATTTATTTCTTTAAAAGCAAATAAATATTGTAATTAGTTAATATTTATAGGAGAATTGTGTACTGTGTTTTTAGGCTAAGCTGACACTCAAAATAAACAAAGTCTCCAAAAAGAGCACTTACACATACTTTAACAGCATTCTTGTATGAAAAAAAAAAAAAAGTGGAGTAAATCATGGCACAGGTCCTGCACTTGTATCATTAGGCTTGGATTGCCTCGGCCAGGTTTTGCATCTTTAAAATCATATACATCCCTATGTGAAATGAGCTATAATCAGACAAATGGAATCAGTTCATTATAGCAACACTTATAAACAGTCCTAAAGTTAATGTTCAGTCAACATTTAATAGCAGGGGGTCAGATTTTTATCTTATAATTTCATCAAGAAAAACAGCTTTGAATCAAGCCTCATTAAAATGGTGCAAATATTTTTGCTTTTCTAATTAAAGATAAATTTGTCTTTGTATAAATCATGTAGGCTTAAAAAGCAAACTACTGACTGATCTAAGAACTGCCTTGTATATCTAAAAGTCTTTCGATCTGAAAATGTGATACTGAAGGTATTCAAGTTCAGCTTTATAAAGAATGCTTCTCCAGCAGTCCTCATCTGAAAAATATTACTGATACAAAATGTCCTTGTAAAGAAGAGAATAAACAAATACCAATGGACGGAGAAGGGAGGAGAAAAAATTATGACTTTTTTTACAAGAACCATTGTGACCTCTTTGTGATCACAGGTCTAAAATAATTTAAACGTAGGGTCTTTCTGGCCCTAGCTGTGAAGAAAATGATTTTCCTAGAGTGAAGTACAGGGCTGCCTGGTGGGACATACTGCAATGGAACTGATCACAGTGCTTCTGCATCAAATAATTTTTAATACCAGAATGTATCATTGGAAGATATTGGAAAAATCCAGACATACTGTCCTTTGCTTATAAAGTATTGTGCTTTTCCTTCAGAGCCTAGATCTGAATATGCAAACCAAGGAACTAGATTCTCCCCAACACTGAATAGTTTCTCCACCATTATATTGTTCTGCCCTACAGTAAGTTTCACAGGAAAGTGTCCAGACTGGTCTTGAATATCACCAAAGAAGGAGACTCCACACCTTCTCTGGGCAGTAAAGATTTTCTTTCCCTGTGTTCGCGTGGAACTTCCCATGTTCCAGTTTGTGTCCGTTGCCCTTTGTCCTGTCACTGGGCACCACTGAAAAACATCTGATCCCACCCACTTGATTCCCGCCCATTAGATATTTGTAAGCATTGATATTGGTTCTCTGCAGGCCAAACAGTCCCAGCTCTCTCAGCCTTTCTTCATAAGGGAGGTGCTCCAGGCCCTCAATCATCTTTATGGCCCCCTGATGGAGGAGAGATCTGCATGCCATTTTTACTGTGTAACCTTGGTGATTCCCATGAGGTTGTGCTGATGTTACACTGATGAAGGCAGTGCTGAGCCTGCACTTGGGGCTGGAGCTGCACAGTCCCTAGGAAAGGGCTTGCACAATGGAGAATACCTTGGTTTTTCTTATTAATCATTACAAGAGAATTGCTTATGCTTATGAATAATTATGAGAAAACTACTTATTCTCTTTCCTGATTATAAGTACAGTGGCCTAAGAGCATAAGAGATGCTCTGCTATGTCATTTTGTCTAGTACTGCATCCCCAGCAGCAGAAAACAGTGAATCCTTGGGGAAAGAAATCAGTGTTAGGTGAACGTTTTGGCTTTTTATCCCACAATTTTAGCTCAGCAAAGGAGCTCTAGGGACCTTGTGAGCTAAGAGAGTTAGCTGATGTTTCAGTGTTGTTAGATTATATTTCAACAATGTTTTAAGACTTTTTTTCATTAACTGATTCGTATTTTTTATCTTTTCACCTATGACAATGATATAATTACATACTGCACAGAAGTACTTGTGTTGAAACCTGCTGATATGTCAATTTGCAGGATATGTCTATATTCTTGTATTAGAAAAGATAGCAAATTAGTTATTCCTGTTAATTCTACATATGCTACTGTTGATTTGTCTGAGTTCTGACAATTCACCCTAACACAAGGAAAGGTCTGAGCTTTGAGGTACTGGGTTGCTTTGACCATAAGAAGCAGAAAAGGACAAAGCCTGGGACCAAATGCTCTCCTATCTGGCAGAAGATATATTTCTTTCAAACTGAGACCACATCTGCCACACAGAGGCTGGCTGGCTTATTTCTGCAATCTATCTCGCATAATGGCAAAACTTGATCAGTTGTCATTTGTGCATTTATCCTATCAGTCACAGGCAGTCTTTTGCAAGGTAGTTTTTTTCAAATCTCAGAATTTGGGTGAGTTGTAAACTGTTAATTATCTGTAATTTTTTCCTCCTTGAAGCTCAATATCTCATCTACTTCTATGGCTGTCATTGCCCAGACAGAAATTGTATCATGCAATTTAAGCAATCATTAGTCTGGCTGAAAATGAAACCTAAAAAATCAAAGGAAAAGATTTATAGATAGATAGATAGATAGATAGATAAATAAATAGATAGATAGATAGATAGATAGATAGATAGATAGATTTTTTTGTAAGTTATTTGAATAGAGTAGAATTATATCCTAGTCAACAAGAAATTTCCAAATAGTCCTTACACATCTCAAGCTGATCAAAGCCACCCCTTTTCTCTTGAGAAAGCTTGACATATTACATGTGATTTTCTTTCTGTAATTTCAAAATGTTCAAGTTGACTTTCTGGACAAGTTTTTAGGACATTTTCATTTTGGAATTTCAAAATTTAATTAAAGGTTTTAAGGTTCTCCCATTTTAATGTTATTCCTTATCACACAGTAATACAGTATCACTGTTGATGAAGCAGAGTGTGACCTACTAATCATATGTACATCCAGAAAGTGTTAAGGACAACTATTGCACTATTCGTTTATCTTCTACTGCCTTAAAGTTTCAGATATACAGCATGATTTTCTTATGCGCAGCAGAAGTAATCTCTGGCTTCTCTACTAATTTGCCAATTTATTTTAAAACCATCTGGAGCCCAACATTCTTCTACTATTATTGTTATTATTTAGTATTGCTCTGGCTTTCAGCAACCTTAATTAGAACTGCAAAGTTGTCTTGCAGGCAGTCTCGCATGCAGAACTTCAATACTCAGAATAGAGTTACTTTCAAATGTAAAGTCCAGGCTTTTTCCTGGAAGACTTCAGCATATATTTATGCAGCATGATCCAGCCAGTTCACTTCAGCTGTCCTACAGCTTTACCAAGTGAGAATGCCCCACTGAGCACTAATGGACAAATTGCTGAAGTTATAGAGCATGTAAAGGACGTGCAATCATTCAAATCCATGTGAAGGGTTATTTATATTTTCCTTTGCCATGTGCTATCAATAGCAAAACTGGGCAACATTTCATTTTAGTGATGTGAAATCGTCACTCTGAAATCAAACTTATCTTCTAAGGGTAATTTCAACAGCAGTGTGACTGTACTTCTGCACAGCTTTGAACCTTGTGCTGGCTCTCCTAGCATCTGAATAGCTCACTACAAACTACACTGAAACACAGCCAAGTATTCATATATATAGCAATGCAGAGACTGATGCCTATGTTACATCCTCTTGCCCTTTCTGGTCAGAAAGAGCCAGAGCAAGGACTTGAGGTAAACACGTTCTTTTTTTGTCAAGTATGTGAGGAAGACTTCAACTTAGTCTGAGATTTGAGATATCAACAAACTTTCCACTGTACTTCAGATACTGAGAAAAATGAATAAACACCACAGTGTGTTTTAAGGAAATGCTATTAGCATGGAAAATGCATCGTTATCTAACAAAAAGATGTAAGAAACGTATTTCAGTGTGACTTTATTATCTAATAAGGTCTCAGAAGAAGTAAAAACAGATTTGTAAGGGCTAGATTCATCTTACCTCTTTTTATAAGTTAAATTTAAGATACACTGAACTTCAGCCTTTCCTCATAGGTGAGCATGGCACCGCTGGCAGTTAAGCTCGTGCTGCAGTCCGTGAGGTCAGGAGAGCTTTCAGCTCATCCAGGAGGTTTCTGCTGGCCCACAAAAAGGCATCTAATGTTGAGATGCCTCTGTTTTGTTCTTAAGGATCAACTAACTGCATTAACTAGACTTCTACAGATGATGCTGAGAATGGCCCCAGACTACATGCAGGCACATAAGTTCAGGCAGTGCAATCTTGAACTAAATCCTGATTAAGGTGTAGGCAGAGTGGATGTTCAGCCTTTGAAATACATCCACTGGAGAGAAGCAAGCATTTTTATCATGAAGTGACTGTAGGTTGCTGATATCTACGTTGCAAAGTGAAGTACTGTGCTCTAGAAATAGCATGCTGAGCATGGATCTCTGAAATGAATGGAACTGAGTGACTATCACATAATGGCAACAAAAAAAGAAGTTTAGAGGTAGAATATCTGGAAGCCTGTAACTTCTTTCTGTGTTGAGACAACTATTTTCAGTATTTTGTTTCAATGTATTTGCAGTTAAAGAGCACAGTCTGGATACCATCTGACCTTGTTTGGCAGAAAGGATTAGAAAAAGTATTTTCTGTCTTAGACTTGGTCTTGGCAGTAGGTCCAAAGATGGTCCATGATTCTACAGTGCCATAACAAAGAATTCATAAAGTGAAAGAAGGAGAAAAGGCAACAGAAGAAAACAGTCTTCTGAATCAGTCTATTTTAACACTAATTCGGTACCTGTGATTTCTTTTTCCTATGATAATAAAGACATAAAAACATAACATATAATGCATTCAATTTTGTTGCTAGTTATGGAGAAGAAACAATCCTTCTTGGGAGCTTAGCACTTTTATAGCTAAGACATTAAGCTGTTCCTTAGCAGGAAGGCAGGCTACATTAGCACAATGCTACAGCGCTTGCAAGATAAACTTTTCTGTTTACATTTTCACTATTACAACGTAACTGTGACTGTTGTCATGCATACTGGTTTAATAAAAATTAGCAATAACTTTTGTAACCCAAGGCTTAAAATGACACTCTGTAAGGAGATACCTTTATTAGGTTTCCATGAGTCATAACACTTATGTGGCGTTTAATCTGTTATTTTCTTTTTCAACCAAAAAAGGCTTGTAGAAAGTAATGATTTGCTAGCATAGGCTTTTCAGATGAAAGAAAAGGACATTCTGCACGACCTTCAATTTGCCTGTATCAAGGAAAGTGGAAAAAGTTGTTTGCATGAGGAGTGACAGCAGATGACATTCGTTTAATCATGATATAAATAAAGTAAATATAACCTCACTCCCAGAGTGATAAAACACAGAAAGCCTCAGCAAATAAATGTAACTGTCCTTTAAAATAGTCACCCTGTTAACAGAAGACCATAGGCTCTTTTTGTGTGTACCATTCTGTATTATTTTTTCTGAAAGACTCCGTTTGTTTTGCTTTGAGGTCAGGCTTTGTTTTCACAGGTTCTCATGCAGATTAAAAAAAGAGAATAAGCAGCATTATTTCATATGGCTTGGAATACAACCCTACTTGTTGCCAGATATTAAATACCTGTGTCATCTTCCAGATGCTGGTGCACCATCATATACTGATGTCCCAGCCTTTAATAGAGATTGATGTGCCAGATAGAGTTGTCTATGCATAGATACTTCCATCGTTCCTTCTCTGGATTTTTACATGGGACAGCAGGGTTGAAGGTGCCGTTTGGGATGAAAGACCCTTCACCATATTATCTAAAATGCACTGCTGCACTGCAAAAAGCTTTAAATTCAAACAAATGTTATGATTTGCAATTCCTTCGGGAAACGTTATTTAAATGTCATATTTTCAAATATTTCCTCCATTTATGTTCAGCATGAACTACAAGTACCTGCTCTCACTGAGGAAATAACTCATCTTCTGTTAGTAGAAAAGATTCTGCAATTCTAAAATCAGCCTTTCAACTAAGTAAATACATACACATAAACAGATATCAGATCTCTGCCTTTAAAAGGGAAGTACACAAAACCTAAATACTGCTGAAAAGCATAGCAAGAAGACTTGACTTCATTTAAGATCAGGAAGAATGGATTCCAAAGTAAAGAGGGTGCAAGCTGGACAGTGCTGCTAGACAGCATCCCTGACCTTACCATGCCAAACTCCAGGAAAAACAGATAATAAAGGTGTTGCCTGGGGGAACTGCAGCATTTGGTAGCCTTAGCATATCATCATGCTGATGCGGCTGTTGGGCTTCAGCTTGCCAGAAGGGATATAAGCAGAGCACCAAGTCCATCTAGGAGAGCAGTGCAGGAAACTCACAGGGCAAAACAACCCCTAATTCATTGCTAGCTTCAGTTTGCATTGATGTGTGTTTTATTTGTTTTGACGCACAAATTAGGTAAAGTTATTATTGATGAAGATCACTGTGGTCTCCTACTACATGACCCTAGGCAAATGTTTATCATTGCAGAAACTTAATCAAGGGGACCACTGGCCAATATTAGATACAAAAATCACTATTTCTTCCTGAAATTGTAAATAGGATTTCAGTTTGTGGTATGGTTCTTTGTATAGGCAATGAAACACTTAGAAGCCTTCTGCTAAATATCCACGAGTCAGCCTCCATTCTAGGCCTGCATAATGGGGCTTTTGAGAGAGATGGAACATTTTTACAAAAAAGAACATGATCTCTTCATGTCTTGATTGATCTGATGACATCCCTGCTATTGCTGACAGTATTTAAAATACTTGCTACTTTTCTTTATGTGAAAGAACATTAAGAGGCTTTTAACATAAATCTTTATCTAAGTCAAAGATTTGTTCTTTATAAATGAACAGGAAATTATTTAAAAGGGAAAGCAACTCTTCTTTGCCTTCTGATGTGCTGCTGCCCAAGGTAATGACCTGTTATTGACCTAGAGCCATGATGAAGATCTGGCTGTTCTCCTCCCATTCCAGCACAAATATTTTTATCACAAAACATACAAATTTTGAGACCTCTCAAAAGGCAGAGTGAGAGAAAAAGTTATCAATTGTATCACTAGAATCCTTTTTCCAACTATTTACATGCAGATAGGAGAGCCTTCTTTATGCAGGACAGATTGAGCCAGAAGAATATCACTCTCTCCAATGCCTTTAAGTTAGTCATGGACTTATGTGGAGGAAAATTGGACATTTCTCCAAGCCTCCTTTCTCTCTTCCTATCAGAGGGCTCAGTGGGGATCTTTTTCATGCAACTGACATTTCTCATTGTATGGGATCCCATGGTGGAGGCAGGTCACTATTTCATTAGTCATATTAACCACACAGCTTTACTTTTCCACTGACTTAATATCACCTTGCCTGTGCCAAAAAAGCCTGAATTATTAACTGTGCAAAAAGTGCGCTGAAGAATGTGGTTTTTCCTCCTCCAGTAGTTGTAGGAAGTAATCCTCCAATCTGATAGAGTGCAAAATGTATTGAATTGGTGCTGATTTTTTTATTTCTTCTAAAAGAATTATGAATAATTTTGTTTTAAGACCAGAAAAAAGAAAATAAAACAAACACGTTAAAAAAGGTTCAAATCCAGCTTGTCTTCAATGACAATGTGGTATAAACAGCTATTTACAGTGCTAGGAATGTTGTTTTCTGCTTAAATTTGAATTTGTTTCATACAGAGTCTTAGGACAGTTTCAGCAATTAAAACAAGGCTACTTCTGCAGAAAACTAAATAAGCACATAAATTACAGAAGAATTAAAATAAAGTCTAGTTCCTAAATGTTTGGGGGAGTATAAGGTAGTTCTTTCATTAATCTTCAGTGTTAATTAGCATATAGGAATAATTCTCTTCCAGAAAATCGTCAGATTAATGTTTCACTGACATCATGCTACATGAGTTATATTCCTGTGCTTGTGTAGCAATGTGTTGGGATTAAAGATGACAAGATCAGGATCTAGCATGTTCTTCATTTGATTTAAATTTTATTTTCAGATTTCTGATTCAAAGATTTGTTAGAAAAGATTTCAAAGGATGCAAGCCTTAGTAGCAAGTCTATGACCAGTCCTAGTGGTTTGTACAGGTGAGGAGACAAAGATTATACTTAAATATTACTTCTTGAAATCATTCTTGAACAGTAGAATGAGAAGAAGCAGATGGAACTGAATAGGAGAATGAAAAGATGGGGTGAAGAGACCAAATATGTAAATGTACATGATATGTAGGACTGTGCAGTACACCTTAGTCCATTAAGTCCTCATGTTATGACACATAGCATTCAGTCCATTGATGATTGGTGGAAGGTGTTTGTTGGGACAATGAAAGCATGGGCTGAAGATACTCTGCCATGCCAAGAGCCAGGAAATGACTATACAGAACATAAAAGCAACAGGAGAAGGAACTACAGAGAAATAAGCAGACCTAGCTGTGAAGCTCAGTCTGTAGCATCCCATGGAGTTGCAGTGCAGTAGTAATGCAGGCACCGGTTTGTGCAGAGAATCTTGGTGAACCCACTCATTCGTGAAAGGTGGGCAGAGAGAGGTATTCTGTGAGCTAGAACCTGTGCTTAGCAGAACCCATGCTCATCAGCAGCCAGTACAGGACTTCAGTTCTGAGGGACCTGGAGGAGATACATTTTTCCAGGCACTTTCAGTCTTCTGCAAACCTTTCTCTATCTGGTGTCTGCATGAAGACAAATCCATGGATGGCAGGTTGGTACAAATCTCTACCTGGTGTTCAAGCTTGATGTCTGCTTGGACGCCGGATAGAGATCTACCCTAACCTGCCATTCATGGGTTTGGTTCCATATGACTTGCTGCACAGCATAAGTCCCAATCGGTCTCTGAACAAGGAGTTCATCAGCTGTCTGCTGACGTAGATTTCCTTTACTGTAGGCAATTTTCCAGGCTCCACATTCTGGAGCACAGATTTAAGGAAGAGATTACAGTGAACAGTCTGTTATTCTCGTGTTTCTTGGAAGACTTGAATTTCTAATCTTACAGATTTGGACTGGTCTTGCCCTTTTGTTCTGGTTGGATGTAGAGTGTCAGAGCTCTGCCTGGACCAATGGAGGACTGGGGAGTATGTACAAACTCAGAGCAATGGGCCTGCCTCTGTCTTTGCAGTGTACTTCTGGAGACTTTCCAGCAAAGTCACTGGTGTTATGTCTGGTTTTATGACTTTGCAAAGAAAAAATGTATATCAGATATACTGAAGGTGACCAAACCTTGTACAGTCATAAATTCCAGGAATAAAGGCAGATTTCTGCTGAGAGCATCTGTCTAACTACAGTACTTGAGGGAAGCTGCTGAACAAACTGTGTGCTTCTGAGGCTTTAGTTCTGTCTCATCACTTGCAGCAAGGAAGATACCATCTATTTAGGAGGACAGTTGGAAGGGGAAACTGCTGGGTTGGGAATGCTGAGGGAAGACTTTTTTGGTGTCTGTCCAACCCCTGAACCTCCATACTTTTGCATAGCAGACACTTTGTTGATCAGGTAAGTATACATGATGCTTTCATATATGACAAATAAGTAGTAAGGAAAAGCCATGAACTGTATAAAGAAAATGAATCTTATAAGCCTGATTCTAAATCCAGAAAAGACTGAGGTTTTATTCCTTTTTTAAACAGTATCTTGGTTTCCATCCTTGCTCTGCTACAGAATTGGACAGATGTTTATGACAGTCACAAAAAAGAAAACTGGGGCAGTCCACAACAGAACGTTTTAGAAGCCATTAATACAATTTTATGTTGTTATACTGAAGGGCATTTTCTGCTGCTCTCAGCACAATATTGTGACTGGTCTTCACAAGATTGAAAACATGATGTATTCTTACATCATCCTAAATAACAGCACAGCTGACAGGAGAACAAATCCTGAGAAGGGCAAGCAATTTGCAGTTCTTATACGTGCAAGGAAATTCAAACTCTAGACCTACAGGAGAGTTGAAATACCACCTAGAAAAATACCACTTAACTTCAAAATGTCACCGGGCTTCAAAGTGGTGGCAGGGGGACAGTGTGCTGAGCTGACCCCAGGCTGGCTGGGTGGTGGCTCTCAGCCCATCATGGTAATGGATGGGGACTCCTGTCTTATTTGTGGCAGGAAGAGTAAGATTGCTCTGGTAAAAGCAACCTCCTCCAGGAAGAGCAGGTGGCATGACCCAGCAGGGTGAATGGGTACAAGGGGATTCCAGAGGATGAGTGGATCCTATAGGACAAGTGGGGATGGTGTGACCACCAGGGGAGCAAGAGGACCAAAGTAGTTTAAGGATGGGAGAGGTGAAAGAGCCTGGGCTTCTTGAGCACCACACTCCCCAAACTGGCCAGTTGCAAAATTTAAGAAAAGGTTGCTTTTTGGGGGGGATGGAAAGGAACAAAAATGGTGTGTAGATTGTTCTTTCTAGAAGAAAAAAAGAATAATCCATTCCTGGGGGAAATTCCTGTATTGGTGCATTTACTTTATTAACCTTATGGGACAAAAGTACAGACTGACATATCTCTGAGTGTCCCAGAGAGATGCTCTTCTGAAAGATATATTAAAAAGCTGCAGGAAAGCAATTTAAGTCTGACCGTTTTGATTAACAAAGCATTTTCACACAGAAGTGTTTGGAACTGAACTCACTGGGAATAGCACTTTAGTTCACCACTCAAGAGTTGGTTTTTTCTCTGTTAAGGGTGGTGTATCTAGGAGACTGGAGATCTGCAGCTCTGGTGTGTAGCTCTCAGGAGACACCATGCTGCTCTGTTAGAATAAGGTGCTCTGCCATGGGACTCATAGCTCTTTTAAGAAGCAGAGCTCTGAAAGTGCAGCTTCCATGAGACAGTGTGCCACAATGGAGAAATGCATTTTAGCATTGCATGACTCAAAATAAAATGCTTCAGGTCAATCAGACGCTGTGATTCAGCTCAAAGTGAAATTGCAAATAGACTATTATCATTTGGAAACAAAAGAATAGGGAATAAAAAATATTTGACAAATTACTTTTCCTGTTCTCTCTACCTTCTGTGAATGTGAACGTGTTTGTATTTAATCAAGACTGCAGCAAGATCCTACCTTATGCACATCACTGACTTCTCTTCTTACTGCAGGCAACCCTGCTAGTTGCTGAACTTTGGCCATCTGCTCAAGCCTAAGGGGCACTGATATTAAATTAACCGTAGCCTGACATTTCTCTGATAACTGACATTTGCACAGGCAAGCCTTGGATGCGCATGTGCACAGTAGGAAATTAAAGTGTAAAGTAAATAAGATTATCGTTGCGTGTTTCTTCTCAAAAACATATTGCAAGTCATTATCTCACCCTCTAATAACTGAGATTCTGTGTGCAAAGCCAAGTAATTTAATTTATATATCTCAAATGCATGCCTTTTTGTTGTTGTTGCAGGGCCTGTACAGCGTGTCTTGTGAATGAAATCATGTCAACGCCAAGAACTGGCACAGCTGTGGGCAAATATCTCCTTTTGTCACGTTCTGAGAGCACAGACATGCTCCAGAAAGTGCTGCTTGTCCTGTCCCTTCAGAGAGCTCCAGGCTATTCTCAGGGAATGCTTCTGCCTCTCTGCAACTCTCTGCTTCCTCTGGAAGAAAACCCTGCTTCAGACTGGACTCAGTTTCTGATCTCATTGTGTCCCCATCCAAGCCAATGGGAATGTCTCTGTCTTTGGCGATGGAAGCAAGATTAGGGCCACAACAATTGGATGAATTTCAAATGTGTAATTATAAATTGTTAAGACGCTGAAAAGTCCTGTTCCTGTACCCACTGACAAGTGGCATAAGGCTGCTCAGTTGCATAATAGCTACTTTAAGAAAAGCCCTATATTCAAGTAGAGAAAACGAGTTGAGTAAAGTAAATAAACTGGAGAGTCAAGGACAAATGCCACAACTGATATGGATGTGGATGCGAGAATATCACTAAGAGATGCTACTGATGAGGAACCCAGTCTCATATACCTATCTACAAAATATACAGGTATGCACAGGGGAGCATCTAGGTACCTCTCACAGCTTTCCTGTGCAATGACTTTATCACAAAAAATGTTATTCTATTATTTCTACACAAAATGATGTTAAGATATAAAGTTTTATAGGAGGAAATAGGAGAAAAAAGCATTTGGTAAGCACATACTGCATTATTCCGTCACAAACTGAAGCAGTAAAGAAAATGAAATATGTAGGTTCTTCCCTGACAGTGCTCAAACACACAGTCATGAGATCAGAAAAGATTGCTCTGTCAAATGTCCACATCATTCGGCACCATGATGGTGATAATTTAGCACCACAGAAGTAGACTTTCAGTCTGGCCTTACTGTCTCCAAGGAATTC
This sequence comes from Tetrao urogallus, assembly GCF_951394365.1. NCBI lineage: Eukaryota > Metazoa > Chordata > Aves > Galliformes > Phasianidae > Tetrao > Tetrao urogallus. The sequence goes on along the minus strand of NC_136814.1, from coordinate 75,600,761 downwards.
CTCAATGGATATTTCTTCTACAGTTGTGTCTTCCTACATAATAGAGAAAAAAAAACTGTCTCTCTTTGCTGCAAGTTGCCATTCCTTCACTACCAGTGGATAAAAGGTCCTAGATTTTATTACTGCTTCTTTGGCTCCCAAAGCAAGACCTCCTATTAATCTTCACTGTGAAGATTAATTAAAACAGTGAAGTGCCATCTTCACTGTTTTTCGACTTTATTTCCTCCAGATTTAATTCTAACTAGGAGAAATAGACACAAATCTTTCCATCACTTGTGTCCATCAATATCTCCTGAGCAATAGCTTTTGTTGGAATCTGCTGTGATGTGTAAAGGAAAGTAGTTTGAGTGACTTGCTAGATTTTGATACTGGCATTCTCCTCACTGTCATAAGAGGGAGCTACTGGAGGTCAGGTCTAGTTTCTGGACTGCTTGACATATATGCCAGAGCACAGAAATTAGTAGCAGTCCTATTGCCTCTCCTTGTTCTTTGATGTGGTGTGTAATGCATAAATTCTAAGTGTTGTTCTTGACAGGAAAAAAAAACGAGAAATTTGCTACAGTCTCAGTGTAAGTGGGATTAAGAAATTGTCAGAAGAAATAATGAAGGCAAACAGTAAATATTCTGTGTGGTGGATGATGTGGTGACTGACTGACAACTCTTCCCATGTTATTTCATGCAAATAAGCTTTCCAAAATTGCAAAAATCTCTGGTTTTCAATAGCATATTCAGATGTGTGATCTTCACTAATGATGGCAAAAGAAATGTTTCTGTTTTTTAACTTTAGAAGAAAAGAGATTCAGCTGAATTTCTTTCCTTTAGAGACAAAATGCTGTGCTTCCTGGATATAAACATTGGTATACTCTTGTTTGGAAAGAAAGTTTGCCCCTTCGTAGCAGAACTGGATTACTTCAGTAGGGTTTTGGCTAATAGTCCCTCTCATCTCTGAAAACAGAAAAACTTTCAGCAGGTATTACGTTAGTTTTGAACAGAGAATAGGAAGAAAGGCATCCAGGTTTCATGTTGGTTATTCAGACTAAGAAAGGAAGTCACAATTTAAAATTGAGAAAGGATGTTTTTGGTCACAATACGAGTATCCTGAAGAGTTTGAGAGATAGTATTGTTATACAGGACAAGACAAGCACAGACATCACAACATATGGTAAGCATGGTACATTTTTATGCTAGTGATGTAAAATTGCTCTTGCCTAAACCATGCTAGAAGTAGCTCTTAACTGTAGAAATTCAGGCAGCTCATTGCACTGTAATGAGATTAATCCAAAACCATGTGTAGAACAGAAACATCTTCTTCATTAGCCTTCCCTGCAGAAGGGATCCTAATGTGTATCTCTGGAAGACAACAGCTTCATTAATTAAACAACACGGAGAATTTCCCATAATCAGAAAGCCTTGATTCTCCTCAAGATTTTAGTTATAGCAATTCTTCTCCTACTGGGTTCTTTAAAAAATTAAGAAAAAAAAAAAAAAAGAAAGCTCTAATAAATAGGAATCTCTCCTTTAGGTTACCATCTGGTTCAGGTGGGTAATTATCTTTTAACACCTGTTCAGTGACACACACTATATAGTAGTATTTACACTGGTGATCTTAAGCCATCTTGTGGTGGGCAACAACATTCTAGGAGTTTTCAGGACAAATAACGTTTTGCCTGGAAAACACTCAGCATGTTTAAGTTCTCTTTCTTCTAAATGGTAATGAACAAATCCAATTTGCTTACTGGCAGTTCAGCTTGTCAAGAGACATGTTCTTTCCATCTATAACCTTCAAAATGTGCAATGCGGATGTCAAAAAGAAATATTTCTGCATTCCACATCTCGATTCTATTGCCTGCAGCACTACCTGTGCCCTTCCAACACTCCACAAGGATTTAACTTCTTTTCCAATGGAAAGTATTGGAATCTGCTTAGTTTTTCCATTTCAAAACAGTAATGCGTGCAGCAATTGTAAGCAGTAACCCCCGTCTCATGTTAGCTCACCAGCTCCTCTTACTCTCAGATTTTCACTGCACTGGAAAAGGCTCTTTGCTGGGACCTCTCTGATGATATGCACTCCAATAAAAATGTCATGTGGTTAAGAGTGGAAGTCAGAACAGTAGAGGATCTTCTTTTGATAAATACACTCAATTTAGAATATTTTGGTTGAGAAGGTAAAACAGGTTTTGCATTAATCCTTTCTAACATTTTTTTTCTAGACCAAAACAGCTTTCAAATTGCTGGTAGTCTATAATAAAAAGGAATAAAAATGATCAATAGGAGAAAGGAAAACCTAGTCCAAAACCATGCTTAGTTAAATATTTCACCCCAAATTACAGCACTACGTCAAGGAACCTCCTCTAAAGCAAATCTTTGAATTTTTGAAACTATGTGGCCTCTGCCTTGGTGCTGCTCCTTGGGGTACTTCCCAGCAAATCTTCTGTGAGATGTGCCCTGTGACCAGCACAACCTTTACTATTGGCCAGCTGTGTAAGCACTCCCAAGATCACATTTCCCCGCTAAGTATGTCACAGTGACCTGTGCTCCAGTCACACTATTCCCAGACTGGAGCCCTTTGTCCATAGGGCCCCATGCTGTGCAGATGGACCACCTGGGACTAATGACAGGCCAGGGCTCAGGCCCTGCAGACCCTACTCACATCCCCTTGTGTTTTGCTCTGCTAAATTCCCAGTGCCTCTTCCCAATATAATCAATTTTAGGGGGAAGGAAGGAGAAGACAAGAATTTTTTTAGAAGGTCTAACTGAGCATAGTTATTAGAATCTAGGGTTTATGTAAACCAGCTTTCTGTGTTTCTATTTTTCTATTTTTCACTCAGAGGGTGGTGACGCACTGGAACAGTTTGCCCAAGGAGGTTGTGGATGCCCCATCCCTGGAGGCATTCAAGGCCAGGCTGGATGAAGCTCTGGACAACCTGGTCTAGTTTTTTGATGATCCTGCCCGTAGCAGCAGGGTTGAAATTAGATGATTTTTGAGGTATTTTTCAGCCCAGGCCATTCTATGATTCTATGATTATTATAAAACTTGCCCACAGCATCACAGAGAGTGCTGCTAAACAGTATTTGCAGAAAGAAAACTCAAGGACTTTGCATAAGTCTGTTGGCAAACTTCTTCTTAAAGAAAAGTTTGCAACAGCTTAGCTTCCTTTGTGCCTGGTTGTATGTCCTAAAGCTACCACAACAATTTTGGAACATGAATTTCATGGATAGAAGCTGTGTATGTATGTAACCATCTTCAAAGATTTAATTTTTTTTTCCCCAACAGAACAGAATTTACCGTGATAAAT